>NC_043000.1:54909838-55054838 GCF_006345805.1 Octopus sinensis
ATGAAAGAGTGTGTTTCCCTCCGGAAAATGTTCCGAAAATGTAGGATGAATTTGGTCAGATAAAATGCTTAAATAATCTTGATTATTCATTCTGCCATAGAGAGAAACCATTGGGCCGGCGGATTTCCAAGATATAGCACACACACCCGCAGATTATCACATATCGTCCACCATGTTTAACAGTTGGAAGAAGGCAGTCTGGATCAATTGATTCCTAGGCTGTCTCCACACGTATACTCGGCCGGTAGTCGAAAATAATGTAAAGGATGACTCGTCCGAGAAAATAACATTCTTCCACTGCTCTAGGGATCAATTCTGTATGTTTTTACTCCACACTAAACGCTTTGCAGCGTTTTATTTTCAAAGTAGTACTTTTTTTATTGAAGCCCCCCCTCCCCGGCGAAATCGAGCTTTGTGCAGCTCCCGGTGAAGTGTTTTTGAGGAAACTGGGTTCTCGAAGTGGTAATTAATCATTGCAGTAATTTCGGGAGCTGTACTTTTGTGATCCTTTTTAGCAATTCACGGTCCCTATCTTAAAGTTTGGGTTTTCTTCCAGAGTCTTGTTTCGAAGAGGAGGTTTTCCCCTCTTTCGCAAAGGCTGTCATTACTTTCGAAACAGTACTTCTTGATACACCAAACATTAGGGCTGTTTTCGTTACGTTAGCGCCTGCCATACGAGCACCAACAATTTGACCTCGTTGAAGTCCGATTTTTTTATGATATCTGAAAAGAAACAGCAATTTTAGCAAAACACTTTAAAATATACAAGCTTTTCACAGTTTTGTAGGTATATCAAAATTATGATGCTATGATGCTAGGTGTTACCATTTTTTTGTCCAACTCCTGTATATACATACATATATACTCACACTTACAAGTGCGTACCTCGATAACACGGGAGCAAACACACAAATCATTAATGCTTTTCTTAAGTTTGAAACTGAACTGATTGACATTTAGTAGCTTATAAATTCGGTGTGTCCAGCTGGTAGGATTTCTCAAGGCAGCAGTACGCTGTTGTAGTTCTCACATGATCTGTGTTTAGATTCAATATGTGTTTGTGTTTAAAGTACATACAAGCATTGTAGTGAGTATTCGGTCTCTTGGATGCCAATTTTGCTATATTAGGAACGTTCGAACGGAGAGAGATTAGCTATGATTGCTAACCCTAGCATCGTTTGCAACGTCGAGAGTCTAACCATCCCGTTAACCCAGACAAATGGGTAAGATACAATTTGATGGATTGCTATGTGCTATGATTATGATTTTTACATGGTAGTCAAGGAGAAACGATCACCATGTTTACAGTGTAGAATGCTTACTCTGTTAATAAGAGTAGATCAGAATTGACACGATGCCTTCAGTTCCTATTTAGATGGTACATTTACTCGGAAGATTAGGAAAGACTGAACACCTGCATAGAAGCATGAAATCACATTGGTCACGTGACATAATTCTCTGAATATATAGGAGGAAAAATGATATAATGAAAACTTGAAATGCATTAGGTGTGATAGAATGTAGGGAAATGTACTGTCCTAGCATGGAAACAAGCAAGATACTTTTTAACCAAGTGAGTTAAATTTTCCCATTATGAATCTTATAATGGGAAAACTTAGCTGGCAGCTTCTTATAACATACAGGTTATAGTGAAACTCTTATATGATATTATATTTCATCAAACGTTTTGTGTAGAATAGATATTTATTTAACAGAACTTGTGCAACTTGGTTGTCAAATTTGAGAAGGGTCCTTTCAAAACACGTTAAATATGATAACGTCCTGCTGTATAAATAAATAGCATTTCACTACAATGGAAACATTTGGTGTTGAGGAAAGTCGTAATATATTGAATTTAGTTTCAGAAATCTATAATAATCAAAAACAATTTACGAATATCCACTCCGCATTGAACGAGGCTTCAGAATACAAAGTCTTTAAATTATACTACTCAAATAGATGAGAATAATGCTGCTTTGGAAAGTGATTTTAGAGTAAGTGGCTACTCATTAATTAAATATAATTACCTTTTCCATGCATATTTCAATTCATGTCCAAAATGAAATATGAAAATCATTTGTGTATTTCGTGCCTAACAATACTTTGATAATGGTCAGTTTAAAGTAAAGTACATCACTGTTTAAATACGTAAAGACGACAGAACGGCATTATGACGTAAAATCATTGATTGAAAATGATTCACTGAATTATAATCAGTAAATCAACAACAATGTGATGTTTCATTATTTTCTAATAGTCAAGAAGTCAGAAACTACGAGTTCGATTTAACACAGAAATTAATCATTATGTTCTGTGTGATAACAATGTAACTGTAATGCACGAGCGTTTTCATAGGAAGTCGAATTCTCATAAAGCAGAATGTTATGAATGCCGCATATAATGTATCTAAGTGATATTTCAGAGAACGGAACAGAAACAAAACAACGTAACAGCGGAGAGACGACAAATATGTCTTTTATTCTGAGGGAATATTTACTACAAAGCTTTTGAGAATGAAATCATTTACGTTTATTTTATGAACCTCTATTATCTAGAAATTGTCGTAATGATAGCAGAGTACAGATACTAGATTAATGTCTGTAATTGAAATCAACAATAGAAATACGACTCGTTTTGTATCCGGTACGGCATTTTATTCTAATACAAGCAGCTGGGAAGTGACAACTAACATATTCTCACAATTATATTTCCACTAGTGAATAACAAAGTAGAAAAGTGAGGCAAACTAGCAGGACCTGCTGTCTAGAGAACACATCTTTACAACGTGTTGCTATTGTTTAGCAACTGTTCAAATTTTATTGTGCTGCTCTCAGATCAAATGCAGTCAAGTGCTGGCCTTCCAGTTCTTTTGAGGCAAATTATGTCTAAGACATAATTTTCCACAAGTTTGGTTCTTATATAGTAACATGTATTTTGAAGTGATTTCTTGATATTATCTAAAAGTCTTATTGACCAGACAGAAACATCGATAACTGGTCGTATTGCAAATGAATTGTAACGAAAAGAGCAACGAAAATTACATTATCATGAATTTATTATTTATTCTTCATACAAAGCATTTCGAGTAACACTATAAAACACGGCTTGATTACGCCCAGAAAAATGCGCTTCAATTGTCATCGCTGTTGGGATGGTAATCTTCGTCGTTAGATCTTCGTCATCATTAATGTCGTTGTTATTGTTGTTGTTGTGTTTGTTGTTGTAGTCGCAGTCGTCATCATAGTAGTCAATGTTGCCGTACCAAATGCAGTGGAAGTATTTTCCGAGTAAACAAGAACGTTCTCTATCTCTTTCCCATAATTTACTAAGACGAAAACCAGCCAGCAATGGTTGCGAAGAAGTGTTGAGGGACAAACGCAAAAATACACACACACACATATATGGCTGTGTGGTAAGAAGCTTCTCCGTCAACCATATTATTCTGAGTTTAGTCCCTGGGCAAGTGTCTTCTACAATAGCCTTGGGTTCATCAAAGACATGTCACTAGATATGGTTGACGGAAACTGAACGAAGTATGTCATATATATACATATATATATATATATGTAATGTGTGTGTATTTGTACCTGTGTTTGTTATCCCACTATCGCTTACAAACCAATGTTCGCGTGTTTACGTCCCCGTAACTTAGCGGTCCAGTAGAAAATATCTATAGAATAAGTCCAAGTTTTCCACCATAACCATACTCAAGTGATTGAATCAAGAAAATGGTAAAGAGCAATAGAACCATATATATATAAATATATATATATTATATATATATATGTTATATATTGTGTGTGTGTGTGTGTACATACGTACATATATATATGCATACAAGTATATGTATAAATTTATATATATATGGTATTATATATATGTATATATATATATATATATATATATATATATATATATATATTTGTATATAGATAACCCACGTGGGTGGAAGGGGAGAGCAGGGAATCTTCGCTTCCACATTTTGAATTTGTTAGTACTGGCAGTCTGAACGGGTCATCTGAGGTGATAAGTCGCCAAAGGGTATGTTCTTTCTTTTTAGTGCTTCCAAATCCAAAATAAGAAATGTTGAGCTGACGAAAGAAATGCTGAGTTTATTTGGCTAATCTAGAAACGTTAACGTTCTCAAATAATCTTTGTACTTGTGATATTTTTCTGTTTTTACCTCCATACCTTCGTGAGTTATTTTGAGTAAACATTATCTGAGAGAAATTTTCTTTAAGTAGTGGAAATGGCTAAAACACTTTTTTGGTTGCTATTTCTAGAAAGTTCAGTATGTGGCAAAGTAATTTATTTTACTAAGCCCTAATTATATAATGTAATATTTTGAATTCGCCTTAAATGGTCCTTTTACATACTGAATACTTGGTGAAATTGATTAATAACTAATTAATTTTACCCTCAATTGTTGATATTTGTATATATATATATATAATATATATATATATAGATATATATATATATATATATATATATATATTATATATATATATATATATATATATATTATATATATATATATATATATATATTATATATATATATATATATATATATATGTATGTATATATATATGTAAGGCACTGTCACTTTCAAAGATGCTAGATGTATCGAAAGAATTGTCGTGATTAACAATAAATTCTCGTATATTCCACCTTCTGTGTTTCATTTGCTATATATATATATATATAGATAGATAGATAGATAGATAGATAGATAGATAGATAGATAGATAGATAGATAGATAGATATGTAGATGTAGATGTAGATGCATATATATATATGTGTGTGTGTATATGTATATACATACCTTCAGATATGTAGCAATTGCAGTCACTTGTCAACCACAGTCATTTTGATCTGGGAGCTTCTTTGATTTCTTCGGTATTTAAGCCACAATTTTGTAGTAAACAGTGCACTGAAGATGCTGAAAGAAAGGCACAATCCAACTTAATAGTCCCCCTTTGACAAGAGCTTTAATAATCATGTTTTGGTATTTGGTTTCTTCATTTTTGTGAGTACCAACATGCCTGTCCTGCCACAACTCTAGCCTCCATGCTTCTAGACAGAAGAACCTTGTCTGGTGGGAACGGTTTTACTGTCATTACTCTCGGTATTATGAGATCTACTTGAAATATATTTTCCATAATAGAAAACGAAAACCCTCCACAGTTACTATTACATTTGAGCGCCTCATCACATGCTCTCAGAATCTGAAACATTGGAATGATGTTGCCTGAAGCTTGTTGACCTTATTTCTTAATAGCTCTACCAACTTAGCAATTTCTGTAAAGGCTATTGCATTAAGTTTCTCGTATGGTACTAAGGCATCCCGGTCAGAGTGAACAGTCTCGTTCTCTACTATTTGACGGATGGCTTTTCTTTGCTCTAAATTATGAGTTAATTTGAGTTTCGCAAGAACTCAACGATAGCGTATCAGTATTCCAGAGTTCCTTCCTTTACAGTGGTCGATTGAGTTCGTGGTTCCCTTAAATTCATTACCGCTGACAAATAACCCATACCAATTATACAATGTTATCCTCCTCTGTTGAATAACGAATCCCCTGCACTAATTATTGACTCTAACCCCTAGAGTTGGCATATCTCCACCTCTTGATATACTGGTTGCCAAGATATCAGTGTATTTTCTATTGTTTCTTTAATCATCAGAAGTTTATATATTGCCACTTCTAAAACAAAATACATAATATATAATTCAATCTCCTGGGAACATATCAAAAGCAAAATGGTATCAAAGATAATATACACGTACACGAACATAATCTAATTATATTTTAGAACTTGCTTAAAAGAAAAAAAAATAATTCTTAGTACAAAATGTATCAACTCACCTTGCTCTGTTCTTCGGGAAACTAAATTTATTAACTATATTATATTCTTAAATGTACATATTAGTCATATTGCAACGTTAGTTTCCTACAATCATAAGTGAAAATCAAAGCATGCTGCTTATGAATTTATACGTGTGAGTGAGTGTGTACGTGTGACCGTGTGTACATTAGTTTCCTGACATGACAGTGAATAAGACGTGTGATACAAGATAGCATGATTAATTCCTAAATGTGACTTATTGTATAAAAGAACTATAAACTCTTTGGCTTTTTTTCCACTGAAATCCGTAGGTTAAATTGGCTAAATGGAAACAGTTCAAGTTCTATCATTTAAATCACGGTGGGTTTCACGACATCCTGCTGTGAGACTTCGGAAGAGGTGTGTTATCTTTGGATAATTCCTCCCGCTTTATACCACTCCCTTAGGCCTTTACAGGGAGTCATAGAATCTGTTCAACAACCGCTGACACCGCTATTAGTGGAATATGCTGTACACACGCACGCAGTCACGCAATCGCACGCGCGTAAATATATTATATATATGTACATCAGACATACATATATATATTATATATATTATATACATCTTTGTGTGAGTATGTTTACATCTGTATGTATATGTATATAAATATATAGCAGGTCCTGCGAACGCTGATGATGCACTTAAGTTGCATGTCACAATATTATTTAGATGAGAAACGTCATGATTCCGCGAGGTTGAAGATTTATCCTAGATATAATAAGACACATGTTACTCATCGGTAAGGCTAACATAAGGAAACTAAAATAGCAAACGGGGTGTGAGTGCGTGACCGTCAGAGATGTTAAATGCAGGTGAGCTGTACTGAGGTCTTGTTCTGAAGTCGCTGTTTTTTGATTAAATTAAAACAGCAGATTTTTATTGTAATTTACATTTTTTTTTTCAATTTCACACACACAAGCACATATATAGTCATATGTGAATTAATGTAGACTTACGCTCACAGGCACGCACATCGACAGCATTCGTCTATTTCATGAAAATGGGATCATAACCCCTAAGTATGGGATACAAGGTAAGTCTACATTATTCACATATTTGTTTTCTTGTGATTTGCCATGCATTTACTTCACATTGTTTTGGCCTTACCTACCATCCTTTATACGATGTATTCTATACAATGCTTCATAGTAATTATTCAATTATATATATATATATATATATATATATATATATATATATATATATATATATATATATATATATATATATATATATGTATATATGTATATTGGCCTGCTCACTTACCCAGTAGGGTGGCGTCATTTAAAGGCTAAAACAATGCGAAACGCATTGTGACCAGCGATGTGTAGCAACATCTGATAGCCTGGTCGGTCACGGTGATCACGGTGATCTATATATATATATATACACAATTAAATACTAATCTCTGTATAGTCACACACACACACATATATGTGTATATAAATATATTTATATATGTACATCAGACATACATATATATATATATATATTATATACATCTTTGTGTGAGTATGTTTACATCTGTATGTATATGTATATAAATATATAGCAGGTCCTGCGAACGCTGATGATGCACTTAAGTTGCATGTCACAATATTATTTAGATGAGAAACGTCATGATTCCGCGAGGTTGAAGATTTATCCTAGATATAATAAAACACATGTTACTCATCGGTAAGGCTAACAGAAGGAAACTAAAATAGCAAACGGGGTGTGAGTGCGTGACCGTCAAAGATGTTAAATGCAGGTGAGCTGTACTGAGGTCTTGTTCTGAAGCCGCTGTTTTTTGATTAAATTAAAACAGCAGATTTTTATTGTAATTTACATTTTTTTTTTTCAATTTCACACACACAAGCACATATATAGTCATATGTGAATTAATGTAGACTTACGCTCACAGGCACGCACATCGACAACATTCGTCTATTTCATGAAAATGGGATCATAACCCCTAAGTATGGGATACAAGGTAAGTCTACATTAATTCACATATTTGTTTTCTTGTGATTTGCCTTGCATTACTTCACATTGTTTTGGCCTTACCTACCATCCTTTATACGATGTATTCTATACAATGCTTCATAGTAATTATTCAATTATATATATATATATATATATATATATATATATATATATATATATGTATATATGTATATTGGCCTGCTCACTTACCCAGTAGGGTGGCCTCATTTAAAGGCTAAAACAATGCGAAACGCATTGTGACCAGCGATGTGTAGCAACATCTGATAGCCTGGTCGGTCACGGTGATCACGGTGATATATATATATATATATATATATATATATATATACACAATTAAATACTAATCTCTGTATACTCACACACACACACATATATGTGTATATAAATATATTTATATATAGTGAGTGTGTGAATGTATGTATGTGTTTGTGTTTTACTGTCTCATTGTCTTGGCATTCAACAATATTTGTAACGAGTGTCACTGTAATACACGACGTGTTCTTTGATACCAACCTTTCACGTAATAATGTCTGGGCATGGTAAAATTAACTTGCAAACAGATGAAGGTTCGTGATGGCCGAACAGAATCTGTCTAATCCATGTGAGCATAGAAAAATGGATGCTTGGTATATTACTTAGACGATGATATTTCTAACCAAGACATTGCAGCCTTATCTAATTGTTCAAGTGTTTCAAGTCCTTGTATGTACGTATATTTAGTCGATTACAGACATTTGTCAATGGTTTCTCCCATAGTACCGATGCACCATTTTGCATCATTAATAAAGCTATCGATATTTTTGACGGCACAAGCACGCTATCATGCCATAATGGTCGTGTAGTTCTTGTTTGTATACATTATTTGGATTTCACTTTCATTTTCCTTTACTGATTTCTCATTTTTCTTTCTTTTGTTTAGCGTTGAGTGTGTTGGTAATGTACGGTTCCGTGTGGCTCAAATGCTTTTTATGTTTACATCTATTAGGTTCCATATTTGTTGAATCTGTTCGTCCCTTTAACCAAAACTCTTTCGAGGCCAGAAAGATTTGAATGTTTCACATTGAGATTCACACCTATCGTTATTGGTAATGGACATATTCCATTTACATGTATTTTGAATTTTGATTTGTTTAAATTTGGAGTGTATATAAATACATTTTTTCAAGGTTAAATTGTTTATTAACCTGTTAGTGTTAATTTTAATCGTTTGGTGAAAGTTTGAGTTTAGATGTTTGAATTTCATTTTGTTGCGTTTGTTTTTGCTATTATAATGGTTTCTCTATTCATAAAATCTGTTACACTGAATAAACTAGTTCGCAATCATAGAAGTGTATGGGAGTGTTTCTTGTAAATGTTTTGAATTTTATGGCTGATTAATCCCGGTTAATGAGTGTTTGAATTTTACTTTGGTCAACATCGAAGCGTCGAAGGGATTAAATACGTTTTGGGGGATCGAAATGTAGTGATACTTACTGGATATATTTATTAAACTAATGAAGGATTTGTTTTTTTTTCATCATAATGATGTATAAAGCTATGGCAGTATGTTACACAAGCACATACTGATATTATTACTTACGGCAGAGAACATTGCTAATGTGTTTCTTTTTAAACCTTTTGGTCTAGATGAATTGGAGTAAAAATATGCTTGTGTGAGTGTGTTTTGTATTAGCGTTGATCTTCGAACTTTATAAATTGCTTGGAGTGTTCGTGCCTACACATGTGTGCGTTTCTGGAGGTGAAGACATTTTGAGCAGATGCATGAATATACATTTGATTGAGCAAATTTGATATGTTTGTGTATGCCTATTATGGTCAACGGTTTAATTTTATTTGTCATTGTTATGCCGCATAATGCTGATCGGAGATGAATATCCTTTTCTCAAATAAGACCTTAGTTTTCTTTCTCGAGGCATTAGTTTCTTATTTTAAGAATTATAGCTAAGTAATTTATTACATTCAAAGCGGCGTAGAACTGTCGATTTCATCTTACTGTAAAACCATTTTCCATACACTATTCTCAATGAGATTACACATATCTCACGTAATTCAGTATGACTTCGATTACAAATTTAGACCAAAAGGTTTATCTATTTTTGTTTTCATATATGATGACTCAGTGAATGCAAAGTGTTGCTCATGCTGTGATATATGAATTCTTTAATAGTATCAACGACTTTATTTGCCCTTTAAAATGAAAACTTGTTTATTTATTGTGGAAACCTATGGCGTCATTGCTCTATGGTTGAGAAGTTCGTTTTGTAAGCACCTGTTACCATATCTGATTCTGCCATGCAGTCATTTGGACATGAACCTTATGAAATATCCATGGATTAACCCGAGCCTTGTGTGCAACACGGAGGACATTAAATCCTACCAGATGAAGTGTACAGTTAGTTATGAACGTCGACCAACTTAACACAACTTGCTCATACGTGAAATGCACTCTTTTGAAAGCCTGAAGAACAGATTTCTAATGTGGGAATATAGGGACCACCAACAAATATCCAAAGTGTTTAAATAAGGAGTAATCCTTATGTCTCTGCTTAAACGATGAACATAGTTTGAAGAAAAATGAGAGATTTAACGGTAAAACAGACATTTCTGGAAGGATTACAGCGTTTCCGAGATGAGCTATTATTTTGAGAATGATAGATATTATTCTCACTAATTAAATTAAAACAAACATTGTAACAAAATAAATTATGTAGGGATTCGAATTTCTTATTTTTAATATTGTAGTTTTAAAGAGTTTCACTACTTTCAAAATAACAAAGAAAGTACATTAAATTGTATTTATATAAATAATGCTTTTGCTCAATGTTTATGAGCAAAATTTGTTGTTAATTATTTTATGTTATAGGATTAAATATCAGAAAGCTGTTGTTTCTAATTTGAGTGTATATATGTCTGCTATTTGTTGGAGTTAAGCCATTCAAATACTATTTAAACACTATTTGAAGAGATAAGTAATTTAGCAAGATAATGAAACTAAGTGTTGTAAAGAGTATAATATTTGACATATATTTTCGTTTGATTTTTCCAATTATTTTCATATGTAATCCATTATAATTTTGCAGCTGATATATAACTTAGACTTAAAAATATCTATACTATTTTAAATTCCTTTTGTCTATTTTGAATGATATCTAGTATATTTATATCCTAACTCTAAACATTATATTTCACATTATCCAGTTACATAATAATAACACTGTAACTGTGCATTACCTAGAAAAATCTAATTACATCGGCGGTGTTTATTATGATGCAATGCTTTAATACCATAAATTGAGACTTCGGTCAATATTTCCATTTACTATTTATTTAAGAGCAATGTTAACAAAAAATATTACATTACATATGTATAATTGATATTACCGTATACATATACAAGTAATCGATATACAATGGTAACATTTTGCGAATGATCATATTCTAGATTTAAGTCTTGACAAGATCAACTTTAACGTTGTACGTCCAATGTCCATATCAGTAGCAATGAAAGGCCTACATTGCTTTAATCTATTCAAATGCTTGGTACAGACCTTAAGATTGAATCAGTATACATGCCAACATAATCTCATTCTTGTATACGACAGTATTCTACTCGAAACCAGATCTCACAACGCATAATCTTAATCAAATGGTACAGCCCTTCATCACTTCCTCTCAATGACGTAGAGACACATTGCCCAAATTTTCTCCTTCGAAACATCCTTCTTAATTTTCTCTTGATTCATGTCTTATTTAGCATCAACCTCACTGGTCTTAGAGGGCCTGCATACGTGATGGGCATAGCAACAAACTCCAAACTTAAGACGTAAAACATAATACATGCATATGTACAAGCAATGTGGTGCTGAAAGTTACCTAGATTTAAGGGTAACGCGAAAGCCTGCTCGAAGACCCAATCTTCCCAGTTCTTTTACAGCGCTTAGAAACGCTGAAAGCCTTCTGTAATAAGTGTGTGAATATGTTGAATAAAATGATAATTAACTGAACCGCTTTTTTTTTCTTTTATCCAAAACCAGGAAATATTCATCACTCCCTCGTATATACATGCATACACACACACATACATACATACATACATACATACATACATACATACATACATACATACATACATACATACATACATACATACATACATAAACACTCATAGGCATATAATATGATGAGGTTTCCGGAGGCATTTAGTCACGACCCAACGTTAAATTGTTTCTCAAAGTAAATATAGCCTGACGTATATTTGTTCTTGTGAGCAAAACCGAGTAGAAGAAAACTTGCGGCACAATAAAACGGCCTTGCCCTATCGCTCAACACTAATTCTGTATCAGATTTATATTATGTGGTTACAGCTAAGTGCAGTAGTTAACCACACTGCACGCAAATTCGACGACGAAGTCAACTAATTCATCGAACAAGGTCAATAGACTGAAATTACCACGTACTGTGTTTGTCTGTATATGCATGTGCACGTCATCTGCGTACGTATACATACATACATACATACATACATACACACACAGAGACATACATATATATATATATATATATATATATATATATATATATACATACATATATACATATATATATATATATATATATATATATATACATATATACATATATAAATATATATATATATATATATATATATATATATACACTAATATTTACATATACATATATGTATACATGTATATATATATATATGAAATACTAGGTAAGAGTTATTCTTGTTGCATATTCAATTTGTTTCCATATATATATGTGCGTGTGGGTGTGTGTTTGCGTGTGTGTACGCTGTGTGGGGGCGCGTGCGCGCGTGTGTGCGTGTGTATGCGTGTATACGCATAAATGCACATACACAGCTGTATATATTCATGTCCATAAATATTAGTATATATGTGTGTGAGTGGGCGTGCGCGCGCGTATACGTGTGTGTGTGTGTGTGTGTGTGTGTGTGTGTGCGTGTATGTGACTGTGTGTGTGAGCATGTGAAAGCTAAATCTGGTGAAATGCAAGTGTAATTTACATAATGCACAGGTAAAGAATTATTTAGAGAGAGTTTCAGATGTAATTATTTCTGAGTATACAGTAGAACCTATTTTCTAGCAATTAAAGATTATATCAACAAAATGCGGGGAATTATGCTCCATTAAATATGTAGGTAATGAAACTTTTCAAAATAATATTCCTCCTAGATACAATACTAGATGAAGATAAAGATGACGTAGAAAAACATGCCTGAACTAGCTATAAACGAAATATTCATTATACAAATTGAGCTACCCTCGAGGATATAATCACTTCAAGATAATATAATAGCATCGGATTCAATAAACACTATTAAACAATCAATACCGAAAGATAATAGAAAGGCAAACAGAACATCACCAATGTGAATAATTTTAAGTACGTAGTTTGCTCAATTTACGTTCCATCCTCGAATATATAACATTTTATGTGTTAATCGGTGTAACGCGGCGAATCAATATTAATGAGAGAGTATTGTCGTGTTAACCAACAGCTTATTTTCTCAAACATATAAAACAATGGATATTTTTATTCAATTTGTGAATTCCATTAAATATATCTTCATCTCTACTATATTTACCGTGAGTTAGGCAGTTATATTAGACTTGCTTTCACTTGAAATATATGCTTCATAGTGCTAAGTGAATATGATAATTTTACTCCAAAAGGGATTTCAACCTGAAATGCCAGAATTTAATACATGTCAAGATCCAATCTATTATTTCCAAAGAACACTAATATATCATAACCGGATTTTCTTTCTCCTGTTAAATTTGGAGTTTCTGAATACTCTGGGACACAATTCTGTGAGCACTCATATAAATGGAAAAAGGTAATCTCAGTCAAATGCTAAACTCGTTTATTTGTTTAGCTGTTATTTATTCGATATTCTTTCATTCGCATTGTATTCTTTTATGAGCTAATTCAAAACATAACTCCTAAAATTTCACGTAGATTTCTAGTAACCGAACTTTCATGACGCAACCGTGATATTTCACAATTTCTCCATATTATTATATATTATATTCATTCTTCTCTTCTTGAGCTAATGTCTTTCTTTCGGCACTAACCAAGCTTGGACAAAATGATTAACTCGAATAAGAAGGATCTAGTATTCCTTCATATATAAATTTCTCTCCTAAATATCTGCATTCGTCTTGGAATAAAACAATTCAATACGGAAACTCATAGTATTCTTTGACGTACTGAAATTTAGGATTACTCATCCTCGCGCTCAAAAATGTGTGTATGCTTATATACTTATATACATAAGTACATGTATATATATAAATGGATAGATAGATAGATAGATATATAGATAGATAGATAGATAGATAGATAGATAGATAGATAGATAGATAGATAGATAGATATACACGCGCGTACACACATACACACTCATATATATATATATATATATAAATATATATATATATACTTTAAGAGAGAGAGAGAGAAATACAATCTGTACAAGTGGAAATGCAAAACAATTCGGCTGCCCAGGTAACTTTAAGATAGTATAAAATTTACAAAAGTAAATTTTATTTCTTTAACTAATATCCATATCGTCCATAGCAACTAATTACAGTAGATTTTCCGTACCCAACCATGAAATATTTTCTTCTTTATATTTGAATACATTATCATATGTGTTGGTTGTATTTTAGACGAAGTAATTGGCACCATGATGAGAAGCACGTTTCAAAAACATGCAATTAGATGAACATAAAAATGTGGAGGAGAAAATATGTAATTCAACAAATTAATATAAAATGCACAGAATGGGATTCACCGGGATTCTATGAACATTTTTATTTTTAATATATCTTCAATATTTTAATGAGATTTAATTGCAGTTCACATTTCATTGAACATAGTAATTAATCGAGCCTTATAATTAATACATCTACCAGTAATTTTCCAGAAAGGACTAATGCACTAAATCAATTATGTTTTCCGGTTTTTAATAACGTATTTTAAAGACATAGATTCGAAAGCTGCCACTAATAACTTTACAATTCATCATTCCTCACCCGGTAAAATTAATATTACAATTCATCCTAACTGTTCTGATCATGTTACTATTATATTTTCAGTAAAATTACCTTTGGCATATAGTTACATTTGCACCTTTGCGTAATACTAACTGACTATAGAGATTCAAGGCTTCAAAATTATAGGGATATTAGAAAGAAGGGTAACAATATAAATTAATCACGGATACTTTATTTTATCGACCCTGAATGAACAAAATGCGTATTGGATTTTGATGGCATTTGGACAAGAAGTGAACATTATTAGGAAGCTCAATTAAACACAGCAATGCATATATTCTCCAGAGGACTACGAGAATACAAATATAAAGATAATAATAATAATATTAAAAGGATTCATGCTACCCCTGCAGAAAGTAAAGAAACAATAAGAAGAGTGTGACTGTTATCGATTGAACTTTCTGGAGGAGTAGCATCAATCGCTTAAATATTACCAAAGTGAAGTAGATTGTGATGTTTATTTTTAACTTGTGGAAGACACACGAGATGTCGAAATATTGTTGATTCGGTAACAGTCGCGCTCTTATTGTTTCTTTATTTTCTGGAGGAGTTACATGAATCCTTTAAATAATAATAATAATATAATGATTATAATGATGATGATGATGATGATGATGATGATGATGATGATGATGGTAGTGGTAGTGGTAGTAGTAGTAGTAGTAGTAGTAGTAATGGTGGTGGTGGTGGTAGTAGTAGTAGTAGTAGTAGAAGAAGAAGAAGAAGAAGAAGAAGAAGAAGAAGAAGAAGAAGAAGAAAGAGAAGAAGAAGTAGTAGTAGTAAAGGAAAATGCAAAATTTACATCATTTATGAAAGGAGATAAATTCTACCACATACATTGAAGGGAATTACGTAAGAGCTTCTGGGTAATATTATTCTTTGTTTTCTGGTTTGGAGCATAGACAAATAACTGTTGCAAACAACCTACCCTGGAGCAACCAAGATAAATGTGACCATGAGAAAAGCAAGCCAGTAGATTTGGGCTTTATTAATAGACATTGCAAAGCAATGTCACATTATGACTTGTGTTCATTTGAACTCCAATAGCATATCCGTTGGTTCGATTTGAATTATTGGAATAAAGACCTCTTCCCCAGAGGCACATCTGTTGATGATGGTAGCTTCTGTCACATTAGTTGGTAATGTCTTCACAATCAGTCTTGCCCTATTGCATAATTTAGGAGGATCTAAATTTCTTTGTAGCATTATTGGAACTCCTACCTTCAGTTATGTATAGGAGTTCCTGGTGGCTTAAAGTACTCTGTTGGATAATGGACAGCGTGGTTTTCATCAAGGATGGAATCAACTGATTTGTACTTCTTAATGACTGTTAGAATCATATACATTAATTCATGGTTAATTCTTGCTACTGTCTCATTTTTTTGAGCAAGAATTGCTTTTTCACACACCATTTATGTGAATTATAATTATTACTTAAGCCTGTAAATACTGGTCTTCAATTCAGCTTGGGAATTCACCATGATAGCAATATGAGCCAAACTGATATCACCATTCCCATCAAATGATACTTTCCCATTTCCTAATTGGAGGCGTGAGGTTGAAAACTGTTTTGCACATTGGTTCCTATGTAATAAAGCTCGCACGTTAGTATTGAAGGAGAATTCCATTAGTTTATTCCATAGATGTGAAGACTTGATGCATGTTTTTATTTCACCAGATCTTGCTCGTCTCGGAATGACTGGTAATGTCTGTCTGAAGTCTCCTGATAAAACTAATATAACTTCTCCCATAGATTTATTGTTGTCTCTGATGTCTTGTAAGGTATTACCAAGAGCTTCTATTGCACCTCTATGTAAGATGGTGCATTCATCCCAAATGATGTGGTGGCAATAGCACAACACTTCTGCTGAACCTGAATCTTTGCTTATGTTACAAAGTGGCTTGTCATTTGTGACCAGGTTTAGAAGTAATTTAAAAGCAGAATGAGCTGTTCGCCCCCCTGATGGCAGCAACTGCAATTCTGTTTCGTTACCTTACCTTGGGAAGAAGCAATGTTACAAATGTTTTACCTGTACCACCAGGAGCATCAAGAGAGAAAATTCCTCTGCTTTTTTTCTGAAGATTGTGGAATGCCGCACGCACGCATACACACACACAGATACATATACATACAGTATCAGTCATCAGATGAAATGGACATATCTTTGTATGTCAGAGAGAGAGAGAGAGAGAGAGAGAGAGAGAGTGAGTGAAGGTGTTTGTTGTCATGTATACGTACATACATAGATAAATAGGCATACATCTTCCTTGTACGTATGTGTACGTGTGTGCGTTTCTCTGTGTGTGAGAAAAAGAGAGAGAGAGAGAGTGCCTCTTAGACATTACTCGCTCTCACACACACACATGCACACATGCATAGAAAAATTATGTATGCGTATGTATTTATGCATGTACGTATAAATGACAACACACCCTTTCACTGTGTGTGTGTGTGTGAGAGAGAGAGAGAGAGAGAGAGAGAGAGAGAGAGAGAACAATGAATGAGGTAAACATGGAATGAAAAATTGTATAAATAAAAGCGCGTTAAAAGCTATCTTGTACCGAATATTTAAATTTGTGAACTTCATAAATATTTCTTTCAGTAATTTATCGTCGTTGTTTACAAATAGCGAACATTAAAATAGAGAATGAGAGATCTCGTCGATTTTATGTCCATACCAGGAGTTGACATTGAGAAACCTTTTTTAAGAAGTGAATCATAAATTGAAAGCAATATTTTATTTTTAAAAATCAAATTAAAACCCTACTATATGTCAGTGCTTTAATTATTCATGCATCACAAGTATGGACGTAATTCGTTAAGCCGTTTTCACGTGAAAATCGAATACACACACATCTCTATTATATATAGAGAGAGATAGGGGGATAGAGATACATGCATACAAATATACATTCATGCATACAAACATGCATGTATGTATCTATAGAGACAGCCACATTTATATACATATACATATATATATATATACATATATATAATCATGCAAGCAAACGCATACAAGCACACTCATATCACTTAATGCAGACTGTATTAAAATAAGAGATTCTAATGCTTCCATAACATGTGCTGCCTCTCCAAGGAATATATTTGAAAACCAGGCCTCTGTTACATGAGAAAAAGCGAGAAGGTTTTTGCTACAAAGTTTAATGCTAAGACAAAGAAAGAATGATGAATAAAAATGGAAAAAGAAAGGAAAGCTTAGATAATATTAGAGTTACGTCTCCTTTGACCGCGGATGACATAATTGAGCTAGTTTTGGTAGAATATTTCAAAACAGAGGAGTCCAATTATGCGAGACAGCTACTCAATGCCGGGGTGTAACTTGGTGAAAACTAATATGCGGAAATATTCCTATCTGAAATTAAGTCGTGTGGCGGAATTCTTAGATCTACATAGAATGTGCAGTCTTTCAGTTCCACATACGTTGCTTTTCTTAGATCTATTTAAATATGGCATGGATTTTTCAACTATTTTCCAATTTTTGTAAGTTATATTCCCTTACGTGGCTAGTTAGCTTAGTGCTTTTGCTTTTGTCAATGAAGCGGAAAGAAGAATTACCTTGAATTTATTGTAATTTCGTATTTTCTTAAGAAGGTTTTATTCCATGTTGTGTGTGAAGAAGTTCGTGAATGAATGATTCAACAAGTAAATAAACCTAAGGAGAAGTAATTGGTTATCATTATAATTTTGGCCAAGGGAGGTGGTTGCCCATCTTTCGGGGAGGGAGTAAATAGATATACGAAAACTCAAAAGCTAAAGTAGTGAGATGAAATATTTACAGTGATGGGTATGTGATCATGAATTAAAATATATACTCAGACCGAAGTTGGTTATACGTTCATATTTAGACGTGTTCTCTATGTTTCGATGAACAAATTTTCTATATTTAAAGGTTCTTGTACAGAAATTGTTTCTTTGAACTAGTAGATGGGGAAACCTGAAATTTGGTTGGATAAATGCACTAAATGAAACTATACCAATATCAGCACATTTAATTAAAAGCGGCATTAGCCATATTTGATCCAATGACACAAGGTGGCATATAGCTTAAATAATATTTAGTGATATTTAAATGAGACGAGTACATTTAACTACGTTATAAACTATGGTTAAATTGAAGCTAAAAAGTTAATGCTTAGTAAAAGTATGAAGGTGTGCTCACTAGATTTGTTAAGGATATTATCTGAATGTTTAATATCACATAATATCCTAAGAGATATTATCTCAACGGTTAAGTTCGGCTAAAATCCTTAAGAATCAAAGTGTGAGTGTAAATACGTGTGTACCTATTGCAGTTTAGTTGGATAGAATAAGAAGAAAACTTGTTGACATGTTTATGGCTTTCTGCAGCCCCGAGGCTTCTCTCTTTTTATCTTACTTAACTGACAAAATATCTGCTAGAATCTCATAAACATTAAGGTCAACGCAAGGTTACAGCATATCTTGTACGTTCTCAATTCCAACATTAGCTATTAGCTAACTTTGATAAGTGAATTTAAATAATATACGTATGTAATAATCATGTATTGATAATATTTTCAAATGAAGCGATTGCAAGAAATTGTCATTATTCAGAAATCTCAGACGGTTGCCTAGTGGTTATAAGGCAACAAAATACAGCATATTAGTTTATCTGTGATACGGTACTGCCTGATATATTCATTAATGTCTGTGACTAATGGCTTCGGCAACAATCAAAATGATATTATTTCCTGTAACTGGTTTATATGTAACATTCTATTCATATATTAATATTTAATACATTATTTACCCCTACTTAAACTAAACTGCGGTATTTACCATTAAAAAAACGCTCATATTAGCTTTTCAGTGAGTAATGCCCCCTAATTTATTTTGCTAGCAGGGAGATAAATTCCCGCTATCTCCGGCACCGAGACCACCAGAATACACGACGTCGATATTGTTTAGTTTTGTCAATGACAGAAACTCAACCGATAGAGGCAACAGTGGTTCATTTTCCCGCCAGCGATATATTGAATAACAGAGCCAGAACGGGCACTAATGTCGCGATTAGCCAGTTACCTTGTTAAAATTACCTATATTAGGAACAAAAGCAGTAATAATATCGAGAGGTAATATTCATCCCCACTCAGCCATAGATGATCTATTAGAACACACTATACTGCGGTATTTGCCATGAGAGAAACACTCACTTTGTTTTGTTTTGTTTTTTGGTACAATATGCACTCTTGTTTAAATGGGGATAAATATTACCTCTCTATATTAATACTGCAACTGTCGCTAAAATAATTAAATATTTTAAAGACATTAGTTTGCTTTCTAAAGTTTGCTTTCATTATATGTGCCTATACTTTTGAATGCTACGTTGTAGCATCCGATATTTACCAATATAATTTCCGATGCTAGTGACAAATGCAGCTTTACGTTCTACACCTATCATTCCTTTTATACCTTTCGTTATTTTTTCCTTATATTTGCTCTCGTATCCTTATTCTTATGTGTGTTTCTTTCCCTCCAGCAAACTTAATAATCACTCACCCTGACCCCTTTCATCAAGTACGCCCTCCAGGAAGTTTTCCTCAGTTAATATATGAGCAGGATTTCTAATACAATAGTAATCCCAACCTACTGTACCCCTTCATTTCTGACCGATGTCTTCGGCTTCAATGACTGATGTGAAGAGTACGCACCGTAACTCACCATTAGACCGAAATTTTGAAGCTAAATATATTACCAGTACGTAAACAAAAAGTGCTTCAAAATTTTCTTTTAAAACTTCAACAGAGCATCATCAAAATATTTGCCTAAAAAGTTTTATTTAGGCAACACGATTTTGGAGAACCCCGTAAAAAGTGGCCTATATATAAAATAATCGTCATTCTTCCAGCTTTACGTAAGTTTTCAATTATAGACGAGGTCCCACTATATGATTGCAAATGGTTGTCCTGCTCCTTCATTTTCTGTCCAAACAGAATAAATAATGCAGGAAGCTATTCCAAGCTGAATAGTGATTTCAATTAATTGCAATTTGAACAAGGGTTATGGGCTTTAATGTTTGATTTCTATTAGTGTACATAACAGCAGGAAAGAAAACACGAGTTTATGTGTTGATACCATTAATACTAATAATAGTAATCGTTCCTCTTACTACAGGCCAGATGCTTGCAATTTTAGCGAGGGGGAGCAAGTCAATAAAAGTTATGCGGTGCTTCATTAATCTTGTAATTTACCGAGCTTGAAAAAGTGAGTGATAAAGTTAACATTGTTTTCATTTAACGTAAGAATATAAAGACGGACAAAATGCTACTAGGCATTTTCTGTGGCGTGCTAAAGATTCTAGCAGCTCGATGCTTTAATAATAATAATAACAAGAAGAGCTCCACGCTGAATAACAAGAACAGCTCCGCATTGAATAAGTACGTGAATATGCTACACTGGGCTCTCCATTCACAAACAAATCTAATCTAGTAACATAGGTGAAATAGGATAAAGGAACCTGTGGAAAACTTGAAGGAAGCGGTTTTTAACGAAAATAATCACAAAAGCAAAATCCACTGTTAATCTTCAGCAGTAGATTGTCATAAAGGAAATAAAACCAGCGGAGAGCTACAAATACCTAGGGGTATTTGAAGGGGACAGATTCAAACATTAAGTGAGGAAGGAAAGAATGAGAGGAGAATGTTATCGCAGGGTAAGGGCAATTCTCAAGACAGAGCGATCAATACTTTAGCCATACGTGTCCTGATTTATAGTTTCAATATCATTAACTGGCCAATTACTGAAATATGTAATCGTGACAGAAAGATACTAAAATTATTGACAATGCATAGAATGCACCACCATAAGGCAGATATAGAACCACTTTACCTGCCAAGAAAAGAGGGTTAGAGTCTTCTGGTTTAAAATCAGAAAATAAAGGCTTTATCTTAGCAGACCAAGATCAATACCTACACGCAAGAAACGACCAGGCCATGTGGCATCTCAAGACGGTTACATCGACCCTAGTTTTTTACTGGTGCTTATTTCATCGACTTCGAAAGAATGAAAGGCAAAGTCGTTCTGAGAGGTAAGACAAGAAGAAGAAGAAGAAGAAGAAAAAGAAGAAGAAGAAGGAGGAGGAGGAGAAGAGGAGGAGGAGGAGGAGGAGGAGGAGGAGAAGAAGGAGGAGGAGAAGAAGAAGAAGAAGGAGGAGGAGAAGAAGAAGAAGAGAGAAGAAGAAGAAGAAAAAGAAGAAGAAGAAGAAGAGGAGGAGGAGGAGGAGGAGGAGGAGGAGGAGGAGAAGAAGGAGGAGGAGAAGAAGAAGAAGGAGGAGGAGGAGAGGAGGAGGAGAAGAAGAGAAGAAGAAGAAAGAAGAAGAAGAAGAAAGAAGAAGAAGAAGGAGGAGAAGAAGAAGGAGAAGAAGGAGAAGAAGAACAAGAGGAACAAGAAGAAAAAGAAGAACAAGAACAAGAAGAACAAGAAGAACAAGAAGAACAAGAAGAGTATCGTACTGTAGGCTGCAAGTAGAAAGCCCGCAACGCAACGCTCCAGGAGTTCCAAAAAAAATCTGTCATAAAAAGAAATAATATTTGCTTTTTTTTCGCATTAATACTTATAGTATTGATATAGGAATGGTGAAACTAAAAGTTCATTTTGGTACGATTTGAACTTAAATATATTAGAATGTAAGTTAATACCTCAATTGAGTCATGCACAGCACTGTTTTCTTATTGTACATTGATATCTCATATGTATTAATGGCCTCGGTAAATTAATATATTCTGCGAAATATGAAATTTATTAAAATTTAATGCGGATTAAATCCAATATTCACATCCTATGTATTGATATTTCCTCAATGCTAAGGAGTTTCATACTGGGCCATGCGTATTAATTTCAAAATATATTGTATAGTATTCTCCCTATATTTGTGTGGTTAGCTGTAGCTAATGATATATTTCTGAATTCGGATTCTCAATACAGTGCCAGTGTCCATTAATTCAGCAGTATTACATCTAGCACAAATAACAATGAAAAAATATTGAATGACTTCATAAAGAACGTATTCAAAGTTTTTGTGTAATTTACTCTTTTACTTGTTTCAGCCATTTCACTGTAGCCATGCTGGAGCACCGCCTTTAGTCGAGCAAATCGACCAAAGGACAGATTCTTTGTAAGCCTAGTACTTATTCTATCGGTCTCTTTTGCCGAAGCGCTAAGTTACAGGGACATAAACACACCAGCATCGGTTGTCAAGCGATGTTGGGGGACAAACACAGACACACAAGCACACACACACACACACACACACACACACACACACACACACACATATATATATATATATATATATATATATATATACATATATATATACACAAGGCGGTGAGCTGGCAGAAACGTCAGTACGCCGGGCGAAATGCGTAGCCGGATTTCGTCTGCCGTTACGTTCTGGGTTCAAATTCCGCCGAGGTCGACTTTGCCTTTCATCCTTTCGGGGTCGATAAATTAAGTACCAGTTACGCACTGGGGTCGATGTAATCGATTTAATCCGGTGTCTGTCCTTGTTTGGCCCCTCTGTGTTTAGCCCCTTGTAGGTAGTAAAGAAATATATATATATACATATACATATGTACGACGGGCTTCTTTCAGTTTCCTTGTACCAAATCCACTCACAAGGCTTTGATCGGCCCGAGGCTATAAGAGAAGACACTTGCCCAAGGTGCCATGCAGTGGGACTGAACCCGGAACCATGTGGTTCGTAAGCAGGCTACTTACCACACAGCCACTCACAGGACAACAAAAATTTTGATACCGGGGTAAAAGCGTCTGTTTTAGACTAAATCGAAGATGCTGATTCCGAATCCGCGCTCAAAGTTGTTCTATCACGGCAGGAGTTTGAGTTATGCGCATGCGCAAGATTACAACTATACTTTTGGTTAGGCCGTATCTTAAATTTGCTAAAATGAAAGCGAACTTAATTCAAAAGTAAACAGCAACAAAACAAACAATGAGAAAGTTCATTATTTAGTTTAGCAATAGATGGCACTGACGTATTGTGTGCAAACGCCAAATACGTCAGTTTGTTCTTGATAACTTTTAGTGTCGTTTGCGCTGCCGTCACGTGTGGTATGTGTATCTTTCGCTCTGCATGGTTACTATTTTAACTGTATTCAATGTGTTAGATCATGAATAGGAGAGGCTGTGTAAATCACCCAGACAACTTTTGTTATGTCTGTAGAAAATTTGCTTCGCGTGACCATTGGAAGAACTTTACCACCAAATTATACACTGCCTATAAATATTATTTCGGATATAAAGTTGGGGACCAAAACAAAAGGTGGGCACTTTGTATATGCTGCACCGTGTGTTACTCAGGCCTTACACAGTGGCTGAATAGTAAACGGAAGGTAATGCCTTTTGCTTTACCTCTGGTATGGTTCGATTAATATTAGTGGTTTCTCAAAGGGAACCAAAGCAAAAATTGAATGCAGATTGTAAGTTGGTCGTTACAGTGTGCAGCATATGCCACTGGTTTCAAAACTGTACGAATTTCCGACTTTTTCATCTCTAAACAAAACTATTAAAAAGAAACATTTATAAATACTTTATAAAGCGCAAAATGAGTTACAATAAAGAAATAGATGTGTCAGCTTTCTAACAAAAAATAAAGTTTGTTATAATATAATATTGGCGCAAAATGAGCAGCTGTCAAAATTTACCATATACCTTACTACAAATTTCATACTGGACGACCTAATGATATAGTACTAATATATAATTATGTGCATGGCTCACAATACTGACGTGCTACACCACTTCTGAGTTCACATTCGGAATTTGCTTACTCGATTTAGCTTAGTAGAGCACCATTTTTCTGGGTAGAAGAGAATATTTTCTTTTGTTGCCCATAGTTATTTTCGTAGATTTTTCTATACAATTTGAATGGTTGTGGTACTGGCTAATGTACGGAGCACAAATAAACCATATCATAGAAATTTTGTTTCATTCTCATACTATCAAATTTAAATTTTTACTTCTCAATGGTGAAAGGATGAATTCGAATCTGCGTGGTCGAGTGAGTATCTGTGTTCAAAGTTTTGAGTCTGTTCAGGGTTTTCACAACTATCTGAGACATTGATGCATTGTTCAAAAGAGTTATTGAGCTCATACATTAAAGTGTGTTTATTTCTATCTTTCTTGTATTTGAAGACTTGTTCTTTCACGGCCGAAAATATACATATCGCAAAGCTAAGCATGAATAGAAATAATTATACCATTCTAAGAAATACTTATTCGTTAGTCCAATGGTCAATAAGCAGGTGTGACCAAAGTCTTTGAGTGGCAGAAAAACAAAATCAACCGATCAGCGAATCCCAAAACACCACTCAAAATACAAAGCAAGAAGCGGTTTAGTCTGTATCCCTCCTAAACTTAATTATAAAACAGCAACATAAAAGTCGAGCAATTAAAAAGGGTATACATCATATATCTCTTACATAAAATCCGTTCTGTCTGCCTGTGTGTGTGTGTGTCTTCTCGGATCTCGGGTATCCTCCAACCGATAGCGCTCAAATTTGATATGTAGATACCGACGGTATCAGGGCGTGTATAAGTTTTGAAAAAAATACAAAAATCGATTCCAGGTGAGAATGCGATCGATAAAGTCGCTTTCATCCTGTTTTTCTTCCGTCAACCTGTACATAACTGCAACTTCCATTTTTTGTTGTTTTTGTACTGCTTAAAGGCACGTTTCTTTCTTGCCAAGCTTACTGTTTAAAACCATGTTTGTGTTCTCCCAGTCAACAGCCTTATCATTACTGGCGTTTTAAGCTCTTCTTGCATATTTGTGTGAATAAAATCGTTTTTCTTTGGAATAGAAAAAAGTCTATCTTTATTTCTTGATTTGCTGGTGTCTCACATTTAGGTTAAATCAGTGTTTATCAAAAGGGGGAGGGTTATGCGACGGTCGGACAAGTTGTTTTGAGAAAATTTGGTTTAAATGTTTGACAATTCAGTACCGTCCATTGGACGGGGGCGGGGGGACGTTTTGCTCGTAATAATATATTTTAATAACAGCACTCATAATTACAGACACGAAAGTTGCGAGGAATTCGTGAGTTGAAAGTGAGTCATACAACGTGAGTTGTAGCGAACATACTTAGTGTGTTGAAATATATACCCAGTATTATGCAAATATGAATATAGCAAGTATGCATATACACTTACATTTATACACAGACACATACACAGGCCCACGCACACACACATACACACACATTTGTATGTGTGCGTGTATTAGAACTTGAGTGCGTGCGTTGGTTTGCATGTTATATTGTATTGTCATGTCACAATGTTTTAACTTGAATGTCAACATTTCTATGGTAATTATAGACCGTTTTTAAAGAATATTCTAACAATCAGTAATGAGAAAGTCGCAGTAATTTTAATTCAATCTATTCTTATATATATCTAATGTATACCAAAATTAGATATATACGAGGTGCGTTCAAAAAGTAGCCGACTTTATATTTTCCCGCCAAAACGTATTTCACCAGGGAGAAATCCTTGCCGGGGAATAGACGCCACCCTTCCTCTGATCCCAATCCAAAACTTTTGCACCGGTAGGTCGCATCACTTCCCGGTTGTTCCGCCTAAAGCACACACGTGTTGTTCGCGCTCTTCGGATTTTTGTTATCGAGCAAGATGATAGAATGAAGCGAGCAGGAACCATAAATTCATGTTTCGCCAACTTAACGGTAGTCTTCATGAACTTTGACTAGTGGTTTGCACAGTGCAGCACGTTCAGAGCGATTTCCATGCGGATTTGCTTCTGTTGATCTGCCAGCATCTTGGGTGTGAGTGTTCATGACACTCACAGCACGAGTTAATCTTGCGTTAAAATGGAATGCACTGATCCTGTGTTTATTACTTCTTTGTGTGGTATTTCCAGGATTGTTATGTGATGGTCTTCCATGATTATACACCGAACCTTCTCAACTGATTTCTGGTTTCGACTTCTGGGTGGTCTGCCTGAGTTTGCCCCACTCTCTACTGAGGTGCAGCTATATTTTTAGTGGTGGTACCACTCCATGATTTCGATTTTACTCATTGCAGCATCGTCAAAGGCTCGCAAAACCTTCTGGATGACTTAAGCATCTGTACCACTAAGCTTTTGAAAAAACTTGATGTAATATCCCTGTTCGATGCCAGTATATCCATTTGATCGAAGAATATGAATTTGGAAGTGCTAAAACACGCTATACTGTAAAAGGAAATACTATGGGGAACATAACCAGTCCTTGAGTCATTATGAGCTTCGTTATACATATATGAATGAAATTTGAAGGAAGGAATATGTATTTTCAGTCACACCTGTCTCTCCTGATACAGTCGCAAACGCTATCTATTTCACACTAACTACAAAAATGATTGCAACTCCTTTCACTTAATATCAGCATCAATTAATAAAATATGATCTCGATTTGTTATTCCTGATTTTGGATATTTTCACTATCAGGTGATACGATTAGTGCCGAGGGACTCTATTCAGTAGCACTTCGTGTTATTGAATACCACTGTATAACATGAAGTACAATAGTACTCATGATGTACTATACCATTTAGAAGGTGTTTTATATTTTTCTAAAATCCTATATAATATTCAACATTCAAACTATGAGAATAATTCGCATCATCAAACAAGAGTTGATGCCGGTAAAGCTAAAAATATGGCAAAGCGTTAACCGCAGCAGCATATTTTATTTACTATGCAATTTTGCACAAGTATTTGAGACGTTGCAAATTTTGTGTGCATTGTCGTTTTTCTATTAAGTTTTACTGAAACCTGATCAATAGTTATAGACAAGCCAATAGCAGACCTTAGGCATCAATGCTCCAGTTACTAGAAATAGTAATCAAATCACATTCAATGCATATAAAGCACAAATAGAAAACAGATCCATATGCAACATATAGTTTAAAATAGATGATCTCAGGATGGTTACGACCACGATACCTTTGAATATAAATTTTCTCCATGCGATAAACGTCGGAGTGGAAAAATAGCAACAAAGCAGTAGATTTCGAACCTTTCAAAATCCATTCTATATTTTTTTGAATTTTCTGCCGTTGAGTATACGATATGAAAGAAATTCAAGCTACTCTTTAGTTAAAGTGTTGAATATAGAAATTGATGTAAATAATCGATATCGAAATAGTATTAATTACAATCAATAATTGCAGCGTGTGACAGCAAATATGACATATAGACACTTAGTCTAGCGTTCAAATTATAACAAATATAATTCTATGTGACTGGACGACAATACTGCAATAAACATTTCTTTTCTCAGTAAAGGAAACAGAATTTGCTGGCAAAAAGCAAGCTTTATTTCACTTTGTTCCTAGGTTATATATATTTAATTACTATCGTTTCTCTAAAATTTATATCATCAGAGTTACAAATAACTAAGCGTTTCTAGAAAAATAAAAGTCTTCTTTGAGAAATAAATATGTGTATCGTTTTATCACAAACACGTTATTGAAAATTCGTTTCTATTTTATATAAATATTTGAACGTTCAAGTACACACATTTTTACCAGTCTACAATAGACTATTAACACAACGATATTTTAATATTATTGAAATTTTGAAAAGTATTTTAAACTACTTCAATGAATATCAAGTGCAAAAGGATAAGTAATAACAAAAAGTTTTAATGGAGTGTTTATATTGGAATCAAACCTGTTATCTATTCACCATACATTATTGTGTCTGTTATTAAAAATTATTCAAATATATTTTACGTATCTTAGATTTTATACATATACTTATATAGGCCTCTTGGTCTATAAAATGTATTCAACACTGAACTTCATCCTTTTTTATAAGTGCGAAAACCAGGTTTACGAGCTACTTTACTGCAATTAATTCTTATAAGTGTAACCACAATTTATTCATCCACATGGAATAAAATGAATGTATTTTAACTATAAAATTTGATGTTTTTCCTGCAACTAGTTTTAAATTATAATTTGTACAACCCTCGTATTGCTCTTCCAATTATTATGTACAGGATATATTCTAATTGCATCAACAGATTTTATTTTAACTCCTTACACACACACACACACACACACACACACACACACACACACACACACACACACACACACACACACACACACACACGCACACACATACACACACACACACACCACACACACACACACACAAAGACACCACCGTAGTTCATTGACAAATTACAGTTTCCCGAAAATTTCCGAACAGTAATTTACAATTGGTATCACACATAAAAGATAAACTTATATCTTCTCAATAGGCCTGTTTCTTGTATGTATCACAATAACTGTTGAGTTTTATTTGCATCATATACATAAAGCTTCAGATTTTGTTTTGGTTCTATCAGAAGATTTATTATATGAAACATTTTGGAAAATCAATAGGATTGTTAATTTACATTTCCTGTCTTTTAATGATATCCTATACAATACTGAATGCAGCTGTTATAAAGGCAGCAATTCAGTATGCTTTCTGAGTGATACAATAAGACAAAAGCATAATAGAAAACAATGCAGAAAAGTATTTGGATTATACAGAGATCCACAAGTGATAGAGTTTAGTTTTTGAATAATAAACACATGTAAAGTTTGTGTTTATTCTTTTAATGTCTTGAATTTGATTTTGCCCATGACTTCCTAATTAGTTGTACATTCAATGATACTATGTTTAATCTACCTAGACACTTAAAGAAAAGAGCATGAATTTATTATGACATATTCATAGCAGTATCGAAAATGAAGCCATATATTTCATTCCTGCGTAATATTTTCCATGTGTAAGATTTTTATACACAAATAGGTAGACACTTTATGTATTAGAAATCAATTTATTTGGCGACATGAATTCATGTAAACAAATATTACTTCCTACTATCTTGTTTAAGTACTACATAAATAAGGAAAAATCAAATATATCATCGGATACTCAGGAAACAAAAAGTTTAATCAATATCGAATAAGACTAAAATGTATAGAATTTATTTAACATATATTTAAGAGCATTGGTTGCTTCAGAGGAACAGGTAATAAATCAGAAGCTATTACGAAGCAAAACTTTACTTTCATGATAATATCGTTGATTGTTATGAAGGAGTGACGTTTTCTAAAATTGTTAATGAAAATGTATACTGATATACGACGCAGAAGCGTCACTCTGATTTATATCGATTTCTATTTTTGACAGAAACCCACAGCAATAGGCTAATACTTACTTTATCTACCCACGAAAGGATGAAGGGTAAATTTGGTGTCGGGTTGATCGATTTCAACTAAGAAAATACAATGTATATTGTCCGCCAGTCTCCCGGTTCTTTAATTCCCTCGTATTTATTGAAATTGATATTGAGATAAATGCTCGAACTTGATGGCTGAAAGACTTACAAATGCATGTCTGGGTTTCAAGTTAATAACGGAAAGCTAGTTTTTGTTAATTAAACATTTACGTACGTATTTGAAGCATAGGGGTTTGCCAAAATAGACCGAATATTATTTGCTTTTGATAAGCTCTCATGTTTATTTCAAATTGTGGCAAATAAATTTTAACAGGTTCTTTAGTTGTTTATTCTTAATCATTCTGATTGGTTCTCATTTCACTGCATTGTTCTCGGATTAGATCGTTTTTAAAACAAACTTTACTATCGCTAATATCATTGCATGACATTTTTCTTAGTTTTTAAGGATGAAATTTGTGACATCCGACTGTATTCAAGATTTTATGAGAACTGATAACACTGAGATGCATAAAGACTTCTAGAAAAATGTGAATATTACAATACTTTTCATGAATTATATTTTTCTGTAACTCCCCTTGAAATAGATCGTGGATGGAACTGTTCTTCAGCCTATTAAGCAGTGTAATTTTATACATATTTTCTCTTACCATCTGAACATGGCATACTATTATCCTCGACATATTAAGTTTAAAATAGAGAAACGACGGTTAGATCTGGAACGTCTTTGAGTACACGTATGCTTTTTTCAGCATCCTCTTGTGTCAAAACCGATGTCTCAAGATTGTATGTAAAGAGGAGGGTTGGAGGGCGTGGATTGGTATGTTGTGAAGGTTGTATAAGGGAAGAGGAGAATAGCCTAGCTTGGTATGTCAAGGGAAGTAAAGAAGACAGGATTGAAGCAGTGACAATGCAGCGAACTTTAAGCGTGAAAGAAGTCCTAGATACAACACACTTTAAGAAAGACCAGAGAGAGCAGATGAAGAATATTTGGCATGACAAGAAAATGAACAGTCGGTTCTTGGAGAATACAATGAGATTGATTGGAACAGAATTTGGGATGGGATGCAGAAAGGAGGTGCAGCGCTCAGGAACAATTTCTCAGAACAAACTACTCAAAATATCACATTGATAAAAGCACAGACTCGCTACAGTGTAGGTTATGCTCTGAGAAGGGAAAAAGTATAAGCCATATTGTCAGTGAGTGATGTAAACTTACACAACTCGAATATAAAAGGAGAAACGACAATGTGGCCATATATATCCACTGGCTGTCGTGCGGTAAAACAAACCTTGAGAGAGCCGAACAATGGTATAAACACAAGCCAGAGGGATTAATGTTAAAAATTAACATTACAAAATACTCCAGGATTCTAACATGCAGTGCAACCTTAGAGGCGAGACGACCAGATATCACGCTCATCGATAAAGATGAAAAGTAGTAAAGATAATAGACATTCCAATACCAGGCGATTCGAGGGTAAAATGTAAGGAAACAGAAAAGATTGAGAAATCGCAGACACTGCGTGACGAGATAAGATGGTTATGGGATATGAGGAAAGTAATGGTGATATCCGTTGTAATTGGAGCATTAGGAGCATTTCCAAGGGTTTTGAAAAATACACTAAGAATATTGGAGCTGCTGTCATGCTCGTAATGATCCAGAAGACAGCATTGTTGGGTACAGCTCGCATTCAAAGGAGCGTATTGTCTCTTTGTGTCGCAGGAGTAGGCACTACCTGAAATCTTTTGTGATTAGTTGCATGCTTTCAAGTAAAGAATAACCGGTACATAAGAACTATCCCAGATTCTTTCATGACGAAGATGATGATGATGCTAAGCAACCAAATCAAGACTGGAAATATAGAACAAAATAGAACAAGATAGTTCAGTCAAATAAAAAGAAACTGTTTCAGGAACTACCTGGGAAATTACACGTAACAATATTTGCAGATATAAAGGAAAGAAGGGCATTCTGGGGAGGGTTCTGGGACCAACCTGTAGAGTATAATGATGAAGCGGAGTGACTGCATGAAATCCGAGATAGTTTAAGAAATATAGAAGTCCAAGAAGACATGAAAATAATACAGAAATGATAAAAACAAAGTTAGGAAAATGTCTACAATGGAAGAGCCCAGTTCCGGATGGGGGCACAAGGTTATTGGATAAAGCTGGTGAAACAATAGCGAAACAGCTAGATGAGTACTTGCAGAAAGACGCAGTGCCCAGCTTGATGACAAAAGGGAAAACATTATGTGCCAAAGATTCTGAAAGAGAAATGTTGCATCCAATATTCGACAAATAACGTGGCATTCGCTAATGTGGAAACTAATGCCAGGTGCTTTGGCCGGTGAACTGTATAGATAGTTACAATAAGGTGCGCTGCTACGTATTGAACAGAGAGGGTGTCGAAAGTGGAGCTGGGGGACGAAGGATCAGCTCTTGATTGATTATCAGGTACTTCAAGAGAAGACACATAAAATTGAGCATGGCATGGGATGACTATCCAAAGTATACGATATGATACCACACTCTTGGACAATAAGAATAATGGAAATGCATGGAGTTGCAGAAAACATGAGAAGCCTTATATGGAACAGTATGATATGTTGGACAACGGAACTGACAGCAGGGAATCAAATATTAGGAGAGGTGAAAATCAGGAGAGGAATCTTTCAGGGAGACAGTGCGTCCCCGCTGATCTTTATGCTAGTAATGATCTCCTTCGGGGAAATACTATTGTAAATAAAGTTGGGGAGTGACCTGGGAAGATGTAAAGGAAAACTGAGCCAGTTGCTATTCATGGACGACTGAAGTTATTCATAAAACCTGAAGCAGAACTAGACGGCCTAGTGATATTAAGATGGAGTTTGGCCACTCAAAATGTACTACGAGAAACGCTTGTCAGGATAGAAGGCATATGTTTGCCAAGTGGTGAAATGATGAAGGCAATTCAACTTCAGTCCAGCTATAAATACTTGGGAATACTTCAAGCTGATGGAATTAAGCACAACGAAATGAAGGAAAAGACAAAAAGAGAGTAGCTACAGCGATTGAGAAAATTACTGGTTTCAAAGCTAAATGCCAGAAAAATAACTTCGGCAATAAACGCGCGCGCATCGCAGTAGTTCGATATGGTGCTGGAATCCTGAAGTGGACAAAGGGAGAAATAAAGGAGATGGAGAGGAAATCGAGAAAGCTCCTAGCGTGCATGGAGTATATCGTCCACGTGCAGACACTGATCGCCTATACATGAAGAGTACAAATGAAGGAAGAGGACTGATAATTGTGGAAGACTGCGCACCTATCAAACTCGAGAGATTAATGAAATACTTAGCCCAAAGAAAAGAAACCTCGCTAGTGTTAGTTAGGAACAGGGGCGTATTGAAGCAGAGAAAAAAAAAGGAAAAACAGAGGAAGAAGTGCAAAATGTACATGAAAATAATTTTGCAATAAGGGATTTCACAAACAATTCCATGTAGCCACAACTGAAATTGCTGGAGAAAATAGGTGGAATTGGTTGATGAAAAGAACCCTCAAAATAGAGACCGAGAGCACTATACTAGCAACGCAAGAAGAAGCTTTGGCTTTGCACTCCCATCCTGAACTGGGCTCTTCCACGAACTGGAGAGTCAACCTTTGCAATCAACAGTGTCTCTGTTGTGGCGACACGACCAAGTAGTGAAAGCGCTACATTGGAAACTGTGCGAAAAGTAGAGGCTAGAGAGAGGCAAGACGTGGTGGGAGCACAAACCTCAGAGAGTGGCGGAGTCGGAGACTAACATAATCCTCTGGGATTTCCAAATCAAAACATATCAAGAGCTAAAGTATAACAGACAGCACCTATTGGTGGTCAACAACATGCACTGCATGTATTATATGGTTGATGGTGCATGCCCCTTTGACCCAGTAATATTCAAGAATCAAGGCGAAAAAAAGAATAGATAGATACAACCCTCTGAAGTACGCAATATTCTGGCTACGGAAAATGAAGATGGTAAGATAGTGCCAATTACTTTTGTGTCCTTGCAGACAGTATCAGAAGGTATCAAGGAAATTGGAATGGAGTGTCCAGCAATTATTACAAAAGTTTTGCCTCTTTGGCACGGCCACAGTAACCTGGTAATTATTAGACAGCTGAGAAAAAAACGGATAACATGGTACCACAGGGTGCAAGTAGCAAGCCTGCTACGCATGCAAGACTCCAGAAATTCCAGCAAAACTTGTGTTAAAAAGAAATAACTGCATCAACAACAGCGACAATAATAATAATAATAATATAATAATATAATAATAATAATAATAATAATAATAATAATAATAATAATAATAATAATAATAATAATAATAATAATAATAATAATAATAATAATAATAATAATTATTATTATTATTATTATTATTATTATTATTATTATTATTATTATTGTTATCAGCATCAGAAGCAGAGGCAGCAGCAGCAGCAGCAGCAGCGGTAATAGTAGTAGTAGCAGCAGCAGCAGCAGCTCATTCTGCTACTCCTCGCTGACAGAAAAATGTCCTCGTATCATTTTAAAATTGTATCACTTTATATATCATATGAGGAAGAATTTCTAGTTGCTTACATAAATCTCTGTTTGTCATATTGGATAAATAAGTATAAGTATCATTATGAATAATTAATACAAGGCACGATACATCTACGTGATTTAATACGGTTGATGAGTATTTTACATTCATAATTTATTTATTTTCTTTGATAGAAAATTATGTATCATAGTTTTAGACCAATACTATTAAACAAGATTGCCATTGTTGGTCACAATGATAACAAGTTTGTGCGATAAACGTATATTTGAAGTCTAAGTGATTTTCATTTGATATGCGTGGATGAATATTTGAAAATCTAGTAAAAGTATTTGTCATATAAAATTTATCTTTTAAATCATGTCTACGATTTACTTCAGCCTCTCGTTAATACATTTTAATCATATTTGCGAGTAATATGGTTTGTAGTTAAACATTTTAAATTAACATGAATTTCCATTGCACGTTCATTAAACTGCAATAAATTATTCTCGAGCATTAATCCACAAAATCGATATTACAATTCATTGATTTCATTCGTTAATATCTGTCTGTTTATTATTATTGAATATGAGATATGTTAATTATGGTACGGAAACCTAACAATATATAGATATTTCAGTTAAATGTAATACTTAAATATATGTAACATACTATAATGTATATAGAAATTCAATAAATGATATCATATATCAAAGTACTTGTTCGAAGGTTGCATTAGTTCTATGTTTAAATACCTGGATACACGTTCTAATTTCAGAACCAACCGAATCTAAAAAGTTAACAGGTATTTTTCTAGATTCGTATACCTGGCAGTACGTGTATGTTTGATTGATGCACTATCAATGCATTCCACGTTTCAGTATATTATTCACCCCAGAAGTCTAACATAAATACTCTTTGAATCACACTTTTTCATCGAAAGTTGTCTTACGAAATTCATAAAAATATGATTGGAGTTGTTGTTTGGCCTGTTGACAGCCGTTTTCGCGGATTCTGCCGGAGAGCATATTCGAATGTATTTGATGAACAATAACAAGATAGAATGGCAAAATGATTTTAATGGGTCTGGCGTTGATTCAGGAGAAGTGAGAGATGGGGAGGGAAAGAGAGAGAGTAAGAATGAGAAAAACTGGTAACCTAGAATCGACTCAATTACATGATTGCAATTTATGTATATCTAGCACATGATATATGAAGGTTGACCTCAAGAGAATTGAAAGTCAGTGCACAGAGAGACGGAGACATATATTAGAAAAACATTCAATTCTACATTGAAATATTTGCCAATTCGCCGCCAAAAATTGTACAATATTTCTGTTGCTTGTTAATATTGGTGTTCACGTAAGATCTAAATATAAATTTTCAAAAATAAATGGCCATATAGGTGAAATCAATGGGATAAATAGAACTTTGGATATTCTATTTAGAAATAGAACTTTGGATAATCTATTTAGGAATAGAACGTTTGAAAATAAAAGTCATACGAGATCTATTAATTGTTTTAAAATATTTTTCAAGCTTATCGCATGACGGAAGCTGAGAAAGTTTCCAATGTTTTTTTAATTCATTTTATCATGACTCATATTTCACCTTCACAGAATAATTAACATAAATAACAATAGTGTCAAACGATAAAAAAAACATACCCAGTATAATCTTATGCATCATGATTCAATATTTATTATAAAGTGTATAAAACCCTGCTCCTCCAAATGCTTGAAAAGGCGAACATTTTTAAATTATTATCATATTTCATTACTTATAACTGGAAGATGATATTTAATTATTAGCTAATAAAACGTTGTCCATTACGATAAATTAATGAATTCTAGGTTTCAATTAGATGTTATATTTTGTTTGTTTTCAACATATATTTCATAAGATGCTTAACATAATTTGTGTGCAATATAAAATAATCATTAATGTATTGTTGTAATAAACAGATCTCTATTTCGCGGCATTTATAGCTTCAGTAAATGTATCAACATCAAGCGGACTAGATAAGATAGTGGTTAATATATATATATTATATATATATATATTATATATATATATATATATATATATATATATAATATATATATATATATATATATATAATATATATATATATATATATATATATATATATATATGTATATCTTTAGATTCATTCTCTCTTTCCTTTTCTGTTATATATACATTCACAAATTAGAAAGTATGTAATGTATTCTTGTTATCTGATTGCAGTCTAATCGTATTTATTTTCAGAATCCTATTTATTGTAGACAGTTTTAAATTAATTTCACATTCGAAATTTCAAAATGTCATCAATTTGTATTCTTCCATTTTTTTTACACGTTTACTATTTCCCCGCCATTTTATCTTAGTTAAACTGTTTTGTATCATTCTATTAAAAAGAAACACTCAAAAACATTCTTACCCGGTTTGCATATTAAATTTGTAATATTGGGTTGTATTGGGAAGGTCTTTAAGTGATCGTAGCTCATCAAATGCCATGAAATTTATTCAAATAAACATCTAAAGCACTTCAGATGTTAAACTGAGATTGTATACTACATTTTAACAATGCTTGCTCCTTTTTCATATGAAGCAGTAACATAGAAATAGAACGTGAAATATTCTTGTACTTTCATTCGAATAAAAAAAAATGATAGATTAAATTACTGAAGATATCTTAATCAAAAGACATAATCTAATATGACAGAAATATTACCCATTACCCCTGACCCTAAAAATGTGCGGTTTTTGGGATGTAGGTGTATGATGTTATTTCGTTGTTATCTTTGATCCAATCAATCATTATTGAATTAAACTGCATGTGTTGGATACTCAGTTTCAAAGTACATTATTTTTCACCTCTTCTATACGCTGATCCTTCAGATTTATATTTGTAACCACAGAAATAATGCCTGCCGTTGTTTTTTAAACAGATTTCAATCGGTAAAATATGTTTCAACATATAACATCGCTTATTTTAGCTCTTTATTGTCATAACTATACTATGGAGATAACTAAGGTTATAGTATATCAAGTTTTGGGTATACATTGTACTTACTTAAATTCATTGAGCTGAGAATATATTGTCAATAAAGTACGTTTTACCTTTCTCTATGCTGTACCATTATTATGCTCCATACAAAATCCATGACAAGAATATATTCCAATTATGCAGTTAGAATAAATGAAAATCATTTCTATATCCTGAATTTTGAAAGGGAAAGTACAAATTATAATGAATGCCTTTGTCAATAATGATTGATGTTTGTTTCTTGTATGTCATACAACAACACCCGTAGTTTATACATAGGAGGCGAATAACAGCCTTTTTACAATGTTAAAAAGAAGTACATTCTCAAATATCAGTAGTCTAAAATCATTTCCATCCGGACAAAATGTTAACTTTGATTCGAATAACTTGTTCACTAGAGTAGCAAGTCCAGCCATAATAATTTTTCTGTAAATATTGTTCACATGTAAAGCTAATCTCGGTGAAACTAATTTTCAATACGCACAATATGGAAAGAGCATTTACTAATGGATAATTGATGAAGTTTTGATAACTAACCAAGTTAAACTCCTCTAAAGGAGTTCCTTTTTAGTTCACTTCTATTCAACAGTGCATCAGTTTCAATCAAACAGCGCCATAGAATTCAATACACTCATACTAAGGCACATTCCTAAACATTACAATAAGGACGCTGACTTGCTAAAAATCACAATATAAGATAATCCTGAAAACTTTTGCAATATTTGCTGCTATCAGTACTGGTTTAAAATTTTGGCATAAGGCCAGAAACTTTAGGGTAAGGGTAAGTCGATTACATCGACCCCTGTGCTCTACTAGTACATATTTTATTGACCGAGGAGCGATAAAAAGCAAAGTCGACTCCGACAGAATTTGAGCTTAGAACGTAAAAACAGTCATAATATTGCTGAGCGTTTCGCTCGGCGAGCCAATGATTTTATCAGCTCGCTGCCTCAGACTGTAATGAATATTAAGGTAGGAGACTGTATTTTCAAAGAGACCGAATCCAGAAACACAATTCTTTTCAATAGCTAATACCAAATTTATTTACGATATGACTGTGTGTGAGAGTTTATAGAAAGTTATTGAATTAGTGGGGTTCATAATGAAGCAAAATTGAGAAGCATTCATACTTATAACACATAATCAATGTATATATTATATATTGTGTGTACTAAGGTAAAACGTTAAATTCTATCACTTGAGTACTTGATATATATTGCATAATTAAGTGTATTATTTGAAACATGAATACACACACGATTTTGTAATACTTCTGCTTTAATTTATAATGCTATGAATTCCTACATGTAAACGAGAAAAGCACTCAAAATAATAAATATTTTTTGACCTTATAGCTACATTCAGCTCTTTCCACACATTAAAGTAAAGTTATGTTTATTCAACCAAAGTAAAATAAACAGATGGATTTTGAATTCGCATAACTAAATAAACAACGGCATATTATAAAATAGCGCACTATGCTAAGTACATACATCGTAACGTTCTTTTTTGTGGTACATAATACAACGAAAGGCGGCGAGCTGGCAGAAACGTTAGCACGTCGGGCGAAATGCGTAGCCGTATTTCGTCTGCCGTTACGTTCTGAGGTAAAATTCCACCGAGGTCGACTTTGTCTTTCATCCTTTCGGGGTCGATAAATTAAGTACCAGTTACGCACTGGGGTTGTTGTAATTGACTTAATCCGTTTGTCTGTCTTGTCCCCTCTATGTTTAGCCACGTGTGGTTAATAAAGGAACAGTTACATAATATAACGAAACACTTTTCTATTTTTATCCAAGAATGCTAAACTTAATATATATGAAAATTACATTAAATCATAAGCTGAAAATATTTACTTTGCTCATTTAAATTGATGCGAATTTTGAACCTGTGTCTGCTAGTATTAAATTTTATATAATAAATTTTCTAACCTCCAAAGACGCTTATAAATTTTCACGAAATGAACATGAAAAAACTAGTTTGTTATAACGGGAACCTTGTTTGTTTCCCCCTGTTGATGAAGAATAAACAAAAAGTGATGTATTAGCTACCGGCTATACCTAGATATATCATATTTGAAATTACGCGGCTGAATTATATTATGCAAGTAAAGAACAGCTACATAATGCGTCTCAAATATCTGAAAATATCAATTATCAATCGTTCAACGTAAATATATATTCCGGATGGTATTAACGACAGATGGCTTTATAATGCCAATGCTTTAGTCTTACGCTGTAGTAGCCTCAGTAAATTGATATTTCATGAATAGACAACCCAATCATGAAACCGCCTCGCAGTTGCTTGACATACCAAAAATGACAAACAATATCACTATAATCAGTTTCTACCGTCTTCACATAAGAACATACGTATTGATACGATATTCCGGGCAGTAATATATAACAGACGGCAGTAAAGATTAGAACCACGGTGCACAATGAATGCACAAGAGAGTATCTTGGAAATAAGTTCGAGTCAGCAGAAAATTAAATTTGGTAGTTTAGAATTAGAACACATTATTAATATAGTATATTTGGTAGTGTACGCAGATACGTGTGCGTGTGTGTGTGTGTGGTTACGGAGTTAAGAAGCTTGCTTCCCAACAATATGATCTTGGGTTTTGTCCCATCGCACGACACATAAGGTGTCTTCTACCGGCGCCGAGCGAAGTCTTCTGAGTAAATTTGTTAGACAAAATCTGAAAGGAAACCGTCGTACATATGTGTGTGTGTTTAAGTGTGTGTGTGTGTGTGTTTAAGTGTGTGTGTGTGTGTGTGTGTGTATGTGTGTGTGTTTGTGTTTATACTTTCCTTGTGTGTGTATGTTTATCTATGTGTGTGTCCATTTGTATTTGCTCCCATCACCGTAGAACAATTAGTATTTCTTTCTTTATGTCCCTACAAGCCCGAAGGAGTGGATTACAACCTTTAAAAAAATCATAAGTACTCGAGTACATTAGTTTGGCTTTACTCTTCCAGACAGGGCCTCAGCATGGCTGCAGTCGAAATAGATAACAGGTAAAGACAAATATAAAAGTAAAAGAGAAATATTGTCCATGACTGATCTGTTGAAGTTTTGAATAAATATCTAAGTTTATGGCTATATATACGGTTTCATTCGATAATTTTACGCTAAACCCGATTCATTCACATGAATTTGTAAAGCAGGGAGGTACACTTTTTGATTTTCTAGTCAATACAAAAATAATTGCAAAACGGAGAAGTATGTTCCTAAATATTGTGCATAAACTAAATCTCACTTTTAATTTTTTTTATATTCATAACGTTTTTGAAATAATTAAATAAATGTTATAGATTCATAAATCACGTATCGTGGAAAAGAGCTTCTCACTCGAAAATGCAACAACTTTTTGCATAGCTCTTGTGCAGGAATTTGCATATTCTATGAGCTGCAAACTACATTCCCATTATTAATCGATTTAAAACCGCCTATGATTAACTGACGATCAGGCATTATGAGTACACATCAAGGCGGCCAGCTAGCTGAACTGTTAGCGCATGGACGATGTGCTTTGCGGTATTTTGCCTGTCGTTACGTTCTGAGTTCAAATTTCGCCGCGGTCAACTTTGCCTTTCATACTTTCAGGGTCGCTAAATTAAGTAACAGTTGAGTCCTGGGGTCGATGTAATCGACTATCCCCTGCCCCCAGATTTCAGGCTTTGTGCCTATACTAGAAACGATTATGAATACACGTCCTATAAATCGCATCGTATTGTCTGAAAATGGAACAACAAAAATGGGTTCTTGTAACAAAAAAAAAAATTAACGTGAGAATCAAGTTCAAAAGTATTTAAAGAGAATCATGCTGCAGATGCTTTACATGCATACGTCTACAAGTAGAGTTACCAATTTAGCTACCAATAACACAAGGACACGAGTGCGCGCACACACACATACACACATATGTATGCGTCTGTGCGCATGTAATTGTTTTCACGTAGGTGTAGCATATGTTAGATGCATATTATATATATATATATGTGTGTGTGTGTGTGTATATATATAAATATATTTGGGTGGGGGTGTATAAATGAGTAACAAAGATGTGCAGGTGTCAATTTATTACGGCCGTTTCAACCGACTCCTTTAATTGATTAATGAAAACATTACATCATTGCAAAGAACTCGTTTTCTTCTGATTAATACATGCATCTCAAACGCGAAGGCTATCTGTGGTGCTTTAACAAATTCGCATCTCCAATAGTGCTCAAAATATTTACATTGATTCTGCTGCTATTTCTTTGGCCGAAGGAGATTAGAAAATAGTCGAATTTCTTTGGCACAAGAAGTTTAGAAAATAGTCAACTTTCACGTATATATTTAATTATATTTTGCTTCAAAACTATAGATATGCTAAGTTAGAATGTGCCCCTTCCCTTATTCTCTTAACTTATATTCCATCCCTGATTTCTAGTACTTTTTCTTCTAGTTTCATTACCTTTCCCTTTAAGATGACATCAAAATAAATATTGTCAACTCATCTTATCCTTCTTTCTTCCAATTATCACCCCTTCCTCATCAGGCATTCCCTTTTTTTTGCCACCCTAAGACTTACCCTTGGAGTATAGACAAAATCCGGATATAAGGTTCCAGTACTTAGATAGCCTAGTAGGCTGTCTTGGTACTAATTAATTAATCACTTTTGTCTAGATTACAGCTACAACTCCCAAAAGATTTAATTTTGGATGATTGAAGACTAAATCCCCTTATTACCTTCAAAGAGTAGGTAACTAGGTCAGTACTCGCAACTATCCCCCCCACCTCCTATAATCTCTGCTAACCTTAAATCATAGCAGATTCGACACTACATAGACTATTTTCTAAACTCATTCTGTCAAAGACATAACAGCGGGATCACCGTAAGTATTTTGAGCTTCATTGATAATGTGAATATATTAAAGCAGTTGTTTTGTCGTTTGAGTTCGTAGTCTATGCAGTCATCTGACGAAAACGGTTTCTTTGCAATGATGTCATGTTTTCATTAATTAATTAAAATAGTCGCTTGAAACGGCCGTAATGAATTGACACCTGTACATCTTTCTTACTAATTTATATTTTATTCACCTAGCTTGGAACATGATCTTCGAAAATATTATAGAAAGTATTTTTCATATAGATTACATGTCTGAACAAGCAATAGCGGATCTCTCCACTAAGTTGGGTCGTGTTAACTGCATACACTGCAAGATTACCAATTGCCAACAGTTCTGCACAGAATTTGATATTCACCTAATATTGTTGGGGGTGCAAATTAGATCGACCTAAAAGGTGCCTCAGTTAAAGTACCTAATTCAACTGAATATTAATTATAAATATATAAATTCTTTCATTCTTATATTATTGTATTTGTTTCAGTCATATGACTGCAGCCATGGTGGAGTACTGACATTTTAGGTGAACAAATCGACTCCAGGACTTATCCCTTGTAAGCCTAGTACTTATTCTATCGCTCTCTTTTGCCGAACTGCTAAGTTACGGGAACGTAAACACACCACCATCGGCCGTCAAGTAACGGTGGGGGACAAACGCAGGCGTACAAACATATACATACATACATACATACATACATATATATATATATATATATATATATATATAAACTAGCTGTTGGACCCGGCATTGGTCGTGTTTTCCGTGTTGAAGTTAAGCCGACTTTTGACCTTGTATTGAAATCTTCTACATTCCTCGTGCCAAGTATTACCCATTAAGATGTTATATTTGATTCGGCAAGGATTTTACCCGGTTAGTGCTTTCGACAAACTTTTGGGTGTACCTCGACCCGTTGAGAGTGATGTTTGTTTTTTTCTCTCCCCTTAATGCCACCCTCTATACAAAACTGATCAGCGTATCCAATATCAGCAAAATCCGAAGAAAAGTGTTAAGGTTTTGTTATAAAATAGAATCCATGTGACCAGTTACATGAAAATATCACATTGACTTTTAAATCCCAATACATTATATGAATAATCGATATTTCATATGTCGAAGTGCATAATTTTACTCATGGGGCAATTTTCTTCAAAATCTAGAATCCCCCACTCATGTACAATTATCGATGTTTTTGTTAATTCTTCGTGCTGGCATCAACTAATGTACATAAATTGTAATCAGGTGTAAAATTTCTACAAAATCGATCAGAATGTCTCTAAGGAAATTCTTATTTGCATTTGTGCCTTTTTCAAGCCATTCTGAATTAAATAAACATCTTTATCGTCTTCCCACCACAAAATTTACCTACATCTCAAATTTCATTAAAATAGGATAAAAAATATAAAAATTACAGCCAAAAAATCCCAATGGGTATTTGCGCGTAAAAAGCCTATTTGTTTTATAAAATCACTGCACAGGCACAATTATCCAATTTTTGTCAACGCCATATATTGACATCGAATCATTGCCATGAGTCTCGCTCACTCATCGATTTTCATCAAAATCGGACAAAAAATGCAAAAGCTGCAGGGAAAAGGACATCGTTATGAGAATTTCTATTCAAACGCCCAATTGAGTTAACAAAAATTCCGGCCTTATCTGAACCTCAGGCCGCATGATCTACCTATAAACCAAAAATCATTAAAATCGGTTGGACTGTGTGGGAGGATTTAGAGTAACCCCAAACACACACACACACACACACACTATTACACATCTATATATGTTTTAGTAGAAAACACTTGCCCAATGTACCACGCAACCATGTGGTTGGTAAGCAAGCTACATTCCACATCACAATCCCTGCGCCCATATACATATATATATATATTCGTTTTTGCGTAATGAGATAAAGAAACCAAGGCTGTGTATGTATTAGAACATTTATAGATAGGTCTTACAGCTCCAGGATATTTAATAATTATATCCCTTCATCAGAGGAACGAAAATAGATGCAAGTTATATATGGATATTGAAGTTGTAAATCTATCTTTTAGGCAGAAATCAAATATATATATATATATATATATAATATATATATATATATATATATATATATATATATATAAAACAATAATTAAGGGTTTAGCAACAAGTTGCTTAACCTCATACCAAAAAATTTAGAAATAGCAGCCAAAAGACCGCTATTTCTTTTCGCCACAAAATATGACTCCACAGACAACCTTCTCTGTAACTCACATAGGCAAAAATAGACGGAAAATAATGAAATCAAACAGTCTTCGGTTAATTATGCACGCGTTTCTGGATTAGAGTTATAAAGCTCATTTTCTTATCAACATAATATTCCGATAGTTATAAATTAAAAAATGCTAGAAAACTTACCCTTTGCATTTCTGACCAAGCGACATCAGAACTTAACATAAGGTAGTTAGCATATCCGAATATATAATTATACCGCTTAATATTCTTAATGTAGGTAATACAATCAGAAACCAGAGCAACATAATTTATAACCACACTCAAAATCAAATATATACATATATTATTCTACATTTATAAAACGGATAAAAAAATTCCAAATATATAAATATAAAATACATATAAATAGATAATGTTCCTGCTTCCATTAGCTCCAAGAGTCCATCGCTATATGACACACGAACCTGTGTCCATTATAACCTTCGAACAGGGGAGATCAGCTGCTTCCACTTGCTTGTCAGGATTCTGCAGACTACTTTTAGGGCATTTGCCCCTTATCAATGCAGAGCATCTAGTGTGGAAAGCACGCTAGATGCCGAAATATCGATTACTTGATAACAAATGCACTCTTGTTTTTTGCTATATTATTATTGTTGTTGTTCTTGTTATTATTATTATTATTATTATTATTATTATTATTATTATTATTATTATTATTATTATTATTATTATTATTATTATTGTTATTATTATTATTATTGAGTGAGAGAGCAGTGCATGCCATCAAAGTGACACTGTGGTAAGATATACGAAGCCCAGTATACCCATCATGACTACCCGTCTGATAAGGGTACACCAGGCACATGAATCACAGCCATGTTCGCGCGACATGGTGATCTCATATCATGATAAACAGCACATTATTTTGCAGGTGGGGCCCAATTAGAATTTTCTTATGGTCGAGTAGCCCATCCCGCTCAAAAGGTCCCTGAATAAGGGTTGTTTAAGGATGTTGAACGAAACACTCATGTTTCCAGAGGTGAATTATTCAAATCATAAAGAAACCCTCACAACACATGGCTATGATGCTCCCCCAGTACTTCTGCTCCTGATCAGAGATGTACATATCGTCAGTCACTAAGGGACATGCTCAATTGGTTAAGGTCAAACAACTGACAAGCAAATATCTGGTATTGAGCAGAATATTTGCTGTAGCCCATCTTTTATACCAAGACAAAACAATGTACATGACAAAACAATGTATATGATAACACTTCCAATCAGTTAAGATCAGAAGCCATGAGAGCCAGTTGCCTGGTACTGCATCAGGGCATTATTATTATCATTATTATTTTATTATTATTATATTATTATTATTATTGAGTGAGAGAGCAGTTCATGCCATCAAAATTATTATTATTATTATTATTATTTATTATTATTATTATTATTATTATTATTATTATTGTTATTATTATATTATTATTATTATTATTTATTATTATTATTGTTATTATTATTATTATTATTTTATTATTATTATTATTATTCAGTAGTTTTATTTTTATAGCGTGCTTTCACTTCACTACCGAGCGCAGCTCTGTGTGCCTTGGGTATGTGCTGTGATTTGTTGTGATGCTCTGATGGTTATGTATGGAAAGTGTTCTGCGTAGGATGTGTGCAGTGCCTAGTAGTGCAATTTTCTGTATGTTATATGTGTTGTAAGTCCTGGTGTTTTTGTTATGTATTTGTCTGAATATTTTTTTATCATGCCTAATGCACCTACTATGATAGAATTGTTTCTGTTTTCAGATTCCACATTCTAGTTACCTCTATTTCCAGGTCTTTGTATTTTGAGAGTTTCTCCATTTCTTTTAGAGCCACGTTGTCATCTGCCGGCATTGATACATCAATTAGAAAGCATTTTTTCTTCATGATCTCTGACAACTATATCTGGTCTGTTGGCCTTAATTTCTCTATCTGTGTGTATCGGCATATCCCAGAGTATGGTTGCTTTCTCGTTTTCTGTGACCTTTTCTGGTGTGTGCCTATACCATCTTTTTTCTGTTGTTATTCCATAATGTTGGCATAGCTTCCATGTATGTAGGTTCCAACTCTGTCATGTCTGTGAATATATTCCTTCTTAGCTAGGACTGGGCAGCTAGAGATAATATGATTTATTGTTTCTTGTCATCTCCACATATTCTGCAGTTACTTGTAATATTTCTTTCATTACAGTTTTTGGTAATTTCTTGGGGGGAGGCTTTGATCTTGTGCTGCAATTAAAAATCCCTCTGTTTCTGCTTTGAGTCCTGAGCTTCTCAACCATTCCTGGGATTTTTCTTAGTCCATTTCTTTTGCGTTTAGTTTAGTCCAGTATTACAATGAAGGCTTTTCTTGCCATCGTTTTATCATGGTTCGTTGCTGTGTTCTATTTTTAGTTTGGATTTCATTTGTTTTATAGCTTTTGTTGTTTCTTCATCTTCTTCTTCTTCTTCTTGTTTATTAGGTGTATGATTTCTTGTTTGTATTTGTCAGCTTCCTTAAATACTGAGAACAGTTTTTTTGTTTTGCTCGTGTTTTGCTGCTATCTGGATCAGTTTTCTTCCTTCTGAAGTAGATATTTTTGCAGTCCTATGGTGGTAATTTTATAGTAGTTTTCCAGCTGTATAAGGCCTCTACCACCTTCTATACGTTGTATATATAGTCTTTCTATGTCAGATTTTGGGTGATGCATCCTAGATCCTGTCATTATTTTTCTTGTTTTCCTATCTATTTTGGACAGTTCATTTCGTGTCCAGTTAAGGATATTGTAGCTGTAAGTTATAACTGGGACAGCTAAAGTGTTGATACCTATTATCTTGTTTTTAGCATTGAGCTCTGTTTTTAGTATTGATCTAACTCGTCTATAATATTCTTTTTTTATTTACTCTTTCATTTGTGTATGTTGTGTCTTATCTAGTTCATGGATTCCTAAGTATTTGTAAGTTTGGCTTTGGTCTAATTATTTTATTTCATTGGTTTTATCTAGTGTGATGTTGTTACTCTTAACTAGTTTTCCTCTTTTCATGGTTACTTTGGCGCATTTTTCTAATCCAAATTTCATATCTATTTCTTTTGTAAATCAATGAATTGTCTTTAATAGTGTTTCCAGCTGTTTGTCATTTGCAGCGTATAGTTTTAGGTCATCCATATATAAAAGGTGGCTGATCGTTTTGCCGTAACATTTATATCCGCATCCAGTTCTATTTAGCATATCAGATAGAGGTGACAGTGCCAAGCAGAAAAGGAGTGGAGAGAGCGTGTCTCCATGGAATATTCCTCTTCTAATGGGGATGTCTTTGGTTTTCATGAGTCCCTCTTTTGTTTGGAGGTGTAGGACTGTTTGCCATTTATTCATAGAGTGCTCTATGAATTTTTTTTTTATTTATTATTATTATTATTATTATTATTATTATTATTATTATTATTATCAACATCATCATCATCATCATCATCATCATCATCATCATCATCATCATCATCATCATCATCATCATTATTATTATTATTATTATTAAACGTTTTACTTGTTTCAGTTATTTTACTGCGACCATGATGGAGCACCACCTTAAAGTGTTTTAGTCAAAGAAATCGCCTCCAGGAGTTACTCGTTGTTAGCCAACTACTTATTTCATCGGTGTTTGCACCGAAACGCTAGGTTACGGGGGTGCAGCTACACCAGCATCGGTTCAGTTCTATATTTAAGAGATGAGGAATTATGTACATAATTACATTATTTACATTTGACGGATATTTGTCCTCATCTTGTTTGTTCTTAATACAACGTTTCGGCTGATATACCCTCCAGCCTTCATCAGGTGTCTTGGGGAAATTTCGAACCTGGTTTCCCATTCCTAATGTATTTTTCGATGCTATTATCATTATAATTATTCAGGTCACTGCCTGGAATCTAACTCGGAATCCTGGGGATTAACCCTCGCTTTTAACCACTACGCCATAATAATAATAATATCGAAAAATATTTTAGGAATGATAAACCAGGCTCGAAATTTCTCCAAGAGATCTGATGAAGGATGGAAGGTATATCAGCCGAAACGTTGTGTTAACAACAAACATGATGAGGGCGGATATCCGTCAAATGTAAATAATGTAAATAATGTACCAGCATCGGTTGTCAAGCGATGGCGGGGGGACAAACACAGACACATATACATATATGAATATATTTAGATATACATATATATATATATATATATATATATATATATATATATATATATATATATATATATATATATATATATATATATATATATATATATACACATATATATATATATATATATATATACACATATATATATAAGTGTGTGTGGGTGTGTATGTGTTTCAACTTAGTTAAACTGACACTTCCTTGTCTCTCTATAAATCTGAAATGCTTTATCCACTAATTGTACCGAATAGAAATTATAATAAATATCGTTATTGTTAACAATATATTTGAAATAAAATATTCTTTATTATTACTATTGATGTAGTAACCCACTGTAACACATCAATGCTTAAATTTCCATAGATGTCATAAATTGGTATAAAGCATTGTATTGCTAATGCTGCTATATTATATACACTCGCTCACGCACGCTCACACGCACCCACATGCACACACAAACACATGCATACACACACTCGCACGCGCGTAAACTACTTGGTAAAATTTTAAATCGCAGTACCCAGTGATTCATTATTAATTTTTCTTTGAGTCAATCATCATTTACTCGTTTATGTTGAATCAAGAGAGCAATTATTATGTCTTAAACTGCAACAGAAAATGATATTGACAGTAAAGAATACCAATTTTTGTGTTCAGTTTAATAATTTATTTCATCATTGGATAAGAACAAAAACTATTTTTATTTAAGCTATCTCGAATGATGAATAATAATTCTATTACATTATACTTAAAACAAGTAAATAAATGTATAAAACTCTCAGTCAAGTTTGAGAAGCAATTTCCATATATATTTTCGTCTATTTATATTTATAAATCATTTAATAAAATTCACATGAAGCTTAATTAATATTCCGTATTTAAAAATTATATTCTCATAATGTATCTTACTTGCACTATTTCGAAATGTTATATAAATACGAAATGTATTACGCTATCCTTATTTATGAGGTCATGTACATTTGACTGAAAAATGTATGACGCTCTGGAACAGATATTCTATGATCACATTAAAAATATGTAGAACAGATGTGTTTCGAATCAGTAGAAATCACTAGCGGTGTGTTGAAATTCCCTCAAGTCTCGTTTGTTTTAAACTAATCACTTCTTTTGTTTTATGATCGTTCCATACAAAACAGAAATAATGTACTTGGCAAACTGTTGCCTCATTGAAAACATTCTACCGTCAACTGATTCGAGACAAACAAAAATATATCAGCCTAAATCACAAATCAGCATGATTGAATGGTTTAAAACTAATAGTTATATACATCAAAGATTTCGTATCTGATCTCAGTATTTATGCTCAGCATAACTTAATATTTATAGACATTTAAAAACGTATCTCTCACGGCATCAGAAACCTTTAATATCTAAACCTATTTAGTTGGCGCTCGAATATATGGAAATGATATTTTATTTGATTATATTTCAATTTTACAACAACTCTATAGACATTTACCAATGCAACTTTGTAATAGAACTGAATCAATTGTTCGGCTCTACTTGAAAAACCATGTTATATTAATATCATTCCACAAACGGACTTGCCGAAAAATATTTAATACATCAGAAACTTTGAACGATGGACTATAAATTTCGGGTCATAAAACATCGCCTTCTTTTGGCTAAAACAATAATTTTATCTTATCTCTACAAAGAAACTTTGAATTGTATTTAATCTCTTTTTATATTGCAATCCTAGCCACAAATTGGCATTAAATAGATATTCTATAACTAAAGAAACTCACCATCGAAAGTGTTTATCGGATATAATCATGTTAGCGACTACCTCGATATGATTTTTCAACAAATACTGTTCTACTTTAGAGATGTTAAACAGATAGGGGAGAAGTGTTTTGCATCTCTTTTCGATCAGGTACGAATTTTGCTTGTTACACTTCATATATTAATACAAAAATATTACTGTTTCAGCATAGCAGATCACCAATTATTGACTACTTTCATTCAGACTATTACAAGAGAACTTTTAGTTTCGTCTTACGCATCCGATACTTCTCATTCTTCAGAAGTATTTCATTTACTACTCCAATTTTATTGATTTACAGATTCAACTCAGATAGTAACTTTAAACTAATTATTGTAATATATCTAATTGATTTTACCTATGTCTGCCTTATAGTATCGCAATAAAGTAATAAGAATTGTTGATTGCATGAACATGACTTATTAAACTTGAAATGATGGACAGTATCTCAAATAGCAACAGACCTGTCTATAATATATAAAGTAGATAATATATGATTCGTTTTCATTGTTATAGTCATTGTAAGACTTCGTATTAACATGTTATTATTGACTCATTATATCTTAGTCGTTTTGGTTTCATTAAGACCATCCCAAATATGAGTAAATGCTATGGTTGTGATATTTAACTAATAGTTCCGCTGTAGACGTGACTGCTAAAAGATCTAGTGATGCAAAAGTGTATGCTGTGACGTCAAAGTTTCATAAGCATATGACCGGTTGTAAGTACGAGCAATTTCCAAAGCCCAGCGAGGCAGACGTCCGCTACCCGGACGGACTTTGTCGCCCTCTGATATATGCTGATTTTTCTTTTAAATACGTCCATAAGAATACCGCAGTATGCTTTTCATTATGTATTTATATTTTTTTTCTAATTTTGGCACAAGGCCAGCAATTTCGAGGAAGGGGGCAAGTCGATTATTTCAACCCTACTATTCCCCTAATGCCTACTTTATCGATTTCGTAAGGATGATTGACACAATCAACCTCTGCAGTGTTTAAACTCAGAACAATGTATTTATATTAATTATGATACCTAGATGGGTTCTGTAAGTAATTCTAATTCTTTTGCTTTAAAAGATTCTATTTAGATGGGTGGTTATTTGTGATAGGATAAGGTTATTATTTTATTCTCGCATTCTATTTTTGTTTCAGTCATTTGACTGCGGACATGCTACAGCACCACATTTAGTCGACAAATCGACCCCAGGACTTATTCTTTGTAAGTCTAGTACCTATTCTATCGGAGATTTTGCCGAACCGCTAAGTTACGGGACGTAAACACACCAACATTCTTTGGGGTTTGGATATTTCACCTTTGGAAACATGGGAGTTTTGTTCCTCATCCTTCAAACACCCTTATTTAGAGACCTTTTGAGCTGGATGTGCTATTCGAACACAAGAAAATTCTAAGTGGGCCCCACCTGCAATGTCATGCGCTGTTTGTCTTGATATGAAATCACCATGTCGTGCACATAAGATGCACTCCCTGGTGGACACTTATCAGGCGGAAAGTCATGATGGGTATACTGGGTTTCGTATATTTTACCCCAGTGTCACTTTGATGGCATGCACTGATCTCTCACTCAATAATAATAATAATAATGATAATAATAATAATAACAATAATAATAATGATAATAATAATAATAATAATAATAATAATAATAATAATAATAATAATAATAATAATAATATAATAATAATAATAATAATAATAATGATAATAATTATAATAATAATAATAATAATATAATAATAATAATATAATAATAATAATAATAATGTTACAAGTAAAGAGGTTGACAAAATCACCAAGTTCCAAACTGAAAGTGGAAATAGCAAGACTGTATGGAATGCGAGACGGTAATGTAGAAGTGATACCACTGGTCATTGGAGCGTTGGGCTCAATCCCATTGAAACGCCAAGACTTCTTAAGGCAACTGGAAATCCATGCAAAACTGATGTCTTGCAAAAAGCAGTCTTATTGAGCACAGTGACATTGTAAAGAAAGTATTATCGGCCTGAGGTGCTTGTTGTGACTTGAGAGATGACTAAAGATTTTATATAGACAAACACAGACACACAAACATATACATGTATGCATGTGCATATATATATATACATATATATAATATATATATATATATATATTATATATATATATACGACGGGCGTCTTACAGTTTCCACCTACCAAATCCCGAGGATAAAATAATACACATTTTTCCAAGGTGTCACGCGATGGGACTGAACCCAGACAGTTAGATGATACATCCGGACTGTTAGGTGATAAATGGGACAACAAAACATCCAGATAGACGATATAGAGAAAACAAGGACAGGTCATTCCAAGTTTTGTTTCCTCAGTCGAGTACCAGATTATCTTCGCAATTTCGGCTGATTATACTCGAGATTGCTTCACACACACAAAAACAAATGTATATACCTATACACTCACACACAGAAACAAATGCATATACCAATGTTTATGCATATATATTAGTGCATGTACAAATATATGGGTGTGTATGTGGTTCTTTTTATTTGTGTACGTGTATGCAGATAGAGATATATAGATATACATGTATCTATTTATGTCTGTAATTATTCATATCTGTATTAATTTTTTACATAAAAAATTCTTTGTTTATTTTATATTTTATCAATATATATTTACACGCATATACTATTATTATTATTATTATTATTATTATTATTATTATTATTATTATTATTATTATTGAGTGAGAGTGCAGTGCATGAAACTGAAAGAAGCCCGTCTTATGTATTTGTATATATACATATATATATATATATATATATATATATATATATATATATATATATATATATATATATATATATACGCACATATACACACACACACACACACACACACACATATATATATATTTGATTGGTCTAGAGATAGGTGATGTCGGTGTTATTGTATGGTGATTTGAAGTTGTGGTTTCGAGAAAACGGTAGAAGAACGTTACTAAAGTCTTTTAAATTGTCTGTTTTTCTGGTTCTTTTTTTTGTGGAAAAAATTTAGTATTTTTCCCGTTTGCTTTTCTGTGATATTTCTTCTTTCTAAAGGATATTCTGCTATGGTTTATATTTTTTAATAAGTACGCTTTCCTTATTTAAACGGAATTGGGTTGAAGTGGTTTCGGTTCATTAATAGAGAGGGAAGATTTGTTATTTCGGGTTTATGTTAACGGAGCATTGGTCTAGATGTTTGCTTACGGGAATTTTCCTAGTCGTGGGGTCTCGGATTTGTTGCCTGTGCATCGTTAGTCTGTCCCACAAGGTTAAACCTGTTTAACCTATATAGTCCCCACATACCCACTATATTTGAAAGCATAGATTAAGTTCTTCGAAGCACAGATGAAGTGATTGTTTATGGTAAATGTTTCAGCTGACTTAAATTTGTATTTTGAACCCTCTAAGAGGAAGATGCAAGTTCCACAGTTAGGGCGGTTGCACTTTTGGTTAGTGGGGTCGTATTATTGGTGGGTAATTTATCACTAGTGAGTAACTTTTTTAAGGATTGCGGCTGTCTCTTGCTTCGCAGGTCATTCATAATGAGGGGTATATTTTGGTGGATGATGTTTTATATTTCCATGTTCCTCGGATTGTGTGTTGATACGTAAGATAAAGTTTTAAGTTTGTCATAGTGTTGTCTTCTTTTCTGTAAGTCTTGGATGTGTATCCCATTTTCGATTAGACTGGCCGGGTATTTTCTATCTTGTAATGTGTTTTCAAGTTTCTGGTGTCACTTTTCTCGGGTTTCGGGATTTTATATAATCATGCAAATTCTTCTTGCTAAGTTCAAGGGTATATTTATTTCAGCATGTTTTGGGTGGCAGGACGTGAATAGAAGATATTGTTTTGAGTCCGTTGGTTTGAAGATGTCTGTTTCAAATTCAGTATCTCTTATTCTGATTAAGATGTCCAGGAAGGGTAATTGTTTGTGGTTGTATTCCATTGTGAAATAGTTATTGCGATTAATGCTGTTGATTAAATTTTTAAATTTTGAAAGTTGTTCAAGGTCATGTGGCCACAAAATGAAACATCCACCCAGGCAGCGTTTCCAATTGGTGAGTAAGTATTTTTAGAAGCTGTCTCCAAATTTCAGTGTAGCGTGTTCATATACATATACATATTTATACCAGATGGATTAGTATGTGGTTGTCTGTGTTATTCGTTGTATGAGTGGATGTGTATATCTATGTATGCTTGGTGTACATAGAAATATATGAACGTTAATACCAACTTCGGACGCTTGCGTCAGCGATTGTTCTTTTACGCATGTGTGGATGTGAGTGTATGTGTGTAAGTATAAATATTCTTGCATTTATATAAAAGCATGAATGCATACGCGTTTTAAAGGAAGAACATGCGCGCGTGTTCTTTTGTCTTGTGTGTGCTTGTGTGTGTACATATATAATTTTTTTACGTGCTTCTGTCATTTGACTGCGGCCATGCCTCAAAGGTTTTAGTTGAAGAAATTGACCCCAGCACTCATTCGTTGTAAGCCTAGTACTTATTCTATCGAGCACTTTTGCAGAACAGCTAAGTTACGGGTACATAAACACACCAGTATCAGTTGTAAAGTAATGGCGGATACACACACACACACACACACACACACACACACACACACACACTTATGTATGGTGGCGAAAACCGATGCTCCATGTGACAGGCTTGATAATTGTTACAGGATTCCTTAATGTAAAATAAATGCTACCCTTAATCCACAAATAAATAATTTTTATCCACTATATAAAATATATATATATAGTACGTGCGTGTTTCGTGTGTGAATGTGTAAAGACATACATACAGATAGATATATGGTGGGCGTGTATTTAAACTCATCTAATGATCTCTTACTCTGAAAAGCGATGTCACACATCAGCTTTGCATGTACGGAGTGAGAGCATATTCGCTTTTCAATTAAGAACAACAGTAAATGTAGCAATAATAATACACAGTAGATAACAGAATATCAATAATTCTGATGAAAGCTATAACAATATTAAGTCCAAGTTATAAAACATTTGGATTGTGGTTTGTTGATTATATCGATCCCAGTGCTAAACAGTTACTTATATCAAGGACCTCGAAAGGATGGACAGCAAAACCGTCAGCAATTTAATTTGAACCCAGAACGTAGAAAATTGACGCTAAGACTTTACGTCCGGCGTGCTGCAAGCTGGCCGCTTTGTAAGAAAATAACACTGATATTAATAATAATTCTTGGTGTAATTTTTGTGCAAGGCCAGCAATCAATAGGCAGCAAGTCGGTTACGACTATATTGGCACATGACTGATACATTATTTTTTCTTAAGCTTCAAAGCATGAAAAACGAAATTGATCTGGCAGAAAATAAATTCAAAACGTAAAGAGACTGAATTATATTTTACGCTTATAACTCTGAAACAGACAAGGTTGTGTCCGTTCATTTACTTTTACTACAATTCATGGGGTGAAAGTATTAGAGAGGAAACAAAAAAAAATCACAAACAGTAGACGTTGATAAAATGTTTTGATTCTAGTACGTTTTAATTTATGATGACTCTTGTTTGGCAACACATATTTATACTGTCGGAAGCAGTGTTCCATACACTCAACATTCAAATTTAAAAGATATTCAGAAGTTCTATTGCATAAATACTTCTGCTTACAATAACAACTCACAATTCATGACTGAGAGAATAGAATCCAAGATATAGCAACGAACATAAGACAGACAGAATACCCACATTTGTAGACATTGTTACATCAGCCTATAAGGCGGCGAGGTTTCGTAGTCGATGATATAAATACCAGTTGCGTACTGATATAATCGACTACCATCCACCACAAACTTTCAAGCCTTGTTCCTTTTGTAAAAAGAATTATTAAATCAGCCAATGAGGTGCAATAGTGGCTGTGTTGTAAGAAGCTTGCTTCTGGTATAGAGTCTGTCAGCTGGATTATGGATTTTGAGTGCAACGCACGTGATACATGATTTTTGCTTGTCTTTGCGGTGGACGTTTTTCCTCTAGTTTAATTGAGGGACGTCGGATGAGGGGCCGTGAAGGCTTTAATTATTCAGACTTTGCAAACTCTCCTACTTCGGACTTTGTGTCGTCTGAGGAAAAGATGGTAGAATGTTTAAAAAGAATTGATGAGAAAATGGAAACAAAAAATTAGCGGCAAAACAAGAACCTAAGTGAAGACGTGAGTCTGGAAGAATTAAGTGAATTTTAATAAATGCTTAAATGGCAGGGGAACGAATTGAAGGTGTTCCTTCTCAAAGACGTTTTAAAGGAGAAACAAGACAGAACACTTATTTACAGGACGTACTCTGTAGCAGCCAAGAGAATTGATGTCATGTCGACGGCGCAAGTTGAAAAGGCACTTAAACCAATCTGGCAAGGAACGTCCTTAGAACAATGGAGGTGAGGTCCGAGAGGTAGCTACCACCAGGCTTCACTCGACAACACCATTGAAAACGGATGAAGTGGTGCTTCCACCTGTATACCTTGGGAGACTTGCTCCCAGGGTTATGGTATAGGAAATACCCCCAGAAGTGAATGTAGCCTGGTTGGTGGCTGACATACTGCTGGGCATGGAGAAGAAGGTTGTGATCCTCTAGGCCACCAGGACACCCCACAAGAACTGGCAAGGACAAAGCCTCGATATGTCGATATGGTGGTACAAGTTTCAGAAGAAGAGGGTCGAGACCATCATGGTCGGAGAAGAAACACTCAGAGTTAGAGTGGAAGGAAGGATCCCGCAGTGATCGGTACCATTGACTGGTACCTTCGTATCCGGCCAGGGGTTGGTCAACTTCTTCAGTTACCACCTCGATTTCAAGATCAGGCTGGATAAGAAATACCAGCCACAGGATATGTTCGCGAAAAGATGGAAACAAGTAGTGAACAAGCTGCGAGTGACTGGAACCATGTAAGTGGGGCCAGAAGGAAAAGTAAAGGTTCGAAACTGGCGTTTGGATGCCTTCAGCCACACATTGCAAATCTTGTAATGATCATCAAGTTTATATTGAAATTTTAAAAGAAAAAAGAAAAAAGATATAATTTTTAACTGCATGACATTTATATTTTATCATTCGAAACTTTTTGTTCATAATACGCAGCTTGTGCACCGTCTAAGCTTGTCTGTCCTTGTTTGGCCCATCCATATACGGCTTCCATAGCCGATTTATGAAATAAAGAAGCTTGTTTGCAACCACTTGGTCCCAGGTTCAGTCCCTCTGCGTGGCCCTTTGAGCAAGTGTCTTCTACTACAGCCTCAGGCTGACCAAAGTCTTGTGAGTGGATTTGGTAGACGGAAACTGAAAGAAGCCCCGTCGTATATATATAAATACAAACATAGATATATATATATATATATATATAATATATATATATATATATTATATATATATATATATGTCTGTATGTATGTATTTGTCATTTGTCTGTGTTTGCCCTCCCACCTTCGCTTAACAACCGATTTTGGTGTGTTTACGTCACCATCAATTATCGGTTCGGGAAAAAATCACCAATAGAATAAGTCCTGGCGTCGATTCCTTCGTGTAGAGGTGGTGCCCTAGCAAGGGCCGCAGTCAAATGACTGAAAGAAGTAAAAGAAAAGGCGGCGCGCTGGCAGGATCATTAGCACGCCGGACGAAATGCCGCTAAGCATTTTGTCTTTACGAACTGAGTTCAAATTCTGCCAATATCGACTGCGTCTTATGTCCTTTTGAGATCTATGAAATAAGTACCAGTTGAACACTGACTGAGGTCTATGTAATCGAGTTACTCCCTCCTACAAAATTGCTGGCGTTGTGCCAAAATTTGAAACCATTAAATCAGTGTATATAATCCAGTAAATTATCGCGTGATACACTGAGGATTACGTTTCTCCGCACTGTATCACTGAGTGATGCTTCATGCCTGCACTTGTCATGCGACCACTTATAAATGGATAAGAAATATACAGTTTCGAACATAAACTGTGCTTCATATTAATATAATAGACAATACAATAGTTAACGTCAATATCTTCCTTTAGTTATTTAATGTGTGAGTAAATATAGCAGAATATAGCATTGCTCTTTACTTATGAATGAATTGCGTGCAAAAGAAATACGTGTTGTAGGCCTTCCTTTCCTTCGTTTCCTAGGAACTACAGGGGTTACTTGATATGACATTTCCTTCTCAAAAAGGCGCCATTTATTATGAATAGATATATCTGGAGGCAGAATAGTCCAGAAATGGTAAAGAATGCGATCAATATTGATGTAGTCATTTTATTAATTAGTCAATTTTCCAGTACTTCGAAGTTTGCTTGCGTGTTTCAAATATTTCAAAAGAACATTGTCTCCTTATATTGTCTTTTAATCGAAACTATTTCCTTATAACCCAATAACAAAATTATGATAGTTATCCAATCACTTCAAAATGTAATTAAACGCTTATCCAAAGGATATTATTGTAAAGCAAATTAATAAATCAGAAGATGAAAAATTACAGTGAATATCTACTAAAACATTCAAATAAAAATGAACAAATTATCAAAGTTTCTATTTGGAAAATGAGTGTATATCACGAATAAAAGAATTATCGGTTTCATTTAGGCTGCCAAATAAATGCTCTTCGAGAAATTGTATAAAAGCGCCTAATGGATAGGTTTACATCGCAGGTGCCTTTCATACATAAGTACCATTTCAAAATCGTCTCGATGTAGGAAATATAGAATAACCAATATAGGAATACAAAATAAACGGTACGCGCAGGAGTGGCTGTGTGAATAGGCGCAGGAGTACTTGCTGATCAACCGCATGGTTCTGGGTTCAGTCCCACTGCGTGGCACCTTGGGCAAGTGTCTTCTACTATAGCCTTCTGAGTGGATTTGGTAGACGGAAACTGAAAGAAGCCCGTCGTATATATGTATATATATGTATGTGTGTGAATATGTTTGTGTCTGTGTTTGTCCCCCCAACGTTGCTTGACAACCGATGCTGGTGTGTTTACATCCCCGTAACTTAGCGGTTCTGCGAAAGAGATTGATAGAATAAGTACTAGGCTTACAAAGAATAAGTCCTGGGGTCGATTTGCTCGACTAGAGGCAGTGCTCCAGTATGGACGCAGTCAAATGACTGAAACAAGTAAAAGAGCAAAAGAGAGTTTCTTTGTATTGTAACACAGAAGAGAGATATATTCTCTATTTCTCCTTTGTGGATTGGATATAATTCTGCTTGCCAAGGTATTGTTATTGTCAATATATTTATGTCTCCGATTCTGGCCTGAAAAGTATCACTCCTTATACGGTAAATTTTCTGAAACCGAGTTAACGGTGAGTGCTAATGATATAGATGTACACTTTTGTACTATGTACATATACACAGACACATACATTGTGTGTGTGTGAGTGTGTATGCATGTGTGCGTGTGTTTGTATGCGAGCATGCGTGTGTGTTTGTATGTATGTGTGTGGGTATACATGTGCGTATGTATGTGTACGCGCGCACACTCAATTTCAAGGTCTATAGTGTTCTTTCATAACACAGTGGTTGAGTAACCCGGAAGCATATTCTGTAGAAGAACTATAGATATGTAAGAACTGCTAATTATAAAAGCTGTTAAAATTGATGCCAGAGTTTCCCGGGGCATCACATAAAGTGTGTTTTGAAACCCCTACTTTACTAGTTTGCCATTCATCTAGTTGGTTACTGGAATAGCCTCTGTGTTAAATGCTCTGTTCTAAGTTTCGGTAATAGCTCTTATTTCCGATATCTTAGACTAATTATTTCTACTATTATAACAGCATACTAATCGATGATTGATTAAAAACAATAATATTCATTCAACAAGAAATAAATGTATTTGATTTGACACTGAGAGCAAACTACGAATATTGTTTTTATTTTATCAGCAATAATCGTCTACTGTAAAATAGGTTACATATTTATGATAAATTTGAAATAAAATAAGAAATACGAATAAACGAATTCAAAAAGGGAGACGTTGATAATAAAATGCTTTATAACTTTAATCTGGTGCCAGACTATGTTGGTCAATGCTTCTATTTTCAAAAGCATATTACATATTAGATGTGTCCTATAGTAGAAGTAAATGAGGCTAAGAAATAGCTGTAAAAATCAATTAGGAAAATTTATAAAAACAAAGCTAGACATAAAATTAAAGACAAATCTAATGAGTTGAATGCGTAGTGAAACTTGAACTACCAAGAATCCAGCTTCGTGGATTTACTTGTGTTCTGCAGTGACTTTCATTACCATTTAATATGATATTCGGTTTTCGTTTAAATTAAGCTTTTTTTTCAGTTGTTGAAAATGCATATACTGTCTCAAGGTTAAAACACTAGAATTTCTTTAGTGTACAGCAGGAAATATTACATTGTATCCCTAACAATGTCTGTATGTTTAAATTCCATATCCATTTTGGTGTCATGCGACAAGCAATGCTTCTAGTATATACAGAGTAAATAATAACCAAATTGTAATCATTTTAGATACACAAGCTGTATATTCTATTTGCTGGGTATTTCATTAACCTTCTGTTAAATAATTAAATACTTAAATGTAACAAATTCTGTGTTGAAAAACTATTAATCGCTTCCTGGTTATTCAACCATTGCAGCAAGTATTAATTTATATCACATTTATGCTGTCAGTACTATGAAATATCTCGTGATTTCAGCTAATAGATTTCCTATACAAGAGCATTTTAAAAAATATTGAATCCGATGTTCACCGGATTCAAAATTCAATTTAAGCTATTCGTCCATCCCTTCTCCGTCTTTTATTCATTAAATGTAGAATGAACTTTGGCTTGCTATCAGTCAAAGTGTCAATAATTTCTCAGTAATTAAGGCAGAATCTTAATTAAATACATGTCTACAAGCTGATCTTTACACAGCCATTAGATTGGGCTAATGAAATTAACGCCTATCTATACAAATTGTCGTCATATAAAATATTTCAAAGATTACGAAATATCACTTTAAACATCATATGCAATATCTTATAGTGAGTTTTCCCAAGTGTTCCGTTGTAAGCAATTAATACATATCTTATTATATATGTATACATACATACAGACACACATATTTACTGCATATATATATATGAATATATATATGTGTATATATATATATATATATTTGTGTGTATATATAAATATAAATATATATGCATGTATGTATATGTATATATATATGTGTGTGTGAATATGCGTTATATATAATATATTTTGTATATGTATATGTATGTATATACGTATAATGAGTACATAGTTCCAAAATAAGGTGGAGAAAATAGAGTTATAGAGTTATAACGCTGTATTGAAACGCAACTGTTTTATAAACTTTTCGTTGCTGCAAGATTGACGCAGCATATCATTTAACTTAAGTGACCTTTTCTAACAAACAATGGATGTAAACATAAATATTTCAGTGATAATTTACTAGGTATATCATAGCTCAGTGGTCAGAGCGTCGAGCTTACGATCGTGAGGTTGTGAGCTCGAATCCCGGACCGGGCTGCGTGTTGTGTTCTCGAGCAAGGCACTTTATTTCACGTTGCTCCAGTTCACTCAGCTGTAGAAATGAGTTGCGACGTCACAGGTGCCAATCTGTATCGGCCATTGCTTTTCCCTTGGATAACACTGATGGCGTGGAGAGGGGAGGCTGGTATGCATGGGCGACTGCTAGCCTTCCATAAACAACCTTGCCCGGACTTGTGTCTAGGAGGGTAACTTTCTAGGTGCAATCCCATGGTCATTCATGACCGAAGGGGGTCTTTACCCTTTATATCATCAAAAGTATGTTTAAAAGACTAGCCCCCTCCTCAGTGTATGTGTGTGGTTGTGTGTGTGTGTGCATAGCTGTGAGCGTGTGTGTGTGTGTGCATAGCTGTGAGCGTGTGTGTGTGTGTGCATAGCTGTGAGCGTGTGTGTGCATAGCTGTGAGTGTGTGTGTGTGTGTGTGTGTGTGTGTAAAAGTTGAATCAAACACAATACCTCAGCAAAGTATATATTCCGAAAAAACCTTTCCAGAAATTAAAGAAAACTAAATTTAAAAACTATTAATAAGTTTGTCATATTAAAAAGAGCATGCGAAAGTGATTTTGTGTAAGATAAAGAGAAAGAAGAGAAATTGGAAAGGTAAAGATAATGCTATAACATGAGATGGGAACAAAGCCGTTAAACATACCATTAGCTACATTACTAGCTCTTCTTCTATACACACGCGCGTATTCGCATGTGATGTAGCACGAGTTTGTTGAACCGACGAGAAAGTATTCATACTCATTATATAGAGCAATAATCTAGGAAGCCCTGTTTTGGTACTAGAGTGCAATGCTGGAAAGAACAACAAAAAAAAAAGCGAAACGTGAACAGAAAAATTGAAGCGGGCATATAAAATGTGAAAAGAGCAAAACGAATAATTCAATAAAATGTTCAAGTGGGGACTGTAGTATAAATAAAAAGCAAAGATTCTAAGCATAACATCTAAGCATGGGTAAAAGCAAAAGTTTTTAAAATGTACAGAATTTTCGTATAAGAGCTAAATGCACAGGTTTCAAGGAACGAAGACACAAAAGAATACATCCAACTCCTATAAAGTATTGGTAATAAAACCAGTGATAATTTGCTTTAGAATGGAATTATAAAACTCATTAGTCATTCGGTAGGACACTCGAATGAATTATTTCGAAGTCTGTTCGCCAAAGTTCGATAATTCTGATTTTCGGTTCAAAACCAATTTGTCCTGAAAGAGGACATAAAAATAATGTGCGTTTCATATTATCGCCACGAAGATAGTTTTGGCTAGGCTTACATCGTGCTAAGCAATATATCTACCTCAGAGCGCGGTAGATTATTATACATACGAAATGCTTTGAGTTCTTCATTTTGCTCAACCTATCAACTGGCGACCAGTACATTGTATATATATATATATATATGCATATATGGGTAGAGTACGAAAACAAATGGGTTAAATACGTAAACAACAAGAGAAAAAATGGAAAACAGGACAAGTAACACAAAAGTAACACAAAGAATAACCCTTCATCAGTTGTCGGCTGTCTACTCCTCTACTTCTGATTGCAAGTATTCACCGACAATATGAGTCTTCGAAGATAGTTGCTCCCATAAATTCCGAGATAAACTTTTGGATTTGTGGACGGTGAAAATTGAGAAAAACAACATAATAGTGGAGACATACAAGGAAGCCAAACGAAAAGGGACATGGAGGGTCGTTAGACCAGAATGAGGGGAAGATAGCGAACCCTGAGAGAAATATTTTCTTTGAAAAAAGAAAAGATAGAAGAGAGAGATAGAAGACATCCAGTCCTTAAGACGTCGTGGAGGAAAAGAAAGATGGACGATAGTCACATGTGAGTAACAAAAGAGAGAAAAAGAGAAAAAAAGGAGAGAGAGAGACAGATAGAAAATGATGAAGGGGAGAAAAGGAAATTTGAGAAGGATGGGGAGAAAACAGTATAGAGTAGAGTCGCAACAAAAAGATTAAGACAATTATTTTTGCAAATGAATGCGTGGCGTTCAATTAAATAATGATATAAATAATGTATATATATATGCATAAATAGGTACAGGACGTCACCAACAGTAAGCAACTTGAAGTACGAAAACAAATGAGTTAAATACGCAAACAACGAGAGAAAGGAAAGGAAAGCAGGTCTAGAACCACAAAGAACAGCCCTTCACCATTTGTCGGCTGTCTATCTACTCCTCATTTCGAGCATTCAACAACAATATGAGTCCTCAAAGACAATTGCTCCCATAAATACCAAAATAATATACACTTCTCTATGTAGTATAATCATACATATATACGATTTTATTACACAGGGAATTGTATATTTCATTGTAAAATTTCTTTTCCACGGTGACGTTTCTAATGCCACAGCGAAATTATCAAAGTGAAAAATCTACATTTTCACTTCATTAAACGTTTTAGATTTCATTAATTTAAGGGGTCAGCTTGGTTAGAATAACTACAAAACAAGTATAGATGCTTTGCGTAATCTTTTCTGGAATATATTGTAACTTTGAGCATTATAGCACCGATGAAGTATATGATAGTAATATTCTTAGGTCGAGTCAATCGATTAAACATCATTCCATTAAAAGGGTTGATCTAGTTGAGAAAGTAATTATTTTATATTCACGGTATCAATCTACAATATACTCGACATATCTCCTTCTGTATATTGATTATCAAGTTAGTTACTGGATTCTTATAGCTCCCGTATCCAAGAAAAATAATTAAATTATTAGATAAAGCACTATGAGAGTAAACGAATAATGCTGATTGATTGATAACAATATATTTCATACATTGATGCAGAGATAAACCTAGCTGCCATTAGGCACTTTTGACTCTCCAGTAATAGGTGATTGCGTTTAGTTAATGTTTCCTTTGATCTGCCGAAGATTAGTAATTCATAGAAATATTTGAGTGGAAACAAACTAAATTAGTCCGACTAGGAAGGACAGCATAATGTTTGATTAGTCACTTAGGTAAGAAGATATATATTAATTGGAACGACAGACATATTCGAAATATGTTGCCTATATCATAGTGGGACTTGCGCGCGAATGAGATGTGATTAAACAAGAAACGACTACATTGTCGGAATTATATTGACGCTAGCTGATTCATCTGACGAGATATCGAAGTGTTTAGATACGTTAATGATCTTTCAAGCATGTAGATGGTTATTGATTACGGACGATACTAGCATTTGGTGCACGAACAAAGATATAGCAACTAATATAATAAAATTAAGCATTGCATTTTTGATGGTCAAGGCAACTAAGGTTATATTGTGAGAATATCAAACGCTTAATGTCCTTTGGAAATATATATGTTAACATTAACTTAACTAAGGTTTTTCACACAGAAAACGTAAAAGCGTCATATTTTGTCTATGTTTATTTTTCCACACCGAAAGTACTGAATTATATTTAGTGATTCTTCTAGGACTATTAATACAATAAAATGTATGCTTTCATGATGATATAATTAGCCAAAAATATGCCCGGTGTCTCACTTATTTTCTGTGTTTCGTTCATTATATAATGTAGATGAAATATTTTCATTTGAAGATATCTTATTTATATTATGTAATTTTACAGTAAAAGAAAGCATATACAGCTCTTGTATGTACATGTAAAGAAAGATAGTTAAAACATTTGAAATTAGGCTCCTCTTAAAATGTGTGTGACATATACACACACAACCCAGCTGGCACTAATTCCGTTAAGGATAACCTTATCTTTATGGACAACTGTCGTAACCGCTATGAACATTATTTTTCTATATAACGGACAATATACTGAAGTAAAACCATTTACAGCTACGTCGCACTTTATAAGCTATTAGTATGTTGATATTCGTATGGCCGAAAGCAACTTACATCATCCTTAATCAATTCACTTTATAGAGTACATGATTTAGGAATAAAAGATATTTAAAAATACCCACAAAGTGAAGAAGAGCACTATATTAAATAAAGAATTACCAACTTTCCAAATGTAAATTGTTTAAGAATCGAAGGGTGAAGGTTAGATAATATTCTAAACTTCCTGATGATATACAAAATTGTCCAAATATATCAATGAATGTTTTACAATAGAATGTTTATGTGTTAAATAAAGGATGATATTATACCGTAAGGTACCTGCAAATGAAACCTTTCTCTCTAAGCCTTTTTCGCACTTAAATGAGGGCTTCATTTATATTGATGCAACTGAAATATTTCTCCATTGAATATGTCGCTATATCTGATCCTGTGAGCCTGGCAATATTAGCCAGTTATCGAAGCTCTCCTCTGCAATCGAAGCAACAATTGACTGTCTTTCAACTGAAGAAACCAACAAACCGGATTATATATGTTAGGGCCTTTCTTTCGATGCAACAATAATGTAGCTAATTTGCTTATCGACTCGAAAAAATTGGAATTCAACTAGGAGTCGAACAAACACCACGGGAATGTTTTTTTAAACTTCACTTCAACAACTGTTAACCCAAATCAATATACACGCTTATATATATACATATATATGTACAAGACACACACACACACACACACACACACATATACACATATAAAATCTATTTACTTGTCTCATTAATTAGAATATGGACATGCTGGGATACTGCCTTGAAGAATTTTACTCCAACGAATCGACACCAGTACTTAGTGAAAGCCTGATACTTATTATACCGAACTTGTTTGACGAAGAGTTAAGTTGTGCGTACGTAAACACATAAACACAATACCAGTTGTCAAGTGGTGGTGTGAGACAGACAAACAGAGAAAAACACACACATGCATAGATATATACTGATATTTAAATGATATATATTTGTGTGTGTATGTGCGTATGTGTGCGTGTGTGTACCTGTTTGAGTGCGTGTGTGTGTGTGTACATATATAACGAGCTTCGTTAAGTTTTCGTCTGCCAAATCCACTCATAAGGCTTTGGTCAGTCTGACGCTATAGTAGAAGACATACGTATACACACGAAAGTATGTATATGACGTATATACATTCTTCGGAATGTATTCATTATATATTCTTACATTTACTTAAAGTTTACAAAACAATATTTCATAACCTTTATAAATATATACTTTAACTTCTTACGAGGAATTTCTGAATTTAAAAAATGCGAGAACAATGCTTGGTTTTTCTTTGGTGATAACATTCATTATAAATTCTATTTCTCTGTGTCACTATTGAAATGAGCTTCGCTTGCATACAACTTTCTTTCTTTCTGCCTTCTCCCTATTTCTTTCTTTCTCTTTCTCTCTCTCTCTCTCTCTCTCTCTGTCTCCTTTTTTCTTGAACTCTATCTCTTTCTTTTGGTTCACGTACATAATGTAATTAGGACTATGGCATTCATTGTCTTTACTCAAGTTGTCATAACCTTGCATTAATCTTTTATAAGCAAAGGAAACATCGAAGCACTTGAAATAATTTCTGTTCTTGCAACAACTGTTGTTGAATGAATGAATTGATAATTCGTCTTCTTTTAAGATTGATGGTGAAGTCAGCCCTGACATTGTAAGCTTCGATTAACCGATAACCTTGCGAAATTACCGAAGTGACAATACTACTTAAAGTATTCAATCACTCACTCGAGGAAAACTTTCAGACAACAATACCAATGCTATCAATCCGTCAAGAAATGAAAAAAAAAGAATGTCAGTTTTGCACAGACACTTCCTTTCAAATTATGTTTTTACTTTGTTTGTCACTCGTACTAATCTCATTTTAGCAAGACCGGAAGACATACTAAAAATTCCATGGGCGGACAGTGATCGATACTTTACTCCAAAAGAGACACATCGCTTGATATGTTTGAGAAATATAAAGAATTAAAGTTTGTTTCACTATAATTGCTACTATGTTTGCTATAAATTGGATTATCTTGTCGAACTCATGTTTAAGTGAATGTTCTTGCTAACAATGGTACTAATTTTGGTAGAGAAATCTTGATATGCAGAATGTTCTAAATGTACAAGAGAAATGACATCAAACGATACATGCTACACTTGTTTGGTATAGAATATTTTAAAATGTAAATTTTATATTTAGTAATATATAAAGCGTGCACAACTACAGTTTTCAAAAATATTATACCATTGAGAGAAACTCTTATTTTGAAAAATACAGGTGTATTGCAGGATTTGAATAAACTTCAGACAAATTATGCTATCTTAACTTAAAAAGGAGAGGGCACGATTTAATACGGGGGTTGGCTTCAATACATAAAAATATTTGAATAAGATGAATTAGCGCTTTTATATTTTTGTTTTAGATAAATGTCCAAAGGAAGTAAGGTATTTCTACAATTTAATATGAATGATACAAAAATAGTATAATTTCTACAATATTTCATTTCTATATCTAGGAATAATTTGTACAGAGAAAATTGTTTTACCTATTATTCCTGCAGCCATATATGTATACAGGCATTTCTCATACAAATGCAAAAACATATTTATAGATATCATCATATTAATGTTTATATATTTATTTATGCATGTATTATTATCTCTGTCATATGTGTGTTTATCTGTGTGCATGCGTGTGAGTGAGTATATTTATATATACATATTTGCATACATACATACATACATGCACCCATACTCAGAGATATGTATGCATGTATGAATACATATGTGCATATATATATAATATGTATATACTGGAAAGCCAACTGCAGTCATGTTAAAAGTTATTTATATTTAGCTGGGGGGGCACATAGAACTATATGGTGCGGAATTGCTAGAAAGTTCATATCTTCCTACTCACACCTGTTATTACCTAAAGGATACCTAAAACACACCAGCAGTTCACGGGGCTAATGACATTACTAAACACAAGTGACCCAGTGGAAAACAAAACTTGACATCAACAACATGCATCACCATAATGGAAAATTAACTACGATAATAAAATGTAAGCGGAATAAGTTAATACCTCGCTAATTACGTATTATACAAAATAAATTGTACTGAAACATTTCACCTCAACTATTGATCGAAATCGAATTAATTTAAAGCATGAACTCAAGATGGTGAGTGAGAAACTACCGGATCGTAGGAAAATACCCGATCATGCAGTAAGATTGCATCCTGTTCACAGATTTTATACCCGGACACAGAGTAGACATCATACAGATAAAAGAACACCTTTTCACGAAGAGTTTGAGTAATTCTGGTTTAGTATCAGGAATGAAAACACAAATGGCACCCCAAATGATGTGAGACTAAATACAATTGAGAAAGAATACTATGACAAAATTGACAGTAAAATACGCACACCACTCTGAAAGTTTCATTATAGCTCTAGGCAGAATATGTAATGGAAAGGCACTTGGTAGAAACTTGGATACCTTAGGGCTATTGTAAAAATTGGATAGTGGTACAATAGTCTTACATCCTAATGAAGGAGATTACTATGCATATTGAAAAGAATTATGCAAGGCCAGTTTGATATAAAAATTTCGCTTGCACTAGCTCGAGCGAATCTTGTATTCAAGAAATAAACCACTGAATTGGTAAAAGCAAATTATAAACTCGTTGATAGCCTAAACTATATGTACAAGTTTTACACAAACTGTTTCCTCCAGGATTATTGTGAGCCCAACAAAATAGTGTCTGATGAGAAGGGGTAGGTAGAAAAACACGAGTGTGGGGATGTACTGAACATGCATATTTGTATATATATATGTTTGTGTGTGTGTGTGTGTATACGTATATAGATAGATAGATCCAAATATATACAGGCTGCGGTGGGTAAATTGTCGCCATTTTATATTCTTAATATTGCGCATGCGCATTGTATGTTTTTAATTTCGTCGAGAAAACGTTGGGTACCATCTGTGAGAAAACCAGCACTATAACGCAATTCGCTCTGCCAGAAATTTGGATTCGCGCGGGAAGTTCCAGTACCAACATTTAAAGTGTTTGGGTGTCGATCTGAGGACAGTGCAGATGATTGACAACCATTCATCCAAGTCAATCAGGTCCCCCGCCAGGGCCATGGGAATTTCTGTGTTTCCTATCAGGCAGGTGGAACATGAAGACATTTGGTATTCCTCACACAAGATGAGAAAGGAACAATTTTTATCCCAAGAGGAAAGACCATGCTACGAAGCTTTTGAACAAGCCCAAGCTTTCTCTCCAACCGAAAATGCTTTGATTCTTCTCAGACGCCAAACATTTCTGCCTGGATCAGATGGTGAACACACAGAACAGCAGTTGGCTTGACCGTCTGTCAAAAACATATAAGGGGAGTGACAAAAATCAAACATCGAGTGAACATCATGGTATTTGCAGTGATCACTAGTGATGGTGACGTTATGCCTGCATTCATCTTCTCACCCGGCCTCAGACACAAAACGGAGGCCAACATCAAGTGCCTGGAGGAGGTAATGCTGCCCTGAGTCAAGAAGGTGACGGTTAGAAGGCCATATATCTAGCAACAGTATTCTGTACCATGCCACATAAGCAGGAGAACACAGCCATGGATGTCAGACAATTTCTGCAATGACATCACCCTTAACATCCGGACACATAACTCCCGAGATTCGAACGCCCTTGATTAAAAACTCCTTGTAGTACCAAAGATAAACTGAAGGCAAGGAATATGGCAGCATTCACCAACAAAAGAGCTGCAGGAGGTTCCGAAGTCGTCTGGATGTCGTGGTTGACTACTTTAAGATACTTTTTATGTAATTTTGGTAAATGTATCTGTTAAAATGAGACGTCAGTGTTATTTTCCTTTTTGCGCACTTTAGACGACAATTTATTCACCACTCCCTGTGTGTGTGTATTTTTGTTTATATATATATATATACACAAACATATAAGCATACATACATACCTAATTCAACTGAATCTTTTATATATATATATATATATATATATATATATATATATATATATATATACATATATATATATATATATAGATAGATAGATAGATAGATAGATAGATAGATAGATAGATAGATAGATAGATAGATAGATAGATAGATAGATAGGTAAGTAGATAGATGCAGGACTGGTTTAAAGGTCACCGTCACGTGACGATTTGCGTTGTTTGGGGTACCCTTACACAGAAATTAAAATCCATGAAAAATCACCAAAGTTACATCTCAAAATATGCCTTTTACATGAAATTGACCTGTTAACATGTAGAAAGTTAAAATGCTTCTTTCAATGCAAAGTATTATCTTCGAAACTAAGTACAACAAATTTTACCGATTTAATGCACTATAACATTTATCCAATAGATACATAAAGACTTCCTATCAGAAAAATCTATACTAATTTCTGTGAACTGTATTGTCGTTAGAACAATGATTAGTCTTTCTTACGTCCCAACTTACTAAATGCCTCTCTCCTGAACCTCTAATGACCATCAAACTGAAATATATTCCAAGTGTAACATTAACAGGTGTAAAGTTTTCAGCAGGCCCTTCATTATAGATTAAACATGCCTGTTGATATTGGTTGAAATATGACGCGCGCTTACGAAAGGTTGCGCACCACACAATTTCTTCTTTGAAGACATGACGTAAATCACAAGGGAAAGTGGCAGTCAGTTTCTCAGTTTCTATTCTTATCTCTACATTAAATAAAGTACATAAGTTTACTATAAATTTGAACTTGACATGCACTGATTGATAAGCTGGTTTGTGATTTGTAAAGTTACAAGCAACTGACCTCAACTTATATTGAAAGTCCTGCAATCGAATTTTTCTCTTACAGAAAGAACAACTTCCTCTGAGTTTGATGCTAGATTTACATCATGTTTGGTTTTCTTCCTTGGTCTATTTGTCGTTTCTTTATTGACTGTTTCCACATAATTTTCCCGGCATCAAATTCCAACTCTTCATACTCGTGCCGATGGGATTTCAGTAAGTTTTCAATGAATCAGATTCACCACCTTATTCAAATTAACAATTCGTGGAAACGTCTATTTTTACCGTTATGTCGTTGTTTAAAATTGTAGCTCATAGGCATTAGAGTAGTGTCAAGACAGTTGATTTTGTCTGCCAATATCTGCGCCTTATATCTTGCTTAAGGTGTTTCTTCTAAATCATCTTCAACATCTGTTAATATATTTCGAAAGGAACTGTTTATTTCACGGATCCTTGTAAACGTCAAATGATCATGTAACGATATTTGAACTTAGAATTCTACTTTCGCTTTTGTTAATAAAAGTAGTGTCTGCAAATGTAACGGTTTTGTGAGTGAAGAGGGTATTTCGTGTTGCAATTACGATATGTTGGTGTTAGTAATGGCCTTGAGTTTATTTTTGCTTCGATATTGTTTTCCGCTTTTCTTAAAAGTTCACTTATTTATTACCAGAAACTCTTAGCAATAGACATCCGCTGAAATAACAACTAATGCTCAAAAAAGATAACTGAAATTTAGTGGCCATAGACAAATTGAAAAATCAAATTGAGAAATAGCAGAGGCAACAGTGACAGATACTAAATCACTATCATCAGTGAATTTTTTGGTGAACGTAACATGAAAATAAAAATAGCAAATTGGTAGTCTGACGATGACAAAATATATTGAAAAAGAGAGTAAAGGATTAGTTTTAACGATAAACAAAAAATAAATTGCACAAATCATATTCCAAATTAGAAAGAAAGAAAATCAGTTTTTATCTGAGAAGAGGTATTACGCGAAAGAGAAAATTGTGAGTAAATTGTAAATTCTAAAAGGGTAAATTAAAAATTAAAGTTTTGGATGCCAAAAATTTTTTCGTAAATATGACCAGCCTAGCAAATTAACAGAATAATAACTTTACGGTGTAGCAATATATATGAGTGCGTGTTTACTTGTACGTGCGTGTGTGTACGTGTATGTGTTTTAATCTCAAGTACAAAACCATGAAATTGACGGGTCATCGTAGGGTCAAACAATTTATATATGTCTATAGACATACATAAAAGTAAGGAAAACTTCCATTTTTATTACTTATATTTTTCGCTATTTTCCAGATCTGCTCGTTTTATGGACAAGGGTTGAGTATTGGTTTTGCTAATGGGAAAAAAGTATTTTTTATGTATTTATAAAGATTTGTTAAAATAGATTTTTTAAGGGAGTTAATTGGGGAAGGCCCTCTATATGCAAGCTCTCTGAGGAGGATGGGTCCCCTAATATTTGGAGCTTGAGTTGCTCTTTCTGCTACCCTATAAATCCGCCTAAAACTGTGTTTCAGGACATATCAGTAGCAGTCAAAATTTCCAACGGTAGTAGTGATAGGGCTAGATGTACATCTCTGTCTTCTGGGCTTTGGCACTATAATGTACAAGCTGAAAACTGTATGATAAAAGAAACTCTGTCGAAAGTCTGAGAGGAAAAGTACTATTGAAAAATACTGGTGTTGCCATTAACGCCATCCCGGCTATGATAATGGATTTTGCTATATTATTTTCACACACACACTCGCACATACACATACACACACAAACACACGCACACACAGATACACACACATACATATAATTGTGAAGTTTTAGATATTATAGCTAAATTTCTGGCAGTGAGACCTTATGCAAAAATCAAAGAAAATAAAGTAACGAAGTAAAACTTATGTAATGGGTCAAACTAACAGTTCTCCTTAGAATATTAAACTAGGCAAATATTTTATGAAAGGGCTATTCATTATAACAATAAACATGAAGCTTTAGACATATTTCCTCTGGGAAAAAATTACTTTAACATGAGTTTCAACTGACAATAAAATAAATGAGAATTGTATGTTGTGTTTTTACTCCGATGGGAATGTTTTACATATGTATTCATTTGCTTTTTCATTAGCGTGCTATTGAATTTATATTCATATATAAATTCAATACGACTATTCTGTGAGGTTCATATGACAAATTTAAATCCAGATATGACTTTGATTTATTCTTATTCTCATCGGATGTCCATAAATTACAAGTGTAATTTGTTTAACAAAAAGTGCCAGTCAATTACAAAATATTTCTGTCAAAAACTAAACTTTGCCGTCATTAGAAATCACATTTATTGCTCAAAGACAGAAGAAATATTGAGCGGAGTGGAGTCGGTCGACGTTTGTGTAAATATGTTTGGAAATAGCAAATCTATTCAAAAGTATTGTACATTCTTAGATGTTTTTTTCTGCGTAAAGTTTAGAGGACGGTGCAAGAATTGTTTTCGAAATACCAGTTTGATAAACATAGATTATAACCTTCATATTCAGGTATTTCGCTCGCCATCACGCTGCAATAGATTCATAAATACATGAATCTTCAAGAGTAATTACTGCAATACAGCCTTCTCCTTGATTGTCAAATATGGCGTCCTAATATCGTATTTTTAAAAGTATATGTGAGCAGCACTCTTAAAACCATTAAAACATACAAAGAGCTTTCTTCTTATGGAAGGAATTAGAGAATGTTAGCGAGAATATTAACATATGCCGCGCTTGATTCTTTTCAATTTTCAACTTATATTCCGATACATATGCCTTCAGTAATTATTCAGTTGTGCAATACACACACACACATAAACGTACATACATAAACACACACACACACACACACGCACACATACACACACACACATATATATATATATATATATATATATATATATATATATATATATAGAGAGAGAGAGAGAGAGAGAGAGAGAAATATATATATTAATAATAATAATAATGACAACAAAAGAATGACACCTCGATATTATGTAAATAGAGGAATTTATATATCTATATATATATATACACACACACTAACAATGCATTCCGGCGTTGCCAGGTGTTATGACCTATAAGTACATTATATTATTTACTCCTTTCTTATGGCAGAATTGGCACTGCTGATATATAGGATAATGGAAGTTATTGTCTGTTTAATATTGAAGGGCGAGTGTGCAATTTACATGGATTTGCATTAAAGTGCATTGTTCTTAAGCAGGATAAGAAGCTATGCATTATTTCATCGTATAAAAAGGGGTTAATGCGATTTTGTCCAGAAATCCAATTTTGAAAATTTTGATTTTCCCCCTCCAACGCAATTTCATAATTTATAAATTTTTCGATTTTTTTTTCTTTATCGTTGCTTTTTTCTTTTCTGTGTAGAAAAACACAGAGAATACGAATCTCAGAAATGTAAATATATATATATATATATATATATATATAATATATATATATATATGTGTGTGTGTGTGTGTGTGTGTGTGTGTATACAGAGAGAGAGAGAGTTTAATTTTTCTTAAACAAACACTCCCTTCCTCCACCTCATACACTCATCACCAACCAGCTGTCAAAATGCCAAAATCTACCAATTTTTCACTTTTCCTGATTTTTCCAGCATCAGTGGAATTCTACTGAAATAGTAAACTTAAAAAATACCAGATCACCACCAGAAAACCAGACATGCTGGAAGCAACAGCTAAAAGGTATCATTTTTTAAGAAACTTCCTCGGTTTCGAGAAGGTTAAAAGTGAAACATTGGGAGTGTGTAGCTTTTTGAAAGTGATGATGTGATGGGTAAATTTCTTAAAGATTCATACTCTCTGTTTTTCCTCTATGGATTACGAAGAATAAAAAATTGAAAAAAGTAGAAAAAAAAATATTTGGTGTCGAGAGGGAGAAAATCAAAATATTGAGAACGTGTTTTGTGGGTGAAATCCTAATCTCCTCCATCGCAACATAGGAATCGGAAGAAATTTAGGAAAAAATTAAGGTGGGGTGCGGAAATGTCACTTCGGACATGCTAGAAAGAAGAGTTAAAGGACAAAATTTGTGGGAAGACTTCCTTTTAAGTTTATATCGAAGATCAGGTTTTTAAATATGCTCATCACAAACACAAATTACACAATAGAAAAACGTAATTTCAATTAGATTTGAGCTGTAAATGTCCACATGCACACGGCAAGAATGACATAATACGCACAGAAGATTTTACCTAGAGCGTGTGTATTTGTGTGCGTGTGTGTGCATTATTTCTTTTGAAGAAGCAAAGTGGTCACCTCGACATATACGGGATCATATGATTGTTCATAAATTTCCGTAAAATTGTTTTAATGTCTGTATGCTTTGAAGAAAGCAGAAATTGAAAGAAAGGATACAGTGAAAAGGCAACATTTGCTTTGAAGTGAGAGGATAAAGTAAAAGAGAGCAGAAGGTGTAAGATGTACGTGTATATGAAATGGACGAGTGTGTGAAAGAAAGAGAGAAATAGATACTGAGTGAGTGAAGGTGAATGTGTTGTGACGTATGAATTTTTTGCATGTCGGTATAAGCAGCACTCACTCACTCACTCACTCTCTCTCTCTCTCTCTCTCTCTCTCACACACACACACATTATCTTTCATATATGCGTTCATAAATAGGCGGAGGGGAAGAATACACGTAACCTTAACCCTAAACCCTGGAAGTACGTATTCTTTACTTCGCCCATATATACATATGCATACATCGTTTTCGTGTGTGTGTGAGAGAGAAAGAGAGTGTAAAAGAATGTATTTCCTCATAACATAGAAACAATGTCTTTTAATGTTTTTTTTTGTTTTTTTGCTGTGGCTTATTTCAATACAATATTTGTGTACATTTAGATAAATGTTTGAGCAGAATCCTCTGCATGCATGAAACACCTGACGAAAGTGATACAATCAAATCGAAATATTGCCCGAAAATGACCTCAAAATTGTGTGACCTCACCTAGGCTGTTTTAGTTATAAAAGAGAGTTGAGTCAAAAACATAGTTTATTTGGTATGTAGATAATTAGCAGCCTTCTTTATTATAATAAAGTTGTGACTGATTCGAAGAAACATTAGTCATTATTCACACAACATCACTCTCGTACTGCAACACTTTGTAATTTTGGTTGCTAATGAAACCTGGTCGTTGTAGAGAAGATTATTTGAAATAACTATGAAAATAGAAAGTCACCAACTTAGCAAAAGTTACTACACGTCACAAGTGTAACAAAGTGCAGAAATTCAACATTTATTTGGAACATGAACTAAATGTTATAAAATTCACGATTGAATGTGACGGTGAAGAGAGTGAAAGTCCAAGAATATTCAGAAGGCATAATTCGATTTTTCGTACAAAAATGATTTATTTTACAAATTTGAAACGAACGCTGAACCAAATGTATAGAAAGAAAGATGATGTTCTTGTGAACGCTAATTCAAAATATTTGCTAAAGGATGTATGTAACAAGGTATAAATTCATTTGACGTTACTATATATACTATGTATCTTTTAACTGTGTAACGTTATAGGCTGTAGAATAAATTCTAACGCAGTAAAATGGTTGTGCGGCGTTGGTACTCGCAGTGATGAAGAAGCATAGGATGTATATAAGAACTGTTAACAAAACTTTATCTTGAAACTAGCTAGAAGGAGTGGAATAACATTTTTGTAATTATATTGAAAGAGTCGCTGAGACTTTCAACCTCGCCAAGTTTCCGAATTTGCTAAAATAACCAGAATAAAAAAAATTCAGATATACTTGCGCGTATTGTGAGTGGTGTTAAATCAGCCACATCATCTTGGTAGTACCTGAAACTGAACGTTGCTGATCGTTTGAAGTCCAGACCGCAAGTAAATCTTCAATATCCACGTGTTTCACTGTTGGGGAGGGGGAATTACATACATAACCTAAGAAACACACACTTATACATTAACGCACATCTGAAACCTATTTCTGTTCCTATGTGTGTGTGTGTGTGCCTCTGTCTTCAGACGTGTGTGTGTGTCACAGTCGTCACAAAATTTATGTATACTGACAGACACACATCGCCGCACACATATACTTGTCAGTCATGGGCTTAACGTAGGTAAGGAATACGCAAATGCACTTATATAGAAAATGTGACGTCAGCGTCGTTGTGGTGGTGATACAAAATAATGTTTACGATAGGTGGCTGAATGATAATGTGAAGTTTTGCAATACAAATATGTGAATGAAAATATAGTTTAGTTAGTAGCCAAAAGCTTACTAAATCTTTCGGTGCCCCATACGTCAAAATCGGCAACTCTGTTTTGGGAAGCATAAGGAACATACGCACTCACATACTCACATACAAACTCTCTTGTGTGTGTGTATGTGTGTGTGTGTGTGTGCATCTTAAAATATACATTTATGAGTTTATCGTTTATGAATATATTATATATAAGTGTGAATATATATGTATTCATATATTTTTTTATTATACAAATGCATATGTGTGTGGTGTGTGTATGTTATTTGTTAATAAGTTGAAGAAGAATTAAAAGAAACGGCGGTAGTTTAACTCAATGCTTTACGGACGTATTGAAATTGAATAATATATATGATGTTGCTAAAAGTTTCTTTATACAAAGGAAATTTGGGTATGAAATATTCATCGGTTACTTTTATAATAATTTGCCATGTGTGTACTAGTAGTATATATATTGAATAGATATATTTTGTATGATTTTGATAACATTGTCTAAAAGATGCTACCTCTTCATTTAATCTTGGCTACTGTAGTTTTAATTGTGTGTCTTTCACACAATTTCAGCAATCGGTATCCAATAATCGTCAACTGTTTAGACCCTAAACCATACCACCCTACCTTTGTTGGATCAGCAACGTTGGTCAAATCATTCCTCATCATCTTAATTTTACTTCCAGATTAAATTACGCCTCGTGCTGAACGACCAGCAAGAAGACCTTTCTGCTGCCTCAAATAGCCTGTGCACAGATACCATTCGCTCGTTTTCACTTATTCTAATGGATGTAAGCATTCTCTGTAGACAGGCAATCCCTTACAGCCAAACTTGATTGTAAATATTCATCATTTATCCCTGCATTTCTCCAAATGTCTCTGGTACAGGTACGCTTCCATTCACAGGCTTCACCATATCTTTCTTCCTAGGTTACGTAAACTTGATCCCAATTATCCGATTATTATAATTTTTTTCTTTTTTGTTTGCCTTTTCAGAACACATAACTATAATTGGGCTCTAGGTTATCTGGTTGACATGGTAAAACTTCTCTATCGTCTCTTCAATGACTTTATTGCCGGCGTTGCTTTCCTTACTGTTGGTGTTTCATGTATTTCCTGTCCTAAAATGTGAGCGTGCATGCTGTTAAAACCTTGCCATGTATCTCCCTTGGGTAAGTGTTGTTTGCGCCGTGACAAGATGTGTACCGCAGTGTCCCTTTTTCCGCAGTCTATACAGATGGTTCACCTTCATATTCCATCTGTGCAAGTTTCCTTAGCGTCTATTAGATGTGCGATACAGCAACTGCAGAGGGAGAAAGATGCCGAAAGTTTCCATAGGTCTTTCCGTGTGATCTTTCGATTGAGGACGTCGCATTTGATTCAGGCTCCCTTGGATACCAGCTCCACATCACTTGACCTCCTTTCGTCTGTCTGTATTATTGCTTCCTTTTTCCCTGATATGTGCCTTCCTCCATTGTTGGAAATAGGAAAAGCAGCGGCCATGCAGTTTTATGCATTCAAAGTGTAGCTTCAACATGATTTTAGACCGGTAGTTTGTGTGTGTACAGGCGCGCGCGTGTATGTGCGTGTATGCATATATATATTCATTCAAATATGCACATGCATATAAATGTATAAAACACATACATACGCACACAAGCGCATAAACATAATTGCTAATATATTGAAGAAAATTAGAAAGGTATGCCAGTTGTTTAATTCAATGCTCAAGGGATATATTGAAATTGAAGAATATAAATGATGGCGCCGAAAATTTCTTCATAGAAATATAACATGGGTATCAATTATTCATCAGTTACTTTTATAATCGTTGCAATGTGTATGATAGTATGATATATATTGAATTCATATATTTTGCATGAAACATGCATTGATGTATAATCTCCCACGTATATAAATAAATACACACACACACACACACACACATATATATATATATATGAAAAAACAAGTCAAAATAGAAAATGCTAAAATAATTTTATAAAGATAATTTTATAATTTTATACTTCACATATATATATATATATATATATTTATATATATATGTGAAGTATATTTGCCATCTATCTATCTATATATATATATATATATATATATATATAAATGGTGGGGTGTTTGTGTGTGTATGTATGTATGTATAAAAACATAAGCATGAATATGAATATATACATTAGTGTGTCTGTTTCAATGTACATGGCATTTGAATAATTGACCACCTAGTGTGATATGTTGAAATCGTTATATGGCATTTATTTAAATTCACTGATAGTCTATCATATAATATGATTCATTTTTCTGAGTTTGTGTAATAATTGTGTTGTAAGAAGTCTATTTCAGGTCGAAACCATAATATTCAAATAGGAAATCTGTTGAAAATTTCATATCTCAGTCATTAACGAACCTTACATTAGTGGTTTTCCTGGAGTCATACATAATATACAGGCGAGAACCTTTGAACAAGTCATGTAATTTTCACCCAATTGTATATTCATGACTAACTTAAACACCCACTATACTTTACGAAACATTTACTAATAAACCTCTGCAGGAAAAAAATCCTTGATCCCTCGAAGAGATCAAGCTCAACAGAATTGCTTAGTGCTACACCGATACACTTCATTCAAACCGATATAACCAGTATATAACTCACAACAATCTAGCAGCAGACACAAAATGATAGGACGTAATTGTGATACGGTATAACGCGGCAGAGATTCATGTCAATGTCTAAAACTAATCCTGTCAAATATTCTTCACGTCAACTTCAAATCCTTTCCTAAATGCCCATATTTTTAATTGCCCAAAGTATACTAAGGAAAATTAATCATATTGCTGAGCCTAAAACCGTTTTTATTTTTGGATATTTTTCAAAAATTAATACTTATCGAAATTTTAAAATTTGGTATATTAATGTAGTTTTCCGAGCTGAATTGCTGGAGGTATTTCAATTTTTCCAGAAAGAGTTTTTGTTTAAGTTATAGAAATGTAAAGTTTGTTTCATGTGAAATACATGAATTCAATAAATATATTTAAAGTTCTATCATTTTCACTCAATCAGGAAACAAGATTTCTAAGCTGTGATATTGTGCATGACAACACATTTTATCAACATCCTGAAAATAGGTGTTGTCAATATTTGTATTCTACACGTGGAAAATAAATAAATAACGTCTTTGTAGTTTTAAGCATTCAATAAGCATTTAATGCGATAAACAGCACATTACAAATTAAATATTTTTTTTTATCCATTTAAGCATTCGATAAGCATCTCGTATGCGTAAAACAGTAAAACACATCGTCAGCTAGTTGTTTCAATATATTTGCCAACCCGTGCTTTCTCGCAGACAAAAAGGTTCTCGCTCTTGGCTTGTTACTATGGAAACAGGCATGAATGTATGTGGTTTACTATTGGCTAAAATTACCCAAAGTTTTCAGACTTTAATAGCGGATGTTTAACTTTTGACCTACAAATTTAAAAAATATTTTTTTGTAACTAAATACTTTCAAGCTTCAGGCACTGGTAGAAAGTATCATATAAAACATGTTTTACTCTTAGCATTTTTGAGAAAAACTTATATTTACGAAGTTATTTCACGTTAAACTTGTCCTATCTCGGTAATTTCAACCACTCAATGACGTGTATTCATCTGAATAATATTATTGCTGTTTTTTGTCAACAAGAACTCCGGCGGTGTATATGTCTGTGTATATATATACATTTGGAGAGAGATATAGAGTGAGAGAGATAGACAGGTAGGTAGAGAGATAGAGAGATAGATAAATAGACAGACAGATAGATAGATTGATAGGCGGATAGATAGATAGAAACTTTGAAAGCGTGGAATATGTTTAGAATTTTAAGGACAAGGAAGTAAATTTCGAAGGCAGTAGAGCTGTAAGAACAGCAGAAATAATATTGCATATTGTTCTGAGACCGTTTAGCTTAAAGGTAGAGCCCTCAACCGGCATCTTAGGGGTACATGTTTGACTCCCGTAACCACCTCGTGACAACTTTGCTCCAGTTCTGGTCTGTAAGATATATATATATATATATATATATATATATATATATATATATGAATTTCTTTTTTCTGAAAGTAATATTCTAACAAATAATAGAGTTTCATAATTATTTTCGTCTGAGAGTAAATTGATTATGACTGGACTTGTACCCAGAATATCAGTAACTGAAATACATTGTTGCTCCTCTAATAAGTTGAGACTTAAACATACATACACATATACATACACACACGCACGTACACACACGCACACATATATTGAAATTTATATTGTTATTGATGTATATCTACTTTGTCAATTTTCTTACGACTATATTTTCACTGTAGAATAATCTGTTTTCAATTTTGCTCCACATCTTATCACTCAAACTTCTTACAAATAACGAAAGTAATGTAAATGATATATCTCTAAAAGATTATGTTATTGATATTGTTTTCAAGTGAAGACTTGGAAACATAGACCACGGCATAATTATAGTGTAGATTATTAATAGAACGGCAATAGCTTCGACAGCGGTAAAAATTTAAAAGAAAGAAAGAAAGGAAGGAAGGAAGAAAGAAAGAATAAAGGAAGAAGAAGAAGAAGAAGAAGAAATGAAGGAAGAACGAGAACACATTGCTTTATGAAATTTTAAAGAAAGAATAACATGTGAAGCATTTAAAAGAATGGGGATTTGTTTAATTAAATTAATCACTATATTTTCTTACCAAAAATATTTATGACAGTTAACTTATATTTAATAACAAAACAGGATTATTCCTGAGAATGTAATATATAATGTGCATGATAATTGCATTGCTATTCATTATAATTAAATAAAAGGGGAGATATTTCACAATATATCGAAATTATTCAAACAATAGGTATTATTATTAGTTACCTAACGTGCAGTTTCGAACTTGATAACTTGCCATTTTAACACTTACAGTGATCGCCAGTATAACTGCCTTCAGACACGAGAACTGATTTGAGATATCTGCAAGTGCAATTTCGTTTGTATTTACAAGAGTATAAACTGATTTTCACTCCAGCACTTACAGACAAACATAGACATGGTACATATTTTATTTTATATTTATCAATTTCAGATATTTTCATATGCATTGGCTTGGTGTGAAACTACATTAATTGAGAGCTCTATATCGATTAATATGGCATATAATTCAATATATGATGAACCTAAATATTGATTGATCTCTTTGTTTGTATATCGCAAGTCGATAACTGACAGGTCACTAGGTTAAGTTATAAAACGAATGCTACAATAGCCAATTCGTCAACTGAGACTAAAATATAATGCTAAGTAATTATGATATAATGAAGCCATCGAGACGTGGGGCATCTGTTATTTGTCCTCCTAAATATTTTGAAGAAATTCAACATTTGGTTATCTAATTTAAGCTTTATATCACTTCGTAGAATGTTTCATGGCCATTTAATTACTCGTGTACATTTTCATTCTTTTTATCTCTTTATTTTGTGGCGGACACCTTCAAAACTTTTAGAAGATACTTTACATGGGTCAGCTAATGTGAGCCATATGAATAAATACAATTAATTAGCTATATCTAACACAATAATACCAATCTATAAGAACTTTGATAGAAACCGCTAAACATGCGATTTTATTAATTATAATTATATTAATTATAATTAGAAATGTATTTAATTATAAGAATATTAATTGTTCCAAAGATAATTACAAATTCTTGTTATAATTACCATTATTCTATGGACGACACTAAGAGGGGAAAATAAAGGTGGAGGACATTGAAATAGGATTTCCAATCGCTATTCTTTGTATGTAATATCTTACATCATAATTTGCAAGTTTAAATTTGTCCATATTCATCGATATACTAGTCTGAATAAGAGTTACATGCTGATAACTTCTTCAAGGAATCTGCATTTTAGTACAACTAAATTTTTCATGATTCAAAGGCGACAGGTAAGAGATTATTGGCTACCTCAAAGTAAGAAAAAGAAGGATCGTTTCTATTCTAATTGATGCTGTTGCTTTTGTTTTATTTTGTTTATTTATTTTGGTTATATTGTTTTCGATATTGTTGATACTTTTGATATAATAATAATAATAATAATAATAATAATAATAATAATAATAATAATAATAATAATAATAATAATAATAATAATAATAATAATAATAATAATAATAATAATAATAATACAACTACATAAGTAAATACGAGGATTTACAAATATGTATAACATACAGAACGCACGCAAGAATCCGACGTAAAACTCTTTCAATAGAGTGAAAATAAGAGCATCACAACAAACCAGTGAAAGCACGTGATGAAAATAAGACTACTGAATAATAAGGATTAGCTATGCTCTCGAAGGAAATTTCTGTGTTAGACTGAAAAGAGAAAGGAGAGCTGAAAAGAGAACAAAAATACAGGGCACTGAAAAGGAAGTATAATAGTGAAAGAAAGGGCATGGTAGTGGTAATGGAGGAATTGAAGCAGCGCCTCGTTGCATAGAAAGCAACGATGGTAAGATACGACCAAAGATGAAAGATTACCGCCAGAACAGAAGAGATTCTATAAAGAAATAAATGGAGAGTGTACACATGAAAAGTTGATACCAGATAACAATGTAAGTCAAAGGTTTTAGAGTGACATCTGGAGCAAAGACAAGGAGCACAAGGAAGATGCTGAATGGTTGCAAGAACTGAAATAAACAGTAGGCTGTCCAAAACCAGCAGAACTAGACATTTCAGTAAGGGAAGTGAAGGATGAGCAACTGGAAGGCCCTGGGTCTAGATGGAGTTCAAGGCTACTGGATCAAATGTTTTGGTGAATGTCATGCACAAATAGATGCGCAGCTTAACACCTTGTTAAATGCTGACTAAGTGATTCCAGAGTGGTTGACATTGGGTAGGAAACGGACCTAGCAGCATACGGAAGATGTTTAGGGACAGTAGAAATCAGGATGGACATCTTCCTAGGGGATTACCTGTCCCCAATGATCTTTGTAATGTTCTTCATACCACTAAACCTGTTACTGAGGAAAGCAAAAGCTGGGTATGTATCCAAAGGCCCCCAACAAAAAGTCAAACGTTTGTTATTCATGGATGATCTCACACTTTATGGTTAAGATGAAACCCAAGTCAATTCCCTCGTTAATACGGTGTATTCTTTCAGTGCTGATATCAGAATGGAGTTCGGACTGAGAAAGTGCGGTATGTTAGACTTTAAGAGAGGCAAAATCAAATGTATGGACGGGCTATCGGTACCGACGGGGAGGTTATAAAGCAAATAGAAGAGATGGGCTATAAGTACTTGGGGATTTGGAAAAATAGACAAAATGATGGAGAAAGAAATGACAGAAAAAGTTAAGGTGGAGTACTTGCGCAGACTGAGACTTTTCTTAAGTTGAAATTAAACGGACGGAATAAGATTGAAGCTATCAACACCTGACTTGTTTCACCCCTTAGATATGGAGCAGGGGTAATAGCATGGACAGGGGACGAAATAAACAGCTAAGACAAACGGACAAGGAAGTTTCTAACTAGATATGGGACGGATAGTCCGCCCAAAAAGTGACACAGACAGACTAGATGTACTAAGGAAAAGAGAGGGAAGAGGACTTATTGTATGTGAACAGAGCATTAGAATAGAAGAGAACAACATAGCATGGCATGTAAAAAAATTCCACGCTGTTAATAGAAGTAAGAAGGCCAGGCTTGTGTAGGATGAAAGAATGCAAAAATAAAGCACTGTACAAGCAATTGAAAACGATTGAAACTGAAAATAGATGGGTAAAGAAAAGAATGCATAGACAATTTCACAGGGGTATTGAAGATAAGAGAGAGACGGAGAAAAAAGATGGCTGTGAATGACTAGAAGTGATTTAAAACCGAAAACGGAGGCTCTAAGCTGTGCAGCACAAGAGCAAGCACTAATAACAAACTACATAAAATACAGAGTAGACAACACATCAGTAAGTGATAAGTGCAGAATCTGTGGACAAAACGGTGAAACCGTATGGCATATTACCAGCCATTGTACGCCAGTAACCCAGAAGATACGCCATGACAGTATAGAAAGGCTTGTCCATTGGACACTTTGCAACAGGTATGGACTTGATAGAGAAGAAAATTGGTACAACCACAAATCCGAGGCCATCATCGAAAATGATAATGCGAAGATCTTGTGGGATTTTATGATTCAGTGCAACCATGAGAGTGAGAATAGGAAGCCAAACATAGTTATAATTGAGAAAGAAACCAAACGATGGTGGGTCACAGATATAGCATGCCCAGCTGACAACAAGGTGTGCGATGAGGAAGAGAGGAAAGTCGATAGGTACGAGAGGTTAGCTTGGGAAATTAAGCAGTTGTGGTCGATTAGAAAGGTGGAAGTTTTACCAATAATTGTCGGATCCCTAGTAACTCAGTAAAAGTCCCGAGAAGTATATGGAACAAATAAGGGCTGCAATAAGGGTGAAGAACTTGCAGTACTGCTTGGAACCGCTCAAAAATAAGAGGTGTTATCTCAATTCGCTGGTAGTGAACTGCTGACACCGTAATACATCTCCAACGTTAGAAGCTATGCAAAGCCAGTAATGATAATAATAATAATAATAATAATAATAATAATAATAATAATAATAATAATAATAATAATAATAATAATAATAATAATATATATATATATATAGTCTGTCATAGAAAGACTATATATACAACGTATAGAAGGTGGTAGAGGCCTTATACAGCTGGAAAGCTACTATCAAATAACCACCATAGGACTGCAAAAATATCTACTTCAGAAGGAAGGAAAACTGATACAGATAGCGGCAAAACACGAGCAAAACAAAAGACTGTTCTCAGTATTTAAGGAAGCTGACAAATACAAACAAGAAATCATACCACCTAATAAACAAGAAGAAGAAGAAGAAGAAGATGAAGAAACAACAAAAGCTATAAAACAAATGAAATCCAAACTAAAAATAGAACAGCAACGAACCATGATAAAACGATGGCAAGAAAAGCCCCTTCATGGTAAATACTGAACTAAACTAAACGCAAAAGAAATAGACAAAGAAAAATCCCAGCAATGGTTGAGAAGCTCAGGACTCAAAGCAGAAACAGAGGGATTTTTAATTGCAGCACAAGACCAAAGCCTCCCCACCAGAAATTACCAAAAACATGTAATGAAAAGAAATATTACAAGTAACTGCAGAATATATGGAGATGGACAAGAAACAATAAATCATATTATCTCTAGCTGCCCAGTCCTGGCTAAGAAGGAATATATTCACAGACATGACAGAGTTGGAACCTACATACATTGGAAGCTATGCCAACATTATGGAATAATAGCAGAAAAAAGATGGTATAGGCACACACCAGAAAAGGTCACAGAAAACGAGAAAGCAACCATACTCTGGGATATGCCGATACACACAGATAGAGAAATTAAGGCCAACAGATCAGATATAGTAGCCAGAGATCATGAAGAAACAAAATGCTTTCTAATTGATGTATCAATACCGGCAGATGACAACGTGGCTCTAAAAGAAATGGAGAAACTCTCAAAATACAAAGACCTGGAAATAGAGGTAACTAGAATGTGGAATCTGAAAACAGAAACAATTCCTATCATAGTAGGTGCATTAGGCATGATAAAAAAATATTCAGACAAATACATAACAAAAACACCAGGACTTACAAACACATATAACATACAGAAAATTGCACTACTAGGCACTGCACACATCCTACGCAGAACACTTTCCATACAATAACCATCAGAGCATCACAACAAATCACAGCACATACCCAAGGCACACAGAGCTGCGCTCGGTAGTGAAGTGAAAGCACGCTATAAAAATAAAACTACTGAATAATAATAATGATAATAATAATAATAATAATAATAATAATAATAATAATAATAATAATAAGTGTTATCATGTAGATTGGAAGTGTTATCATGTACATTGTTTTGTCTTGGTATAAAAGATGGGCTACAGCAAATATTCTGCTCAATACCAGCGATTTGCTTGTCAGTTGTTTGACCGTAACCAGTTGAGCATGTCCCTTAGTGGCTGACGATATGTGCATCTCTGATCACGAGCAGAAGTAGTGGGGGAGCATCATAGCCATGTGTTGAGAGGGATTCTTTGGGGTTTGAATAGTTCACCTCTGGAAACATGGGTGGTTCTTTCAACATCCTTAAACAACCCTTATTCAGGGACCGTTTGAGCGGGATGGGCTACTCAACCTGAAGAAAATTCTAACTGGGCCCCACCTGCAAGGTCATGTGCTGTTTATCTTGATATGAGATCACCATGTCGCGCACATATGGTTGTGATGCATGTGCCTGGTGTACCTTTATCAGACGGGTAGTGATGATGGGGATATTGGGCTTCGTATATTTTACCCCAGTGTCACGTTGATGGCATGAACTGCTCTCTCACTCAATAATAATAATAATAATAATAATAATCCTTTTTTACTGGAGGCACAGCGCCTCAAATTTGAGGGGAGGGTAGAAGAGTAGTCTATTACATCGACTCCAGTGTTTCACTGTTACTTAAAATATCGAAACCGAAAGGATGAGAGGGATGTCGACCCCGGCGGCATTTGAACTCAAAACGTAATAAAAGACGAAATATTACTTAGAATTTTGTCAGCTCGCCGCCTCAAACAGCTCAAACTTTTGAAATTGTTATAATTTGGGTTACGAAAACTGTAAATATTTCGCCTGTAATAATTTGTAAATAGAAACTGAGTAAAGCTATAGATAAACAGTTGAAAGAGATTGGAATAGAATGTCCTGCTATGTCTTCTCCAGAAGATTTGACTTTTAGGGACAGAGAACTTATCAGATGGGTTTAATGTTCATGAAAGACTATTGAAAGCTTGTGGATATCTAGAGTTACAGGTAGTAAGAAACCCGATACACACATAAATTCTACCAGGAATAAGAACAAATCTGAGTCGAATCAAAAATATTAATGATGATGATGATGATGATGATGAAAGATCTAAACGACATTATATACTACATCTTGGACGGATACAGGCAATTGTAGAAAAGAAGAGGGTGAGGGAGAGGCACAGGAACGAACGGTAAAATCTGCACAACATAAGGTACAAAGGACTGAAAGTAGTTAAAGAAGAACTAAGGAAGAAAATGAAATCAGTGTAGGGGTAAAATTATAAAAAAATACATATACCAACAAAGAACTAAACCAGCAGAAAAGACTCTTGAAGAGCAACAAAAGAAAATTCTATGAAAAACCGAAATGGGAGAGGAGCTTAAGGGAAATAAAATGCCAGATGCCTGAGCATCTGGCATTTCATTTCCCTCTGGGCAGAAATCTGCAGCAAAGAATTCCAACACAATATAAAAGCAGACAGGTTACTGGAATTTAAGAGAGAAATGGAATATGGAGTGACACAAGAATAGATAACCACGGATAAGAAGGTTAAAAAAAGATCGATAAAATAGAAAACTTGAAAGTCCCCAGGTCAGGTGGTATCCAGATTTTCTAGCTCAGAAATCTCTTAAGTAAACATTTTTACTGACTGAATAGGAAATGGAACGTCGACATGGATGACAAAAGGAAGGACAATGCAAACAAAGGACAAAGAAAAGTCAGCTATTATAGACCTATTGCTTGTTTACCATTACTGTGGAATATATTATCAGATGAAGCATATAAAGAGTGAAAAGGGGAATTTATTGTCAGAGGAGAAAAAAAAGGATGTAGAAAGAAACTGAGGGGGACTGCTGATCTGCTATATAGAAAGTATAGAATATGAAATGAGATATGACTAAGGAAGAAGAAAGTTGCTGTTGGTTGGTTAGGTTACATGAAGATTTATGGACAATGTCCCGCAGAACTGGCTCTCGGAGTGTAGGAAGCAAACCTGATATGTGCAAAAACACACCTAAGTAACCTGAAAATACACGGCATTTTCCAGGGTATCTCTCACTTTCTCTGTCTCTGTGTTTCTGCTTGTCTGCCTGTCTGTCTCTGTTTGTCTGTCTGTCTGTTTGTCTGTCAGTCTCTCTCAATCTCTCTCCCTTTCTATTACTCTCTCTCTCACTCTCTCTCACTCTCTCTCTCCTTCTCTCTCTCTCTCTTTGTAATTGCGTTAATCCATTTGAGAAAATCCAGGCCTGCCTATGAGTTGACCAAAATAAAACAGCTCTTCATACGGATGACTTCAAGCTATGTACAGAAAATGAGACAGACCTGGAGTATTTGATCAGATTACTAGGACAATGAATTCATATCGAAAGGGAAAGTTAATTATTATTTGTAATGAAGCTTACTTCTATAAGTAACATCGTACGAAACATAAAAGGAATATATACGATTTAGGAAAAAGGTGACGAAAATCAACTATCTATTAGTTATTGATGAGCTAAAATTCTTTGGTAAGAACGAAAACAACTTCACACTTTAGTGAATAGCATTTGAATAATCAATGCGAATGTAAGAATGGAGTACTGCATTAAATGTCCCCCACCATTACTATGAAGAAAAGCAATTTTGAAACAAATTAGTAAGGAATTTGGTTGCACGTATTTCAGATTATTGGAAACCCAAAACATAAAAGCCAAAATATAATGGGAGACACACTGCAAAATGAATGCTTTAGATGTGTCAAAGAATTATCAAAAACCTTACTTGTACTGCAAAAATGTCATGACAGCTTTCAACTCCTGTTCAGCATCCATTAACTGTGGGGTATTGATAAGAAAATTAGAAAATTGCTGATAATGTCTGTGACGAAATGGATGAGACGAATAAAGATGGAGACGAATCATACGTGAAGCTGTCCTACACCGGATCTGCAGTATTTTTTATATACTCAACAGTGCAAGAATTTTAGAAAAAATAAACATTTTTGCATGTCTAATATAATATCCTCCTTTGCGAAAGAAGCGTGGTAAACCACCAAAAAGATGGAGACGAATCATAGCTGAATCCGTCCTACACGGAATATATCTATTTGACATAAATCAACAAATCCACTTGATGTAATTATGCATATATATATTAAACATTTCACCCATACATGTTACCATTCAACTAATATAGAAAAACATTCACTGTATCGCATTAGTTCTACAAGTATTATTGCGAAGTATTCTACTGATCTTACTCGCCAAAAAAAATCAGAAGTATCACTTGCAATCTGTTACTACTGCATTTCTAATCTTAAAAACACAGTTGTTTATTTCTCCTCATAACGCAATCTGCGTGAAGTTTGTAAATGAATAAATCTAATAACGTGAATCAGATTTTTCCTTAATGTAGGATATATTTTCCAGAAGCACGTAGATGCCCGTAAATTTGCACAAATTTATTGATAACTTGACTGTAGTTTCCTTTGGCATCGGTGTAATTTTCTTTTATTTCTTTCCCTTTTTATTACTAACTCAATGAACTATTTTCCGTATAAATAAACTGATCCCTTGAGGAACGTTTGCGAAATATTAAAACTTTTGTAACATTGTTTTAATTTCAATCTTAGAACAGTTTCAATAGTTTGATTTCCCCCTTGCATAATTAGCGAACGTAGTGAACAACGAAATTTTGTTAAAAGTATGCAATCGATTCATAAAAAGTAGGACAGGATAATACTTTGTCATGTCATGTTTCATACATCCTATCGATTACTATATATGTTACACCAATAATATGCATTGATTAATCCTTAATTAAGAATCTGAAATGTTCTTGAACTAGGAGTGGGAAAATGGTGCCATGAACTACAATATATATTTTGAAGTGCTCCGGAATTATTCTTCAACAATTTGTCCCCTATTTCCATCGCCTGTATTGGTACCGAGGTTTTGGAAGAAACATCGACTAGCAGTTGTTCGTTGGAAAGCAAGAAATAAACCTAGTTTCATTGAAGTTAATTACTATTGTTTACGATGTCCACTCATTCTGAATTTAGATAAGCCATATCGTTTGTACAGTAACTTTAAAGAAATAACTATTCAAACCTCTAACACATCTGGTAAAGCAAGATTTTGCCTGCTGACTAAAAAGCATTTCCATTCACAAATATGTGTGTGTGTGTGTTTGTGTGTGTGTGTGTGTGTGTAGTTATATGAAATCTTTTTGGAAATACAGCTTGAATTTATAAGTATGCTTATATTTTTTATTGTTTGCATTTAACTTGTTTCATAATTTCATGATTTTCGAAAGTAATCTAAAAAGAAATCACTTAAACCTTTTCTGTTGTTCTCTTGCATGCCAAAGTTAGAAAATTCGTCAATTTATATGGAAAGATGTTTGCCTAAATTTCTAGGCTTGATTGATTGAAAATTGTCACAAAGCCAGTTGTCATGACACCATATGCTATGAGAATATATGACTCTATGAACGATAGCTGCACAAAATGTAAAGCTGTGTTATGTGATGGTATGACCAGTGTTCCTGTACAGGAGTTACCTTACTATGAGGGCACTAATTGTGTTAAAATTTGAAGGCTTTCATAATCCCGTAAATGATCTAGAGTTAAATATTCTAGATTATTAGAATAGCCAGATATAGAGATATGGGTTACTTGCTTCAGTGCGAGTATCAGTAAATTATATGTCTGTATCTGTATATATGGTCGACCACGCATTAGTATGAGTGATTGTAGATAGCAATCGTAATCTATCTTTCCAATATGTTGCTTTAGCCTATTCAATGAAGATTTGAATTATTTTTAATAAGCATATTTACATTCTTTGTATCTCCCTTTGTTCCGGAATATCGTCAGTACACAAATGAAGTAAGAGATAGCATTTGAAAACTTTTTTATTGCCCACAGATCTAAATATTTTCTAAAATATTCTACAGTTTCCATCCTTGCAAATAACTGAAAAGTTGCCTTGATTAGAATTCCTAAATCTAATTTAAGCCGTTCCTTTTGCAAGGTATGCGAAGAATAAATTGGGTAATAGCTATCCTTGTAATCATAAAGATGGATTCGATGAAAATAATTCCAAAATATCCGATCGCGTAGGTATCAAGCAGAAATAATCTAATCCTATTTTACCTGGAGAGAGATTGTTCAAGATCCATAAATTAGATTTGCGGAAAGAAAAATGTAATGAAGAATGTGTGGAGATTGAACTTATAACGAGATATTTTACAAGGCTTTGACAAAAAGTCTTCAAAATGATTTCAATTAAGTAACATTAATATTTAACACTCATCACTAATCTAATGCTCTTCTTGGTTCCACAGTGAAATCCTATTTCACGCGTGATAGTGAAGGAATTCTGAAACCATATTTCACACATCATTTTCACAATCATTCTACATTCTACATGTATATACGACTATTATCACGGAGTCTTCTGTAATTCTTGCCATAAATCAATAAAGAACACAGAAATCGCTTTGAGATTTTTGATTAAAAAGTATTTATTTATATCGTTAACAAACTTGTTGTTGTTACATCCGATGACAAATACCGGGCTATTTCGAGCTTCATTGTTGTTAAACTACGTGTGATAGTATTCGCTGTCGTGAGTTTCTTAGTGTTTGTTAATTTCATGATTTCAAATTTTTGCCACAGGGGCAGCTTGGGTAAGGAAATTAAGTCGATTGCATCGACCTCAGTGTTTCACTGGTACTAAATTTATCGACCACGAAAGAATGAAAGGCAAAGTTGAACTCAGAGCATAGCTACGGGCGAAAAATCGCTTAGCATTTTGCCCGGTGTGCTAACGATTCTGCCAGTTCACCACTTCGATAGTGAGTTGTTGTAGCCGCCGTTCATTCTTTTTGTTTTGTGACAGCAGTGGTCTGCTGCTGCTGGTTCGCTGCTACTGTCTGCTCACGGCTGTTTGTTGACTGCTGTCTACTGTCTCTGGTAGAAGCTAACTGGTGAGAAAATTCACACCAAATATGGCATTGTTATTAGATCCGGTTCAACACAAATTCTTGAATGGTCAGATTTTTTTTATGACGCTAGTAATATTTTAACGAATCCCGATCCTGCTTTTTAATTGTGCAAGCTCTAATGCTATGTCCCCATTTGGGATTTTTTTTCTGTTTGGCAGCACCTGCGGAAATTTTAAAGTTTTGTGAAAATTTTCAAATTTGGTTTATTGATTGGATTTAATTGAATTCATTTACAAAATTAATCCCCTTTAATTTTGCTCAGATTGTTTTCTATTTTGGTGTATCGGTGCAATTCTGAATTTTGATTTCGCTCAACTAATTACTTTATGTCGTAAATTAAAGAATCTGATGTTATTTGGAATTAAAGTTGGGGCATTTGTGTAATTTTAGCCAATTTCACCTGCACGTTGTGTTGAGTTTTCACACCACGAGATTCACTTCACCCGCGTGTTCTGTTTTAATAAAAATTTATATTTACCAATTAGAATTTTATTGTAGGTATTTTACGTGAATTGTCTTAATATTTTACATATTTTTCATATATATTTAACATATATTTGGTGAAGCTTTTTTTATTAACTCTTATGTGTTTGTTTGTTTTATCCACATACCATTTAATTGTGGGTAGATTTTGAAAACTCTGAAGGAGATTTTGAAAACACAGGTGGATACAGTAAATTATTTGCAAAGGCAGAACATGCATAAGAAAGTGATTCATGGGAAGTTGTATTGGCGGTACACTCGCAATGGTTGCAACAAATAAATGCCTGTCAGTTTAAATCCAGGTCAGGCCAAAATGAGCCATTCTGTATTTTTATTGAAGATATAGAACATCATTATTTAATGTGTCTTTAATTTAATAAATATTAAAGCATAGTGTGGGGGAGATTTGGCTGTTATTTCTAGCAAATTGAACAACCGCACGGAGATTATCTCATTGGCTCATTTGCTGATGTGTATAAGTAAACAAGAACTAAAAGAAATGGATCTTCATCTGTTTCTAGGATGAGCATTCCAGTTGTATGATCAAATGAACTGGCTACACATTCAACTTGTATTTATTTTATCAACCCTCAAAGAATCAAAGGCAAAGTCAACCTAGGTGAAATTTGAACTCAGAATGTAAAGCATTTTACCCAGTGTCCTAATGATTTTGTCAACTTGTAGTCTTATGGTTACGCATTACATTAGCATATAACTGGCTGAGTATACCACAGAACACATCACATGCACATATATATTAATGATGTACACAAATACATGACAGATATACATAATAGTGAAATGCGCATAAAGTAAACACCTGCAGACAAATATATTATTATAACAAATTTAAAAAGATAATAATTACATACAAACAACTATAGAATTCAATGAAGAGACAAAAGAAACAGTAAGATGATACGTGTTGACATTATTAGGTAACAGGTCATTTCACAGACGATAAACTATAAATTTCACAGATTATAACCTTAAAGTTGACACCGCTACAACGCAGAAAATTTCTGTTGGCTAAAAATATACATTTTTTGGATTTTTAAACGTCTGTAACTTTTCCGTCAGATTTTCTCTTCACAAGAACATGGCTTCACAGGAATAAGAGTGGAAAACTGCGTCAATATAACTGATTTTCAGATTTTTTACTTTCTTTTTAAAATGGAGATTCTGTGAATGAATTTAACTAGATCCTGTTAATGTAATTTTACATGCTGAATCTCAGGGGATATTTAACTTTCTCCAGAAAAAAAGTTTGATCATTTTTATCCAGTCGCAAAAACAAGATTTGGAAGATCTCACGCACAAAATGACAGCACGTGCTGTCAGCTCTAAACAAATGAAATACAAGCGGAATTCTGCTTTACGCATGACATGTATCACCACATAGCTTTGTTTTCTATTTTGATATATTAGAAAATTTTTGTTAATTTGTATTCAACACACGGTAATTATTACGCTTATGCAGTAAAAAAAACCACAAAAACAATGTTGGTGCGTGATTTAAGGCCTATTTAGCTGTTATTTTTAGCACATCTCACGATCAACTCATACATCGTGTTTCACGCATTGAATAAGCGAAAAATGACCACGTAGCTTGACAGGACCAAAATAGAGAGGTAAACAGCTTGTTATCAGCTTGCCTTGTTACTATGGAAACAGGACTGTGGCTTTCGATTGATAAAAATTACCCCAAATTTGCACACTTTAAAAGCCATGACTCTTTATTTATGGATTTATGGCGAAAATAAATTTCATGTCAATGATCCCCTTACAAAACTGCCCCAATCGGCCCCATATGAAATCAACTGGAATCAAAGAAACTGAAAAGTGGCATCGAAACAGAAAAGATCCGGTCCCCGACAACTGGTATGTGTATATAAACATTGTTCAAACCTCTTATACACACAGGCACACATCTTATATACAGGCACGCCCACGTACACATACACACAGGCACGCACATATACATTATTAGCTTTTCGGATATGAACTAAGACATTCAAAGAACAGCAGACTATTATAGTAAAATAAATAGATATAGCATTTCCCCAAAATTTAGTATTATGGGGCGAAAATTTGCATCTTAGGATATCTTAGGATGTATCTCAGATATAACACAAGAATTATTTGTCAGACGTTATATATTTTATTGTTATAAATTGGTGAATTTCGGTTTATAATAAATTACACGTCCCCGAAATGCAACTACATTAACTGAAAACCATCCGGTCTTTTATCATTTCGTTCTTTTATTATTTGCTCACACCTCTGAAATAACAGCCACGGTACACACTTAGACGTAATGTAATGCTATGGATGTCAGACATCTTGGGATGTTATATATTATATAGAGACTAATATTTACATTTGCTTTGGATGACTTTGGATTTTAGAGGTTGAGAAAATAAGTATCATTCAGTTAGTTGGAATGTGGAGTGGGGCTCGATATAATACGGCATGCCAATCCCAAAAATATGTCAACTAAAATAGAATTTGATACCAAAATTGGTACAATGTTATACTTTTATATGTTATTCATATCATTGTATTGATTTAGCTTCTTTGACGTTTTTGCTATAATTTATCATTCTTGCCCCAAAGTAACCTCTTTTTCTTCCTGAATTGCAAATAAACAGATTCCCAAATGTCTGTCAATTATTTATAAGTTAAAAGGGAGAAATAAATCACTTTTAAATGTGTAATACTAGATAATAAAAGATGATGGTTTCCATGCTAAAGAGTACTAATTATCACGCTTCCATCCCCACTCATCATATATGTATGTATGTATGTATGTATGTATGTATGTATGTATGTATGTATGTATGTATGTATGTATGTATATATATATATATATATATATATATATATGTACATATACATATATATATATACATATATATATATATATAGATACATATATATATATATATATATATATACACACATATACACACACACATACACGTACACAAACATAGATAGATACATACATACATACATTTACATCACTGTAATGAACCTTTATTCTGGCAGATTAACGCTTGAGTATGTGCCTTGTCTATTGCCGCAAAACAATACCTGAACGACATACAAAAAGCAAATTAATCCGAAACAACGAAGAAGATGCCATCATGGGTTTTGAAGACAGAGAAAGCTTGCTTATTTACGGAAGACCATCAGCCATGCAACGATGCTTATTGCTTGCAAACAAGCAAATCACTTTATCTCGCCAACGAAAGGCGAAAGAGATAGAAGTGATGTTTGGAGATAGCAAAATTGAACACTTATTTAAACTAATCAACCCCAAGAAAGGGCTAAAAGCTGTCAGTAGAAAACTCTGACATCAGAAAAGAATTACCGGAAAAAAAGTAAACAAAAAATTCAACCGGAACTAGCTAGCAATGTACAAAGGCATGAGAGAAGAAACAGAAAACATCATAGAAGCTCATTCACGAAGAGACATAGATTTCTTTTGGTCGAAATTTTAGAGTGAAGAGATGGAGTTTAACCGAGATGCTCTGTGTTTGGAAGAATTTCGAAGAAGTTATTGCCCCTGCATACACCGAAGGTCTATAGTATTGATGGTGACACCCTTGTAACAATAATCCAGAATCTTGAGAATGGAAAACACTTTATTGTTGGATACTGGTACAAGAAGCCATAACTTACCAACATATACCAGCAAGCCTGTAGTGGAAATAGTAACATACCACACTGGTTAGCTCTGGCAGAGAGGAAACTGATTTCCAAAAGCAGAACCACCTACATACCAAACAATTACTGGCCAACAGCAAGTCAGAACTTAAAGTAGAAAATACATACAACATGTTAAAAGCTTTTTTCTTCAAGACCAATCGGAAAATAATAATACCCTCACAACAGAACAGGCAGCTAAGAAGAAGTAAGTGCGGGGATGTGTCAAGCAATCATTAATAAACAAAACTGTAAGGTAGTGGTACAAGAGCATAGGAGGAACATAGTTTCAATGTGGCTGGACTGCAAGAAAGCCTTTCACTCTATCCCCCACTCATGGATGCTAAATTTCCATTAAGCATTGTCAAAGTCATAACTCACCTGACTTCATCGTGGAAAATAAATACCTGACTTCATTGTGGAAATTAAATACAACGTGTGATTGTTTATCACTGATAGAATACAGTATCGTAGAGGTATATTCCAAAAGGGACAACCACTCTCTGATGCAGTATATATTTTCTGTAAACCATTTGTTATTCATGTTGACGAAATCTGACGAGTATCTTACCGGTTCACAAGGTAACAGAAATACCATAATTGCACAGTCTCTATTTGGCTGACTTGAAACTATAAGGAAAGAATATGCATTAAATGAAAAAAAGAGCCTTTGACCTGGTTACAACATTCTCAACTGATATAGGGTTGGATTTTGGTCAGTATAAATGTTGCTATATGGTTGTGAAAAAGGGAAACGGTAAACCAGATAGCAGTATCTCCATCAATAATGTAACTGTTTCCCCCATTTTTGATGAGAAATCTTAAAGGTAACCAGGAGTGATTGAAAACATAGATTACGATGGCACCAGTAACAAGACACGTTTCACTAAAGAATATTACTAATGAATAAAGAAAACTTGAACTACAGAACTCTCTGCATTCAATGAGACACTGACCTGCAATGTGCTTGTAGTGCCAGTATTCATATCAACATATGGGCTGCTTGATCGGATGCTTGAGGAGATCCAAGCTATTGATGTGAAAACCCGGAAGATACTAACCAGAAAAGATAATTTTCACATCAACAGTGACGTAGACCGCCGTACCTAAAACGAAAACAAGGGGACAGAGTCTTAATGTCAATCCAGACTGCGTTTGGATATCGTATCATATCCCTTCGGGAACATCGTTTCACCACCAAGTGTGGAAGTATATCCTATGACAAAGTTAGCATACATGAGTCTGATAACAACATGAGAGTTGGAAAGCAGATCCTTGAGGAGATTCCTTGTCTGATAAACCTAAATACATGCCCAAAGAAGTCGGGCGACTCTACCGCAACATACCATCAATGAAGGGATGAGCATATGTCAGCAGAAACCATGCATGAATATGATCCAGGATGGTAGTAACATTAATTATCAAAGCAACAACCCGTTTACGTTGATCAACCGGATTACTACCACCCAAATTGAACGGTATGCGTTTGCAATCAAGGAACAGAAAATGTTAACCAAATACCGGATGCACAAAAGAGACAGAGGCGCAGGAAAAGCAAAAAAAAAAATTAAAATGGGATAATCGATGCAGACTTTGTGAAGTTAACGCCGAAGATATCGCCTACATCATAAACAACTGTCCCAAAATGTTATCATGGTATTATCCACCGATGAGACAAGATACTATCGCTCAGACACGCAAAAACATATACACGCACACACACAGACACATGTGATGCATGTATCCATATATATATGAATATATATATATATATATATACGCGCAAACACACACACGCACACTTATATATATATACACACACACACACACACACACACACCACACACACACACATATATATATATATATATATATATATATATATATAAAACTGAAAACCAAGAGGAGAGTGGAGATTTATTCACATCCAAAAGCTTTTTACTGAAAGGTTTTCCACAGCATAAATAAAAATAGCCAACATACGTTTCTACTGCAGCAACTACACATTGCTCTGTATGTAATTATGCATTCTAATCAGCGCAATTTCAACAAAGGTCCATCAATTACGATGTTTTCAAAATGAACTAATTCAAACAAGATTGTTATTCAGTTAAATGTGATATCGTTACCATTTAAATCGGATTGAATTCTGGTCTTATAGTCACCTCCACTGGTATTACAGTCGAATCGTGGTTTTAGAATGTTTATTTATATTAAAATTAATTGTAGCAGTTTTGGCTACATTTTACTGTATGGAGTACATTAATTATTCACAGGTATTTCCCTTATTTTGGGTTTATACCAATTAATGTTATTGTTATTATAATTATTTTTATTAGTCTTATTTGTTATAAATTATCACAATCATTACATACACATGCACACACACAAACACACACATAGGCACGTATATATTCATTACTGTCGAAGAGCGTAGGCTCGAAGCGTCTTTTCCATTTCTCTTGCGCTTGAAACTAATACAATTTGTTGTTCCTTTAATTGTCTCGGACATTCTTTTCTTTTGTGTTTCTTCCTGAACGCGTGATCGCGCGCGCACCTGTGTGTGTGTGTGTTTTGTTTATGTGTGCTTGTCTGTGTGTGTGTGTGTGTTTACATATATAGCTTGTCATCCGTCCTGTGCGGACAGAAAATCTTCCTTCAAGCATCTATTTGTTACGCTTTATTGCATTTTTGTTTTGTATTCAGAATAAGAAACGTTGTGTTCTCTTTGCAATTCCCTTTTGAGTTCGAGTTGTCAGAATTCAAAACTTTATAACATCCTAATTGTATGAAATTGCATCGACTGTTTTTATTCTTCACATGATTACTTTTTGCAACAATGAAACTATGTATAGATTACGCACGATGTTGTGACTGTATGTTTAGCTAAATTTATATTCAAAGGAGTCTCTATAATATTGTGATTACAACGACAAAATGATCTATAATATATAACAGTTAAACGATAGCATTACAGATAGTTTTATGTTTAGAATATCTTGATATGTATGCTGGACAAGATTTGTTAACGTACACAAAAAACTAATTGATTTTCGTCAAAAATATTTCCAACAATCTATATAAAATAGCAGGTAAATTACCTTCAAGCTCAAACTCTATAATCTTTAAGACCGAAATGTCTCATTGTAACAAATAATTTTTTAAAGTTTTGAATTGTCCTACATTTTTGCATAGATGTGTTCAATCCAGCTTATTGACTCGGAGGTAGACTGCAAAAAATCTTCAATCTATTGTCGAGGAATCCAAGGTTGTACTGTTCTGTAGTACCTAAAATTTATTATTGTTTATTGTACTTCCTATATTGAAACACTACTGTTATCGTCTACACCCTTCATGATTTATTCTATATGTGCCACTATGATAAATAAATTTAAGATTAGACATACACCTCTTTATAGACGGTTTGTCTCTAACACTATTCAAATATAATTGATAATTTCAGACGACTCATTTGTTTCGATATTTAAGACATGTAAAGTATTTATGTGTGACGGGGTTAAACTAAATAATCTCACGTGACTTTTCTAACAACATGCATGATCATTTTCATGTTAATTTGTAAGGAAAATGTATTCGTATAAAACAATATTAAAATGTCTGATAGTACATGTATACTGATATAACAATTCCTAATAATTTCTGATGATAAAAATTGTCCATAATCCTAGAAGTTCAAAGGTATGTTGAATTCCCTTCCCAAACAATGAATCTTTGTGAAGGAAACAAATTTAACAATGATGTGTCTGAAAACAATAGATTTCTCATTCAGCAAGAAATATTCGATAATTTTCCATCTAAACATCTAAAGTTGATTTTTTCATTCTCGGAATTACAATGCAGAACAGTTTCACTGAAATTAAACATTGCCTATTGTTTTGAAATTAGACGGATGAAGAAAAACTTTGGATTAAATCTTTAAAAGAATAAAACGTTGTGAAAAACCGTCTTCAACTGATGTGTTCATATCATACAATGACAATTTAAGTTCTGATATTTTGGAGAAAAAGAAACCTATAGATTAGTCGTAACAAACAACATAAGAATTCGATTTTAAATATCTCTATATCTTTACGTTTCAATTCAGTTGTTTACATTTTTTACGAATATTCTTTTTATGCATAAATCATGTGACGTCAGATGCATTAATGAAGAGTTGTGCCATTCTGAAGTAAATACACTATTAGTGTTGTTTTTATAATTGCTGGAATATCAGAGTGAAAATGTAACTTGAAAGCACTTCTACCAAGCGTGTTTATATATTTATTTCATTTCTTCAAAATATACTAATAAATATACATTAGATATTGTGCGTATTTATTGCATCGATGAAAAAGTGGAGATTAATTGTCATAGAACTTATGTATTTTGAAGAAGAAAATATTTGTTATTATATTGTTATAACTTCTGAGCAAGCATTGCGATTAAGATACTTAGTGCTGCCCTTTACGGAGGTTATACAAAAATGTCAGTATTCAACTTTCTTATATGGATGTTAGGAAAGAAAGAAAATAAGTATAAATTGAGTCTTCTGAATGATGCTCACATGACAGCAATAATTATAATTTTTACTTCAAGACCAGCAATGGCAGTTATATGTATAAAAATGAGAATGGCAGGAAGAAAATATGGTTAAGGTAATGCAAGTATCAGAGGAAAATAAATGTGACAAAATCAGATGTAAACTGCAGTAAAAAAAAAGAACACACGCAAATATATTTTCACGAGGCGTAAGTTTTCGGCTACAATTAGACTCACATATTGTAGGTGAAACGTACACTAGCAAAAACTAGAAATATTAGTTTCAAAGGAATTGCATGAAGAGACAAGGAAAAGTTTACAGACGCCAATCATATGACAATGAGTCGTAAAATTCCGGACGGAGGAACCTTTAACGGTGTTATTATTAATTACTAAAAGACACCTACCTCATAGTAAAGTTCCTTTTTCATACAAAGGTGTGGAATGAAAGACACTATCGTTGAAAACTTTTCAAGATATTCAGTATATTATAGATTTTAAATAATTTTGAACTCCAGGGAAATAATAAAACGAGATGTAAAACCTCTCTTCTACCGCGGCTTTTGCTAAGATACGTTCGAGTTCATGGAAACTAACTTTGGCTTGTTTCTTTAGAAGCAATCAAATGATTTACTTAAGTGAGAAATAGGCTTTCATATAGCAGCAATGTCAGTGAAATAGGTATCTATTTCATTAAGAATGTAAATAGATTTAAGAGCAGTGTAAATTATTACGACGAATTAAAAAAAACGGACATATAACTTATAATTTAACTAGACTATAACTAAAATGACTTCTCCAAAAGGTTGTTCGTGCTGCGATATTTTCAAGTATTTACAAACTTTTCTATGAGAATAGTGTTAAAAGTGTTAATTATTATAACTAAAGGTTACTAATGGTACTGTAGACGGACACTAAAATTTTGTGAGAAATGTAGATCCGCAGTTAGGGTGTATGGGCGTCGTAAACAATATCAGTGAGGGACAGTTTGAACAGTGTGACATATATTTCAGGGTGGACTGGAAAGTCTGTCTAACAAACTATGAACACACAAGACCGTATGTGTTTGAGTGTTGATTGAAAGATAGAGTAACATACAGGGGAATGGAATCAATCGAGTTGTGTAAATTGTTTGAGAGCATGCTAATATACATAACACAAATATCCCTCTAGATACTACACATATGCGCGTGATTACGAGACCTCCAACCAGGAGAGCATTTGCTTTATGCGACAGCCGTTGAAGATGATTTTTGTTTTATAGATATGGATCCAATTTGATATTCATAATTTATATCAGTCAGTAGCATCTGACGGTAATTATCGTTGCCATTTAGCAGTTGACGACCTTGTGCAATAGAAATGAATATGTTTTGGTTGGGGAACGAAATAGGTTGTTTATCGATTCAACTTCGTATGAAATCGTCTCTTAAAAATGGACAATCGTTTCTATACACAATTCAAAGAAGGAAACGAAGTACTATACAGAAGTACATTATGCAAAAAATGGATGCTTCTGTCTTGTACGACATCACCCATAAATTCTTAGTGAGTATAGGCATATACATACATTTATTTAGTTCTTATATTTTTCTAAATTTATCTACAAGACCTATAACACCATCTAACAATATTTCTGTTTATTTCAAAACAAATTTAGAAAAGATGAGAAAATAAGATTTATGTCTTCCACTTATTCGTCCTTCGACCCGTAATATTTTTAATAAAAATATATTTATTACTCTTTTACACTCCGACATTATAATTCGAATGATTTATGATTCATTCTAGTAAATATAACACCATATAGAAAAATACTTAATCGGTTTAATAAATAAGAGTATGTTGAATGACTGAAATTCAAGAAAAATAGATATGATGATTTCATTTTCTCTATTGTGTTTATTAACATTTATGGTAAGTTTCAAAATTTTCGCATAAGTGCCTAAGTGTGTGTGTGTGTGTGTGTGTGTGTGTGTGTGTGTGTGTGTGTGTGTGCGTATGTTCGTAGTAAAAACTTGCTTTGAATATACATGGCCAAACAGTCGAAAATCAGACTAGTTGTTTTGGGAAGAGTATTGTCTTGTCTCAAACAAAACATATAGGAATGAAAGGAAATACGCATAATATTTTACAAAAAATATCTTGAATGCAGTCGAGTTTAAATATAACATATTTAATATTAAAGAAAAGATGTTTCCTATCTAATTTATGGCAAATATTCTGGAGAATATGACTGAACAACTTGTATTTGTATCGACAATAGAAGAAGAGTAATTATCCACGGTAATTCCTCAGTAAAAATAGAAAATACAGGAAATAATGAAATTTTAGGGTAAGGGACTTCGAAACTTAAGTGAGTTCCAAATCTGATGCAGACACGCACACATAAATGCATGTATATATATATATATATATATATATATATATATATATATATATATATATATATATATATATATATATGTATGTGTGTGTGTGTGTGTGAGTATATGAATGTATGAACGTATGTATGTATGTATGTATGTATGTATGCATGTATGTATGCATGTATGTCTGGTGAATAGACTCGTATTCTAGCGGTCAATGTACCAGTTGAAAACGGGTACATCAACTTAGATCATCGACACTTAGTTTCCTGCAACAGTTGTTTCCTTTAAAATACGAGAACCACAACAATGATGAAAGGTACTCATCTATGACATCTGTCAAATCAATATGATAAAAATCTTTATTCTCTCTCCGTTTGCCCGAGTATCCCTCTGTCACACGGTCAAATCAAGATAATTGTCTAATAATTCAAAGAGTCCAAGTATAGATATCACTGACACGCACTTCGCAGACACCAGTGGATTCTGACTCTCTAAACATAAACTCAATGCAATTTTTCGTTTATACTGATCTAGCAATGAACTACAAAAATGACTATTTGATATGTTCAAACACTATTCTTAGAACAAGAACGATGAAATCGATGAAATTATTAACGTCCTGGAAATGTAACTACCCTGGGATGCGTAGATTCAGGGAAAGATTAAAATCAAGCTGTTCTTTAAACCACAGAAATTTTTGAGTTACTAAATATTAACAGTCTACTTCTTCTCATCACCAAATACGAAATAGGAGCTCCAGTAATGTTTTACCGATTTACAACCACGGAAATGTTCCCTGCAATAATATTTTGTTTAGGTTCTACAGAAATACTTGTTATTTACTAACTACCATCAAAGTCATTTACGCTCGAAGACAGCTAATTTTACCGGATTTCTTTGAACCATCTGACATAGTGTTACTATTCTCTTTAAAACGGTTGCAGTTACTGATAAATCTTGCATTTGTTAGGTATATAATTTAGAATCAAGGTCAACGCATCAGTGTGGATTGTAATTCTGACTACAGATGTCCGAAACGGACAAATATCTGCTGTTTTCATATGATTTATTATTCCAACGATTCGGAAAACTTTTGTACATCAAAACGAATTCACCTACACAGCCAGAAACACTCAATGGTGAATACTGAACAATTAGTAGGAACATTGCTTATGGTGAAGTGACTTACAGATATGTAAATATTGTCGTATGCATGCATGGATTTCGTACAATTTCGAATAAAGTACAATTAACATATACCCTTTTAGATAAATTTTATTAAATTGTCAGATATTAATATCAGTTATTATCAGTTATTTCACCAAAATTGCATAAAATTATCTTGAAATACTAAAAAATACATTTATTCAATAAAATTATCATTGGCTTCAACAACGTCCTCTAGTCGACTCCAAAATCCCCTGCAACTTTTCTGGACGGTCTCCTTGTTTAAATTGGTGAATGCTACCTTAATCCTTGCTTTCAGTTTATCTTTGGTGTTACAAGGCGCTTTGTTGCTCTTTCGCTCAACTGCGCACCACACATAATATTCCTGGGAGCAGCACTCTTGTGAGCTAGGTGGCCAGATATTAGGAGTGATACAGTCGCAGATGTGGTTTGACATCCAGTGTTCTCCTGCTTGCGTGGCAAGGTGCAAAGTCTTGTTGCCAGCCATAGGGTCTTCGTTCAGCCACCCTCTTGACCCAGGTCAGCACTACCTCCTCCAGGCACTTGATGTAGGCCTTTGTGTTGAATCTGAGGCCGTGTGGGAAGATGAGGGTATAGCGTCGCCATCGCTAGTAATCACTCCAAACACCATGATGCTGATTGCATGTTTGACTTTTAACACTCTCGGTACATGTTTTGGGGACAATCTGTCCTCTGATTAACACCCAGACATGTTCGTAGCGGAGATACCGACGCGAACGGCAATTCGTTTTGATGTACAAAAGCTTTCCGAATCGTTGGAATAATGAAAACAACGAACTGAAAAAATAAGTTTTAGCAAATCATAACAATTTGCATTGAAAAGACGAATTAGCAAATGATAAATAGATTACAATTAATAAGCTGTCTGTTTATACGCATAAAACATTTTTCGTCAAATTTATATTGATATAAAAGGAACAGGTATAAGGGAACTGATAAGGTTGGTAGGACATACCTAGTTTTACATATAGTTATATACCCGTTCACATATAATACTTCTATAGAAATACATTCAATATTCATTCTGTAATTACACATCGTAAATATTTATATTAATAAGTAATAACAAATTCATTTATCCTATAGTTGTATACACTTTTACACAAACAACTGTATGCACACACAGTTTTTTTTCCAATTGTATAATATAGTAAAATAGAAAAAATAATAATTGATACACGAGTGACTAAATAAGTGTTTCACATAATGTCAATGGTTTCTTCTAAATTCCCAATCGAGATCGTGGTTATATTTTTAAACAAATTCAGAGTGCTTGTTAATGACATATTCATTGCATAATATGATGCATAGTGTCCTTTCCATCCATAAAACAGCATAATATTGAGAATGCATTGTACGGCTATGTACTTAGTACCACTGACGATGTCATGTTGTATTGCATCATGCAAGCTCTGGTAGTGAGATATACATCTAAAGTTAAGGCTGCAAAGTAACAGATTTTAGGATTTTGGTGTAGTGAGGATGTGTCATTGGTCCTCCTTGAAGTGGAACAGTGAAAGGCGCAAAATATGGTAATTGTTAAAGTTTATCTTTTTGGGACATTCTTCACTATAACTCTTCCAATTTATTTTCCGTTTTGCGATATATGTATAAAATGTGGAGGAACAAAATATTGTCCTCGCAGAGCATTTGATTCTATTCACCCGAAGATGGGCATATACAGTCTTGTTTACTTCATTCCTTAACTCTTGTATTCTTATTTGCATACCCGGCAAACCTGGTTGCCTGCCGTGAAATATAAATAACTTTTTACAATTTATTGTACTTCGATAAGAAAACAATCCACATCCTTCCGTCTCAATAAACCACTTTTGTCCCCGAATGTTGTTTTTGTATTTACTACGGATTGCTTGAAACTAACATTCTTATACCTCGATCCTTGGATCTTATATATGTATAATTAACTGAGAGTATATATACTTATAGATATATACGTTTATGCTTATATCCACTTTTTCGAACGCGCCTGTGTATATACATGCATATTTTGTTGTTTCTGTTATTATATATATGTTTATGTATTTATTTAATGATACAGTTTCAATTAAAGGCCAAATTCCTTTAATATGGTAGTCCAATTTTATAATCCCAGGGACAAGTAATTTAATTCATATATATATATATTTCATTCATTGAGTGAATTAGTTGCTATGGCGTATATTAGAACTGAAATCATTCCGTCTCTTTTCAGTTCACTTGCACTGGAAACAAATATTAAGAACATGGCATTCAGTAGTCTGTTATTTGTTATTTTGTTACAGAATATCGTTTACTCATCCAATTATTCGTTTAGTCACACACCCAGTTCTTCATTTTTTATTATTATTTAACCATCCCTATACTCGTCGCATTCATTCCAGATACTTGCGCCAATACTCAAAATATCTGTGATTGTGTTTTAGCTTGTATGTGATTGTGATGTAAATTATGAATAAAGCAGAATTCTTTAATTTCTAAATAGAAAAGTATCTTATATTTTTACTAATACTGTTGTATATTTACAAGATAAATGCATTAAGATATTAAATATATTTTCATTATTGCTCTATTGTCTAGCTACTGTTTTTATTCAAAATTAACAAAGAAACTTTAAAAACATATATTGCTATAAACATTTCTTAGCTTATTACTAGGCTGGACTGCATATAAATTGAGTTAAAATCCGAAGTCCTCAGCAAAATCGAAACACCAAATATTCTAATATAAATAAAAATAATGCATTATCTACCCACTGGCAATATAGGATCAGGACTTTTCTGATTGCATTAATAAAATCATAAATCTCTAATAAAATCTACTATTTAAGATGAAGGGACAAGTAAAGTAGTTTTGTTTAAAAAAATATTTTCGTATCAAAATCAAGTTTACTTAAATCGAAACAGATATGTCACTAGATTGCAAAATTGTATCAATTTATCCAGTTATGTCACCATATATTTTGTCTCTGCTTCATAAAGATTCTAACAAGACATAATAAATAAATACTTCAATTTTGATCATTGGCATATTAGTTCAGCAGTAATTTTTCATTCAGCATATTAGATTTTATACTCGTTCCGTGTAGCAATTGTCACTAGGTGCTTCTTTCCATTTACTCGCAGCACGTTTGATTTTAATACATCACGAGTATATCCTGTTTGTTATTTAATGTAGTTTACTTCATCTTTCGCAACCACACTATTAATATATTTTTCTTAGCTCAAATTTGTCTACATGTATGCATACACACAAACATACATATTTATATACACATGTTTACATATGTGTGCGTGCGTATCCATATATGAGTGTACACACACACACATATGTATATGCATATATGACATACATGAATATATACACAAACACACACACACACACACACACACACACACACATATATATATATATACATGTATATATATATATATATATATTTATATAGATATACTAGCTGATGTACTCGGTAATCCCCGGGAAAGCGGGGCTTATCCCTTGATTCCCTTCTTATAATTGTTTTGCTAAGCCAATAACAACAGTACAAAGTGCGCAGCCATTAAACCTGTTTTTGTGCATTTACTGAGAATATCGAACTGTCTTACACAGGATCTTTCAGAAAGTCCCAATAAATTATGAATACCTAAATTTTGAAGTCAGTTATGTAATAGAATGAAATTAGTTACACGATAGTAAAAATTCAAATAAAGTACCCAGAGTATATAGAACATAGGAGGAAATACTAATAAAGCATGTATACTAAAATCGGGAAACATGTTACGTAATAACAGGTTAATCAGATGTGAGATGATAACAATTCAAATTGAATAACTCTGAAAAGGGCTTTTCTGCGTTCCTAGAGATTATTACCCTCAGCGGCGCTAGTGTTGGTATATTTGTGAATAAATCACTTAACGAAATATGTAGAGCTATTGTTTAGCAAAACACTATTTACTGGATAAATTGCGAAAATAACTCTAAAAGTTCAAATACTAAGAAATAAGCATACTCAATTTCATTTTTACCAACTTATTTAGGAAAATGAATGGGTTATTTCTCTTCGCTACATATAAGGATGTCCTCCAGAAGCGAATGGGTTATTTCCCTTGGTTTTTAAACTTAAAGATATTAGAGAAATAAAAGGATCCCTTCCAGGTGCTCTATTATTGATTTTTACAATAATCTGAGTATGTCATGAAGTTTCCAGACATGATTTCTACTTACGTGTCAAGTTTCATCAAAATCGATAAAACGATGTAGGAGGTGTAAGCTAACAACTCCACAAACATACTAACAGACAGAATCTTCCACATATGTAGCAGATATTTTTATTGGTGCCCCAAACACCAACAATGTTCATCGGAATCGATCAAACCCAGATGTCGCTGTTTAAATCTAAAAACAACAATAGTAGAAACCTGGAACCGCCGACGAATGGTAACCTTATCAAAGAACTACCCACTCAAAATATTAGGACCAGCAAATGTATATCTTACTAAATCCCTGTCTAGTAAATAATATATGTTATTGTCCTTTACAATGTATCCTCTTTTTTGCGTGCTGAGTTAGCCTTATATAAATTGTTTTTCTAATTCACTAGTTGTCACCGACCAACAAATGTCGTTGGCTACCACAGCTACACGACTTAACATCGAAGACTATTATTATGACGACGTCCGTGCTCATGACACAGTTTAAGCCTGCTAGTCACAGAAATCCACACCACTCATGGCTACAGTCCTTGACCCGAACATCTCACAAAACCTGCTGGACTGTTTAGCATGGTGTAAATATTTCTTTTTTCTCATTCGCAGTAACGACCCCTTGTTTTTTCTAAGGATAACTAAACATTTGAGATTAGGAACTCCAAAAAGGCATATTCTATTTGTATCTCATCTCTCAAAGCAACTAAAGTATATCTTTGCTATATTGTTGACAGTCAAGCCGAAATATAATATCATTACACGCTCACTTACAGTTACACATACATACACATAAATGTTTGTACGAACATGTTCGTGTATGTTATACATAACTGGCAACATGGTCATTTTCTATCCAGATGATGTTCGCCAAGTCGTGCTGAGTAGAAAGAAACCAGTTATGAGTATGTTTGCAATATATGTGGCTCACAGATTGTTTGTTAACAATTTCAACAGTTACACTCACTTCTATTTCTTACGGATGTTTGTTTTCCAAATCGAACTTTCACATCATAACATGATTCTGATTAGTTTTATATGAAAAGGCAATTGCATTGTAGAGCTTCGGTTATTCATATCTAAACCTAACAATACTTCATACAAATATTTTTTTTAGTACAAATATAAATACACCTAAATTTACGATGGAATCAATATGGAAAAAATATCTATGCAATGTAGCTTCCGAGAGCTAAATTTAAAGATGAAAATGTGAAAGTCGGAGCTGGAAAATTCTTCTGAGAATAGAAGATTAAGTTCTTTCCAGAAACCATATATACGGTAGAGGTAACTTGAGATATCACATGATGAAAAATCGTTGGCTGCCGTTTTAGATAAAAAGAAATATGAATTGTATAGCTTCTTCATTTATTCATATCTATATCTCACATTTCTTTATTCTAAACTTTTCATTGCAAATTTATAAGTTCAAGCACACTTATATATATGTAAGTGTGTTTGTATTTGTTAATATGTATATAGGTATGCACTCACATGTACACACACATATACACACATGCATGCTTGTACGCACAGACACACATACACTCACGCACACATAAATATACATATTCATATACATGTATTTAAATGTCTGTAGTTGCAGTAAAATGTATATCTTGTGTCTATGATACGCTTCAGTTTTGCACTGTATTCCATATATCGCATTATATTCATGATTAAATGTATGAATATTAACTCAATAAATCCATTGAGACACTTGTTTTTACGAGCTGAACTATTGGCTCGTCAAAATACGAGCATATATACGTACGCACAAAGGCACACATGCGAACTCACATGTTCACAAACTCACACACTCATACGCACACGCACACACATACTTTTAGGAATGTTTAAGATCATTATTTTTAAGTAATTTTTCGAAACAACAGATAATTGGTGGACATAAACAGCATTATCGTAAAGTTATGTTTCACGGGTGTTTGGGCTTTAATATATATGTTACCGTATGTATGGGTGAATGCATATACCTATATACAGAACATGCATGCAAACATAAATACATTCACACACACATATATATAAAGATGTATATGTATATATAAACATATATATATATATATATATATATATATATATATATATTCAACATGTATGTTTGTATATATATATATATATATTATATATATATATATATATTTACACCATGTTTGTATGTATGTATGTATATATATATACACAGTATATCTTGTGTAAACACTTCGATGTACTCCCATTGGTGATTTCAGAGTATGATCGCCCAATCTGCTTCCAATTTAGTCGCGGGATTATTATTGAACTTAGTAGAAGTACTGGTTATGATAGTCCACCGAATGTTGGTGAGTGTATGTTAAAGAGAACTATGTCATTGCTTTCCTGCGTACGTTTCACCAAACGTTGTTTACAGCCTCTCTATTGGAGGTTTCAAGTGCAATTGTGTGCTGAAACAGAATCTCATCTGTTCAGCATCCAGATGAATTTGAAACATCCAATTACAATAGTTAGGGATAACCACAATTGCGAAACATACGTAGAGAACAAATAATACAAACTTGTGTTTAATTTAATTTCTCATATATACATAAATGCACACAGACATACGTGAAAGCAAACATACATGCATATATATATATATATATATATATATATATATATATGTGTGTGGTGTGTGTGTGTGTGTGTGTGTGTATGTGTGTATCATACTACATATGTCATATATATATATATGTCATATATATATATATATATATTTAACGACAGGTGGATAATATGTCATTTCACTACAGCGTATTTTAATTGATTAATAGACAGATTACATCATTAGAAAAAACTTTTTCATCAAGTAAATACATGAACCCCAGCATTTAGAATCATTAAAAAATCAACACCATATACACCTTCGTGGGGCAACGAGTATATTTAATACAATGTACTTAATGTACTTTCTTGATTAGCCTGAGTTCTAGTAATATACGCAGTCGGGCTCACTTAATCATATATATATCCTGAATATTGTTCTGTCTGTACTTCCATACCATAATATGCATTCGTCTATTTTTATTGTGTACTCATTTTGATTTTGACCCAAACCGGTACCTTACCATTTAAATGCCTGGTTCATTTGAATGTTGATGTTTCGTATGTATGTGTTAAATAAAATGAGACAATTAAGCCAAGGCTGTGTGTAATTTTAAGGACCTTTATAAATAGAAAGTTAGTCTTACAACTGTTTCTGGGATATACGGGCTATCCCTTCATCAGAGACGATGTGAGATAGTTGAATAGAGGGAAATATTAGAGTTCAATATGAGGAGCTATTTTGGAATAGGAAGCAAATGAAGAGTATATAGGGAAACAGGAGAATGACTAAAAATAAAAATGTATAAAGATGTTATAGTTGCAGTTCGATTATCCAAGAAAAGTGATGTTTAGAAATGGTAGAAATGTTTCCTGTCCTTGGTATATAAATTCCAATAGGAGTTCATTTTTTTTCATAAAAAGTGGAAAGTGTGGAGACGTAGATTCCATGTGCTGTTCATTCAAAGGGGTCTTGTGGTGTTAATAAAAATTTGAGAATATAGTGGAAGTATTAAGTGGATGGAGAGGGGAGAAGAGATGTGTGCGTTAAAATGAAGAGAGAGGTCAAAGGAAAGGGTGAGAAAAGAAGAAGGAAAAAGGAGGACAAGAAAATGAAAGCTAGAAGAGTGAATGAAAAAGTGTTAGTCCAAAATAACTCCTCATACTGAACTCTAATATTTCCCTCTATTTCACCATCTCATATATATATATGTATAATTATTTTCCTATCAGTAATTAATAATAGAACAAGATGAATTGGTTCCTTTCAAGGCCAAAATCACTGCTCTTATTGATCGCTAATAGTAAAGTGTGTGAGACTAACCTTACTACTAAAGCAAGAAGGCCGGATGTGATCCTGGAGATTAAAATAAACAATATAAGCTCATAAATCAGCAAATCCCTGTGATTCCAGAATCGATATTAAAGAAATTGAGAAATATCAGGATCTAACCAGGGAGCTGAGGTGACTGTGGAAGACCAGGACAAGAATTATTCTGTGGCTTTTCTTGCACATGGCACAGTACCCACAAAGCTGCCTGAAAGACTGAAAACATTGGAACTAAAACTTGCATCGTTGACCTGCAAATGATCTACCGTCCTATATTCTGCATGAATCCTAAGAAAGATTCTTGAGATTTGGTGTGACTTGTCACCTAACATGAGGATAATATACATGCTATATAATTTACAATGCACTAGCGTAACAATAATAACAACAGACAGTACCAAGCAGTGGCTCTCATGGATTTCGATCTTAACTGATTGGAAGTGTTATCACGCACATGTTTTGTCTTGGTATAAAAATGGGCTACAACAAATACTCTGCTTGTCGGTTGCTTGACCTACCTTCACCAATTGAGCATATCTCTTAGTGACCGATAATATGTGCATCTCTGATCACGAGCAGAAGTGGTGGGGAAGTATTATAGCAATGGTTTGAGAGGAATTGTTTGGGGTTTTAGTAATTTGCCTCTGGAAATATGGGTGTTACGTTCAAAACAAACCTTATTCAAGGAGCTGGATGGTCTACTCTGCCCGAAGAATATTCTAACTGGGCACCACGTACAAGGTCATGCGCTGTTTAACTTGATATGAGATCACCATGTTGTACACATATGGTTGTGATGCATGTGCCTGGTGCACCCTAATCAGATGGGTATATTGGACTTCGTATATTTGTATCCCAATGCCACTTTGATGGCATGAGCTGCTCTCACAGTAATAAAAATAATAAGACAATTAGTAGATGAGACCAGTAGTATATCAACACACGTAAGAGCAACAATAATATTAATAGTGAAAATGACATCAACTGCAATAATTGTATTAAGAGGAAGAATATATAAACGAACCCTTGACCGATAATACAATATGCAGGAATATGGGAGTGCGGTATGGATATCTGAAGGGGCAGGTATTACTGTCAATGTATTGTAGAGCAAGCAAGAGGGAGGAAAGGCAGGCACTTTTAAAATTGACGTAGCTCACTATTGGGGAGAAACAATAACGATGATGAATTTGGAACTACACTGTTGACTAATAAGGGAATAAAGTAAGAAAAGTAAGAAAAGTAAGGCGGTGGGGAATCTTATAATCTGCTTTAGAAACCTGTAAAACACTCCAGGAACTTGGAGATGAATAAATACCTGTAAAGGATAAGTGGTTATACACAAATATAGCGTTAATGATTAAGGGTAAAGAAATCCTAAATTTGAGGGTAAAAGAACTAAAATCAAAATATATAATATAGGAATGAGAAAGTTAGAAGCGAAACCTTCAAACCCATAGGGTACTCAATCTTCGAGTGTTGAGAATGATATCTTGCAATTAAGGATAGTGAAATAAACTTTGTGTATCAAGATTAAGATTTATAGCTCACAGCTTGTAATGCGTTTCTGTTGAAAAATTAATTTGTGAGGTCGGAAGGCGAACCGCAATGAAACCTCCTATTAAAAATCCTCTACCGTTAAATAAAAAGGATTAATAAAAAGTGACGGAGCTCAGCTGACTCATATAGAAATTCCACGGAAATATCTAAAATGTGATTAGATTAGAAGTTTCAGGGACGAGGCAATGTAACTGAAATACTATCTGAAAGAAACAGAACTCAAGGTATATACAAAGTACAGTATTTCTTTGTTGGAAATGAACGTGCGTATGTCTTGTGTAACTGAGCAAATAAATCTTCAAATAACCGATATTCTCAAAAGGAATAACCCAGCTTCTGATATGTGTGTGTGTGTGTTAAATAGAGAGAGATGTGTGACAGAGAGAGAGAGAGAGAGGGAGAGAGAGAGAAGAAAAGAGAGAAGTAGAGGTCTGTATATGTATAATGCTGAATCTAACTTTTTTGTTTTAATGCAAATACGTTTCCTAATTAATAATTACAATGTCATTTTACGCATTTTCTTTAACCATTACTTATACCATCACGATTCCTAGAAGAATTCGAATTCTCGTTTAAAATTAATGAATTATTTTATTATCTTTACAATTCGTCTCTAGAGTAAACATTTGAACATGAGTCAAAGTGAACAATTTAAAAGTAAAATGAAATATCATTATTGAAATTTTGTCAGTCATTAGAACATTTTTGAAATTGCTTAGTATTTACTTCTTGCACCATTTTATCGACGAAATGGAATTGAGGATATCTTTGGTATACACGACGTTTGTCACGGAATTTTCACAACAGTGAAATTTTACAGAATTTTCATAAGATGGTTTCTCATTTTCTACATTCCTAGGATTAACAGTATTATAGGCTCCCAAACAAAGCAATGCAAACGGGAATATAGTGTTTATTGACAGCAAAGTACGGCATACATAGATTGCGAGTGGGTCCCTAGACTAGTGTGCCAGCAGACAAATATTGAATAATATGTCCTTGCTTTTAGCTGGTACTGCACTCTGCAGGTATTTTTCTAATTTCACAAACTTATCAGGAAAGCCAATTATGAGAGGAGGAGAAGAGGCAAAATTAAGAATTTGATAGACTGAGAAAGAAAGAGACAGGATATTTCAACATGATTCACACAAATGCAATTCAAAGATGTTAGTAATGTACAAAGAAATGATTATTTTAAAATGACAAATTGTCAGCTAGATTTTACCGTTCTCCCCAAACCAGTACACATTCACAATTACTTTGTATACATTGTATTTTGCCTTTAAATTTATGTTGTTCGGTTTTTCTCATGAATATCCTCGAATATCATATCACGCAATTTTGTACATCCACTAACATTCAAGCTACAGTCATTACATTATTATTGAAAGTATTGGTGGGGGGATAATTTTGTGTTACTTACAAAGTAAGAAAGATATTCCATAGGTAATATAATTCTTGTTAAAATAATTTCTTGCCTCTGTTCCTAATAGCAAACATTCGAGTATATTTTCAGTCGAATTGAATCAAAAATGTTTCTTCGTTGCAATTGGCCAACGTACAAACTATAAAAAGTCTCTGACAAATCATATCGCATTATCTTAGTTAAGAATCGGTCGGTTGGACACTTTGCATAGCTCGTTCCAAAACGAAATTCCCATCTTGAATCTTTTCATATAGGATATACGTAACAGGAATTATCGTTCTATGTGCCGCCATTTTTTTCATTTTTACTGATGCGTGTGTTTAATATTTTTGAATAGTCTTTCTTATAACGCGTAGATGGCTGAAACCATTTGCGTGTATTATTTTTGTTATATCCAATGTCAGTTTGATTTCAGATACGACTGCAGTCATCTCTGCTTTTCGTCTCTACTTGAAATAAAATATAAATCCTAATGAAATAATGTAAAACAAGAAATATCACTTCAGTCATCCCACCAAATTTGTAAGGGTTTTTGCCTTACATTAGCAGTAACATTGTTACATATACATGTAGGAAGCAAATAAATTCAAGGAAGCGGATATGAAGAGGTGTAATATATATGTCTGTTTGTTTTTTTTATTGTTATTTCTATCACTATTAATGATGTAAGTGAAGTGAAACTACTCAACTCATGATTCTGATCCGGAACAAGTATTTTAATATTCATGAAGTATAATTGGTCCCATTGGAAAGGAAATAAATCAAGGCTTTCATTGACATCAAGAAATTGCTAAAATAAATGTGATGTATTTTCAGATTTGTTGTTCTAGTTGTTTTAGTTTATTAGAGAAATCATTATTCAGAAATAAAATCCAGTTAATGATATAGCATGTCCTAGCAAAGAAAAAGAATGATTTGAAATGTTGAGAAATTCTATATATGTACATATATATATATTTTTTGTATTAATATATATATACAGGGGGGCCCAGAACGATTTACATATTGATATTTTTTATTATTCAAAATAAACTTAAGCATGATGAAATTTGGGACAAACGTTCTAATCTAAATTGTCATTCCATTACAGTAATTACATTTCACTTTGATCATGGCCTGCAAGTGAGTGGCCATCGAGTTGCATGAGCACCGGACCACCTCTTCATCCCCAAACCTCTACAACTTGACCCATGGAGACGGTATGATTTGCTTCAGATCTGACACATTTAGATAGGAGCGAGTAAAAATATTAGATGCAACTGTGGCCCACATCATGAGTAAAATCGGTTTCTGACCGCACAAATGACACCAGCTACCTTCGAGCAAGTCTCCTCCCTCATGTGCATACAGCCTGTCATTATGTTTGTTGGTAACTGCCTCCACTGCGAAGCTCTTCTCATCGGAGCAGATCAACAGTTTCTCAGCGGCGCGCTTCATCTCAGTAAACATGGTTTTACTCCTGTCAAAAAGTTTATTCTTGGGAGCTGCTAAAATTATCTGCCGGGGTTGCTTCTTATATGCAGTTAGCTTTAAATCGTCTTTCAAAATCCTGTGCATTCACGATTTCGAAATATCAAGAGTTTTACAGCTTTTGTTACACTCCTGCGGCGATTTCGGTTCATTCGCTTCTTCGCAGCTTCAACAGTTTGGTACGAATTGATTGTTTCCTAACAGGAATTGCCTTGCTAAAGGTAGTAGCGGACTCTATATATCGATTCCAAGTATTGAACACTATTTTACAGCATACATTTAGCTGTTTTGTTATGTCCTTGTTGCTCGGTCCAACTGTTTTCAAAGCGACAATCTGCTCACGCTTTGCTTTCGACTCCATGTTTGTTTATATACCTGTTACACACCTGTTATACACAATAGAAACATAAACAGAAGGCCTCATGATCTAATCTTGAAAACATACCTCCACAAAACAACTTTAGCTCACCTTTTATATTTTTTGCTCTTAAATAAGTACTGACACACAAGCAAAAACACAAACACACACACACATATATTTAAGTTTTATTTGTTCCCCGCATTTGATTGCGTTCATGTTGCGGCAATCTTCAAGTGTTTGGCCGCACAATTCGATCCTGCTCCATATTCTGATGCATCCTTAACCTACCACTAAACTATGGGGATGATATAAACAAACTAGTAACAGTTATCCAGTGGTGATGGGGGAGAAATACGTTCTCAATAAAGACACATAAGTTATACACACACACACACACATATATTTAAGTTTTATTTGTTCCCCGCATTTGATTGCGTTCATGTTGCGGCAATCTTCAAGTGTTTGGCCGCACAATTCGATCCTGCTCCATATTCTGATGCATCCTTAACCTACCACTAAACTATGGGGATGATATAAACAAACTAGTAACAGTTATCCAGTGGTGATGGGGGAGAAATACGTTCTCAAATAAAGACACATAAGTTATACACACACACACACACACACACACACATATATATATATATACAGGGTGCGGACGTTATTTATGGTTAAAAAAGCATCTGTAATAGCAGAAAAAAAATGTATTTTTATAAAATTAACATAAACATAAACCTAAATTATCAATTCAATAATTTCATTCAATAAAACTACCATAAGCATCAATAACGGCCTTTATGCGGGGTCGAAATCGTTTACAAGTTCGGATTAAGTGACCTTGTTCATATCGGACATGACTCGAACCATGGCGGCTTTCAAAGAATCTTTGGTGCTATGGAGGTGTTCGTAGATATTTGTTTTCAACGATGCTCCATACATAGTAAACCAGAGGATTGAGCTCTGGAGAATTAGGAGGTCAAACCTTGGAGGAGATGCAAATTGTCGACCATCCATTCTTGTGTCATTTGAGCCTTGTGTGATGGTGCAGATTCTTGTTGAAAGACACAAGGCATTCTATTGCATACACTGTTGATCCAAGGCTTAGCCACCATATCCAGAACTTCAATAAACGCAGCAGCATGCACCCTACGGCCTTGTAGAAAAGGTGAGGAGGCATCAAGTGCCTTTCGTTGCTGACAATAACCAAGATCATGAAACTTATCTTGTGCATTACTCTTGGAATTTGAGAGGGGTCCGCATATAACCATCTGTTATTTGTTTTATTAGATCTCCTGTCCTAGCCAAAGTTATCTTCATCTGAGGAGAACCAAATCACACCATCTTCTAATGAATTTTTAAGTTTGTTCAAAAGTCTTCTGGATCTAATTAAATATTTTCTATTCTTTTTTTCTTGACGTGAATTGACCTCTCCTCATCATGTAAGATTTGTATCTGATGCATTCGTGCACATTTCTGATTGTTTTGTCTGATACACGAAATTTCCTGGATAAATTCAGGTGTCCTGATAGAATTAGAGTGTTTGGAATTTTTCTTTTTACGTTTAGATACAGGTAATACACTTCCATCTTCATTCGCTAATTCACACCGCATACTGTGGACAAAAGATCTTGCAACTTTCAGAAAACGAGAAATGTCTAAATCACCACGCTTAGCCTTCGAAGCCACTATCAGAGCCTACCTTTTCATTTCGTTAGTAAGCATAGTGTCTGTCATTGTTATTTTCTGAATTAGAAGATCAAGAAAAATTAGTCAAATAAATAATGACTAAAAATGCATGGATTCTCAAATACTATATCTCTAAAGATATGTAATTTCGTAATCCAAGGATCTAGGTGTAGGAAGTTAATAAGCAACGAGCAGGCCGTTGTCGGTACAAATACAACTTTCAGGAACAATCATAGTTTATTGGTTGTAGATTTTTCCTATATCAAAGTGCGATAAGCGGAAAAAAATTATTTTATTGTTCACAGTTACCATCTAAGGTTGCTATGAATGCGAATAAATATCCATATTGAGAGAATGATGAGTGGTGAAGTCGGAAAAGTAAAATAGAAAAATATGAGTATAAAGAAATGAAATATGGGAGTGGGCAATTATCTAAAGTTGTTAAGAATAAGGAAAAGGAGAGGGGGAAAATGGGGCAATTTTGGTTAAATTGAAGTTGACTAGGAGAATGTCATTGTGGATATTAAGCTGGAATCATTTACTATGAAAACGATAAATAAATAAATATATTGTCGCACCCAAGTATATGCATTTAAGCAGAAATAAAGGAAAGAAAAGAACATTTTTAGAAGTAAAATAGTGAGGAGAAGGAATGAAAGAGAATATATAAGAGTAGGAGTAAAGGGAATTTGCTCGGAGAGTAAGAAAGAGAGGCGGAAGGACGATAAATTTATTATATCTGTTGGCATATCCGAATGTATAGTTTCGCAGTTAAGTGATATGCCACAATTTTACCTCGAACTACGATGTTCCCTTAATGACATATAACTTTATCTCTCATCTCTCTCTATTTCGTCCTGTCTTCTCCTAGCAGTTCCACCTTACTCCCACTTCTCTTCCATTTCTTCTACTGACAATTTTACCTCTAAAAATTCTTCTCTTTTCTTTTTTCTTTTTTGATTCTATATAAATGTATGTTCTCGCGTGCGCAATATATTTATTTATTTACAGCTGGTATAGTAAATAATCCCAACTTAATATTCACAACGACCTTCCCTTAGTCAGCTTCAATATAACGAAAATTGCACCCTATCCCACCCCTTCCTTTTCTTTATTCTTAACAACATCAGAAATACTCCCGTATTTTATTTCTTCATACATATCTTTTTATATTGTTTTCCCGACTTCACCACCCATTTTAAATCGTATCTCCTGAGAGTTAACTCGGGATCCCTTGATGAAAATATAACCTGCATTTAACTAAGATATTTTCGGCCTAATGCGTAGTTAGTGGAGTACTACTCGTTGAGTAATTATTACTTGAGAGTTCCCACTCGCTAGGAAACATATGTAGCCTACATTTTACCTGCTCCATTACTTCAATTTTGATTTTATAGACACACGAACATACAAACACTCACACATGTATATATATATATATATATATAGTAATGACTTTTTGCTAACATAATTTGGCAGTCCCAGGATGGGATGAATGTTACTGTTATTTTGCCTCAGGAAACATCGTTTCCAGCTGGCTATACGACACAAAAAGTTCTGTCCTTATATTTTCAAACAGTGGGGATCAGCACCTCCACCGAGCACAACCTCGCATCTACAGACATGTTTCTGTGTTATTGGCCTTTATCAGCGTGTTTCCTGGGGCTAATTAACAGTAACATTCGTACCATCCCGGGATTGTCACATTACTTTGGTAAAAATTCATTACATTATGGTGCTATTACTATATATCTCTGATAGGTGTGTATATATCTATGTATATAATTAAATATCTACATCTTCCCCTAGGTATAACTGCAACAAAAATATATAAATAATTGCATCTTCAATACAACTCTTCTAGTTATCTAAATTAATCGATATATATTTTTTAAATTATTGTTCAAATTAACAAATACTAATCTTCTATATTTATTGTTTTCCCAGAGGGATAATTCCATAGTAGATATGAATAGAAACCTAATAACAATGTTTCCTTGTTTACTTAATTTATTGTAGGGAGAATTCTGTAATAAACATTGATATAAACTTAAACCTGTAAATACGGCAACCACAGAACCCCATAGATATATATTTAGGCTATAGTAAAGTCAATCAAATTTACTAATCTATTAGGGGTAACCAGATTTGAAGTGACTTAAATAAAGATTGATATTTATATATTATTAAACGGAGAATATGGGATATGCCATCAGTGACAGAGGCAGTCATGCTTACCAGCTATGCCGACGACATAAAAGTCGCACAGTCAGTCATGGAAACTTCTGATGATACGCTCTTACAGAAAGATCTAGAAGCCATCTATACATGGGCTGAGGATAACAACATGCAATTTAATACAAGTACATTTCAGGCCCTCCGTTACCAGTTAAGCACCGCTCAGGAATCTCATAAGTACGTTGGACGAAGTGGAGTAACGATCCCAGAACCAAATACGGTGCGTGATCTTGGAATAGAAATGAGCAACGGTGCTTCATTTCACACACATATCAACAAAAAAATGGTAGCAGTATTCAGAAAACTGGCTGGTTAGATTCTGAGAACCTTCCGGACAAGGGACCAAGAAACTATGATGAGGCTATGGTCACCTTATACTACAAGGACGATAGCGGAGCTTGAAGCCGTCCAACGCCATTACACAAGGAAAATTGCATCAATGGAACAATTGAACTACTGAGACAGGTTGAAAGAGCTGCGACTCTATTCCCTGGAACGAAGGCGGGAGAGGTATGCAGTGATATATATATATATATGGAAGATACTGGAAGGACTGGTACCAAACTTTGAAATAAAGAGCTATACCAGACCACGAACAGAACGTCAATGTGCTGTCCCCGCAAACACAGTCGCACATACACGGAAGCACACATATATATACAGAGATACAGACACATGTATGTACGATTACTGAAGTCATAGATAATATTAAAACAAGATGTAAGTTATTGTGTAACTTGAGCGGCCATTTTTCAAACAGACGTGACAAAGATTATACAAAGAGTGTATAGTTTATATGTATATACCTTAATGAAGAAATATTGAAATATGGGGTGTGCACATATGTAAGTGAATGAATTAACATATAATTATATTGTTACTAATTTCAGATGAGAATTTTGAAGTAAATATAAGCAAATAAAACTCGACTGAGGATTCATTAACATCTAAGATATAGAGATACAACTAATTTCAAAGAAGTATAAATTATAGTGAAGGATCAAAATGAAATATGCATGGACTCATACATACATCTACCCACAACCATAGACATATATATGTATACAGATAGATAGATAGATCGATGTAGATATATATGATTAAATTTCGAACGTGAGGGTAGCTGCGAAAACTACCTAGAAAAAAATTGGTTAAATACAACCATCTCAACTAGAAGATTGGAAAAATGTTGCCAGCAAGCAGTTACAGAAAATTGAACCCTGCACCCCTCAGATACCGACTGAGCGATCTGTACCGCTGAACTAAGCTGACTTGATTTAGCTTTATAATAGACAGAGTGATTATTCTCGATGGCTGCTTAGCTTAACGGTACATACCGCACATCCAATATCCGAGAGTCATAGGGTTTGATTTTCTGTAACCACCTGCTGGAATCTTTTTCTTCATCAAGACATATTTACCAACAGTTCTAGCCTGTTTTCAGAGTTATTTCACGTCCGAGATTTACTTTCACGTTCCGTAAATTAACCAACTCAACCCACTCGATCGTATGTATATATATATATATATAGGTGAATTGAAGAAATGGAGCTGAACGAAGATTGAACAGAAATCGTTTTATTTCATTCTACACGTGTTTCGAAAGGCACAATTTACCAAAATCCGATTGAATAATGAGATCATATTGTGTCAGAGAAAGACACAATATGGTCTCATTATTCAATCGGATTTTGGTAAATTGTGCCTTTCGAAACACGTGTAGAATGAAATAAAACGATTTCTGTTCAATCTTCGTTCAGCTCCATTTCTTCAATTCACCAATAATATTTTAAATTCAATTATCCGCAGCAACGCACGGTTGCAACACCATATGGTTGTACCTCCAACCGTGCTGTCTTCTGCTGTGATTTTTGCTACCAAGGTATCGGTTAAACTTTTGATTAATCTGCTACAAGATTATTCATCTTTCTATTTCACATAATATATATATATATATTATATATATATATATATATATATATATATATTATGTGAAATAGAAAGATGAATAATCTTGTAGCAGATAAATCAAAAGTTTAACCGATATATATATATATATATATATATATATATAGGGGGGTATTTGGCCAGAAGTAGAGTGAGTTCGTATTTACAGAAAGTGATAATACATATTACGTAGATGTACTTGCATGGCAGTGACCTGATCTGAGATCGTGTGCTGGAACGAAAGCAATTGCAGCGTGGAAGGTTTTTATAAGCCATTTAAGAAACACGATGCAGCACGAAGTTTTGTCAGTGAACGGATCGCGGTCTCAAAGCGACGAAAATATTTTAACAAATTAAATTTAAATGTTGAAGTGAATCTAATGGTTTTTGTGTGTTTCTTAAATGGCTTATAAACACCTTCCACGCTGCAATTGATAATAAATATCGAACGTGGAATAACTGTGAAATCAGCCCAGAAAATTGGTTAAATACCTCTATATATTAGGGAGGGTACCCAAACGAAACCACAAGTTTACAATATCATTTTATTCATTTAGTGTTTTACATGTTTACTCTTTTATCGTCTTGAAAGTATTCTCCATTGGAAGTTATGCATCGGCCCAGACGCGTTTTCCGCTGTTCGAACATTGATGAACACTGTCGAAGTAATGATTTAAACGATTCTGTCGTTGTTTTCTTCACCTTTTGCACATCTGCAAATTCTGCGTCACCATCTTTCATCACCAGTGGTGACCTTCGAAAGAGCTCCGGGTCAAATTCCATCTGTTTTTTTCAGTTGAAGACACGCATTCGGTCGTGACTGCTTTTAATACTATGTGACCAAGTGAAGGACAAATTTTGTTGCAACTCTTTTCATTCGCAGTTACTCGATCAAAATCCGTTGGCAGGAGATCCAGGAAATAAGACCAGTTCATGAATTTCATGATGTTTCTATTCATTCAGGTCGACGGTCGCTCTGAACGAAGTTGGTCTTCAAGTGACAAATAACCATTGCTAAACCATGAAAACCACTTGTAAACTTATATTTTGCTAATGGCAGTATCTCTGTAAGCTTTTGGAAGCATAACTCTTTCGGTGGTCGTTTTCGCCAGGAGAAAACTGAAATTCACGGAAGCGCGCTGTTCCTTCGTTTCAGCCATTGCGAAAATCGACGAACATTGGAAAATTAGTTTAAAACGAAGACGCATCACGTTGCAGTACGACCTGCGCCGACGATATCAGTCGACAGATTTTGACTGAGGGTCGCGTCAAGTGGTTCCTAGCTGCAGAAGCCTGAACTACAACGGGCTTGTACCACAGAGAACGTTTCTGGTTACTTTTGGGTACCTCCTAGTATATATATATATATATATATATATATATATATATATATGTGTGTGTGTGTGTGTGTGTGTGTGTGTGTGTGTGTGTGTGTGTTGTGTGTGTGTGTGTGTGTGTGTTGTGTGTGTGTGTGTGTGCGTGTGTGTGTATGTGTGTGCATGTATGTATACCATCTGTATACCGAATTTCATTCCATAAGCATTATTACCTAAGAAAAACAAACATACAAATCCTGTTTTGATAGAAATATAGTGTGTGACTGCAAATATTGTTAAGACTTATTCTGCCATTAAAATCACGAACAAGGGTACTCTTAGTATTTCCTTATTAACTGGTATCACAATAAGCTGTGTTATGTGTGTATATTTATTCATTGCAGGAATAGCCTTACTATTGCATTTATGAACACATGATCAGTTAAGAATCTCGCGAAAGATACACTACATTGATATATGTACACATAAATACACTGCTATTTATCTCTCTATCCACTTATCTATGCGTGTGTATATATATATATATACATATACATACATATAGTTACTGATTAACCGCGAAGTCCCAGGTTGCTCTGATGGAGCAAACTCTTAATGGAAAACATTTTTTCTTAACTAATGCTTTTGTTTACCGGCTGTATATTATGATATGCATTGAGTTACAATTTTGTGTAAGATAAGTGACTGTCATTTGCAGGAGATCGGGGAATGACATAGTGGTGTCCCAGCTATAAAATTATCAGATTTTAACATTTGTCGATAATATGTAAACTTTCTAACATATTAAATAAGACAACATGCAGTATAATGATATCTGCTTTAAAATCTGTGTTGTGCCTTTTTTGTAATGTTGACAGAATAAATGCACATTAAATATTTTTTTGTGTCAAACTCAATTACGAGTAAATGTTACTTTGTGTGATGGAGAATAACCGGATCCGACGAGTGATGGAACAAACTTATTCTGCGAAAAATATTTAGGAGAGCCAAACGAAACTGAAGAGCGTAGGTGATATTGATAAAACTGGAAACCTCTATGCTGTGGGTATTAACCAAATATAAGCACTTATTCTGTTGTTTGCATAGTTGCTAAATAATATACTACAGCGACATAAATACTGGTAATTTGCCAAGTTGGTAGGGGCTGATACTACAGAATCCAACTTATTTAAAAGAGAAAAGTTACTCTTTTGAGTAACTCTAGCAACCGTTAATTTTAAGTTCTTCTGTGACTCAAAGAGATTAATGAATCAGAGTATGTTCTAGCCTTTTCTATTGTTATAGCATATATTGAAAACCGTTAGAGATAGTATTACTCATGTAGACCTCTTGAATATTGCATTGGCATTACCATGGCATTTATGACAACTTGTTTTTGTTGAGCCAGACTAATCGTTTCGAAATTAGCAACGATAGAATGAGATCATAAGTATTCGTAACAAATGGTCATTAAAATCGTAGCCGACCTACTTTTCCTTCATGATATTTGCAGCAAAATTGGGAAGTTGACGATTTTTAGACTATTAAATACAAGAAAATTGGTTGAATATTCAGAAAAACATTTGATTCACAGAAAATCGTTAGATAAGTAAGGTTTGACAAATTTATTCATTTATTCACTCCAAAATTGAAATGCATATGCAAGTATACAAGGCTGCAGTATTATCTTTACAAATATATAGTCCTCATTTTGTTTGAACCTGATTGAAATATGTTTATAATTCTCACTACAGAAAATCCAATTTCTCTACATTCTGCAATTTTAATACGTACACCAGAAGAGACTTTAACGATATAGAAATTTCATGTTAAAAAGTTAAATAATTAATATTGATTTCAAATTTTGAGACACAAAGCCAGCTGTCTTGGGGAAGTCAATTACATAGCCCCCGGTGCTCAACCGATATTTATTTTATAAAGCCCTGAAAGATCCCACACGAATGAAAGACAAAATCCTCATCGACGGGATTTCAGCTCAGAACGTAAAGACGGACGAAATGCCGCTATGCATGTTTGCTCAGCGTGTTATCGATTCAGCGAGTTCACCACCTTAAATGTATAACTAATATTAACAATCATATATACGAACGTATGACGGATTTAAAATGGATTTCATCAATGTATTTTATCTCAAATTTTCGTATTTAAGATTAATTCGTCGATGTCACTTACTTCCAAAATGTTCTACTTTATTCTCGCCATGTAGAGGTATTAACTTCTGGCGGCTAAGTAAATTCCATACTCTATTGACAAACACAACAAATTGCTCGGGAGAATATGTGAAACCTGTTGTAGGAATGAATACACTACTCACCGATGGTTCACATGCTCTTTACTGTCGGTAACATTGCTTATATGAAGGAGAACTTCAAACTTGGTATAATGTAGCATGGAAGCTGAATGACACAGTAGATCAGAGGAGAAGTGACACATCTGTCGACTTACTAGTAACATCAACAAAATGTTACATGTCGCCTCGAATATATTAGCTCCAAAAGTCATTGTTTCAGCCGCTAGAAGACAAATTAACTGTGCATAAATGAATTCTCCATACGTTTATAGTTTACAGCAATAATATATGGAGTAAAACATTCCTTATACTTTCTTAAGTAATCTTAAGTAACAAGCTGCATCATATACCTCCGTTTTGAGATGTTCATGTGAATTTTGCTAAAGAATCAAATTATTTAAGCATATCACCGATACGCTAACATTACATAAAACATTTTCCATTGACGTAAAATGGAAAAATAAGTAAAAAGATGTCGAAGAAATATTGGCTCTGATTAATGAAATTGCAGTAGATTTCATGCACAAACTTGGAGATACAATTGATGTGAAAATAGCCTTGCAGCAGTATTCCTTTCAATCGAATTTTTTGTACAAGATCTATGTCATGCCGCCATAACTATGAGACATGAGTCTTTGAAAACTATATATCTTGCATTCACGCTTCTGAACTACATATTAACTTTAGAAACATGCTTGCATTAATTTATGTAACGAGAATTCACCGTCAAAAGACGTGTATTTGCATTTATGAAAGAATGTTTCAAGTGATATTTTTTATTCATTTATATTGTCGATATTTATTTAATCATTATATAATGCGATATTCACTCCAATCTATTCATATTAAATGTAGTTCATTTACTTTCGGCAACTTACGCATTAATATTTCTGTCGATATTGATGAATTCAAGATATGCAATACACCTTGATCCTTTGCTGAATAAGCTACTTACCGAACTTCCTATTTTTATGATTTTCAGTCCCATTTGATAAGTGGTGGAGACATATAATGAATATGTAATGATTGCAGCGATAAGCGTTCGATCCGCTGACAGTGCGTCTATGTGTTCTGTCGACATGTTAGCAGAAACACATTTTCGTCAAATTTTACTGTTTTCGGGTAAAAATTAGAATTATCATCCAGTACACAGACAGAGGCTTTGCTGATTAAAATATTTCTGTGAACAGTTTTTAATAAAAAAAAATCAACTCCTGTGTTAAATATTGGAGAAAATCCCTAATATTTCCTCTCACAGGTAAAATGCACGTCTTGCCAATGAAATAAATCATGGTGAGTAGAATTATTAAGTAATCTTAACCGACTTTACAGTCAGTTGAGATAAATGTACTCGCTGTAGAATATTCAACTGTATTCTTAATATTCAAATGTAGAAAAATACTAAGTCACGGAAAGGTAGTAAGCAATAGATAGAAGTAACCACAGCCAAAAGATTTAAATGTTTCAGAGACGAAGGAAATTGAATGAACTGAGTTACAGTGTCTAGTGTCATGATATATATATATATATATATATATATATATGCGCTCGTGTGTGTATGTGTGTGGCACGTACTATGAATATAGTTGTTAAAATGCATTGTGTGGGTAATCGTTAGCAAATTACAGATTCATAAACAGCAATATCATTCATTCTCTTATTTGGAAGTGAAAAAAGTTATTTTTATCATAAGTACTGAATGTGAACATCATATTTTCTATACATACAAAGTAACATTAGCATTCAATTTGAAATACTGTCTATTATTTACTATGAATGCACCACTCAAATCTTTCAAATTCATGTCATAGCCATGTAATCAAACAGATATTCTTTTGTATGAAACCTAATTATTTTCCTTCTCTAAATATGACACTCACAAGATGTATGCGGCGAGAAAATAGCTTGTTGACTCGAAAACGTATAATAAAATGGTGTGCGTCTGAATTAAATGAACGCAAATGGTTTTAATCAATATTTCTCCAATATATGGATTTTCTATTGATTGATACACAACGTAATTTAGAAAAGTTCATCCGTTTTCAGACAACCCCAATCTGCAAGAAAACAATAAACCTATTGAACGATCGCCGAGAAACTTTAAATAGAACCTGAAAGTTAATAAAAACTGATATTAAAAAAAAAGTTGACGGAAGACTTTACTGTAACAGATAATGAAAGCGACGAGAGGTGAAGATGTATGCTTTTTATATGATTTCCTTTACGAAAGTAGATAAAGGTTATTGAAGTAGGTGGATATACAAGAAGGAGATAAAAACACGTTATAAAGTGAAACTAACACTTTGGCTATCCCAACATTTGTAAAGATTGTGGAGACGAAAGTAAACTTAATGAGGACCGCTTGATATATTGTTTGTCAAATACTTATAATAGGTATCTCCAACATTGGTTCAAAGCTTCGCCTTTTAATGGATCGAGTACGCTCGAATAAATCGAAACTAGTACTAGTACTTGAATGTATATATTTTAAATAACTATGAAGGAAAAGTGTAAATCAGTGCGACTGATATTTGAACGGATGTGTTAAAAGTAATATAAGCATTATCCAGTCTCTTACTTGTTTTTGCCATATACGGAACTAATAATACCAAAAAGAAGAAGTAGAAGAAGTAGAAGAAGAAGTAGAAGAAGAAGAAGTAGAAGTAGAAGTAGAAGTAGTAGTGGTAGTAGTAGTAGAAGAAGAAAAAGAAGAAGTAGAAGAAGAAGAAGAAGGAGTAGAAGAAGAAGTAGAAGAAGAAGAAGTAGAAGTAGATGTAGAAGTAGTAGTAGTAGTAGTAGAAGAAGAAAAAGAAGAAGAAGAAGAAGAAGAAGAGAAGAAGTAGAAGAAGTAGAAGTAGAAGTAGAAGTAGTAGTAGTAGTAGTAGAAGAAGAAAAAGAAGAAGAAGAAGAAGAAGAAGAAGAAGAAGAAGAAGAAGAAGAAGAAGAAGAAGAAGAATTTCGCAAGCAGAGCCTATTCATAAATATATCATAATGTTGGGAAAGTGAGTTTCTCAACTAAATTCAATGGTTACACAGGAAACTAACGTATACACTGTAGAAGCAGAACTAATCGTTCTTCTTGTACAAGATAACATCTTTTTCAAACAACAAGACTGCATTCGTTGTTCTATATTAAGTGTTCCTATCCCAAAATACCAAAATAACATTCAATAAAAATTAATGCTTAAAAATAGTGCAACCTACCAAAAAACACCTGAAACCATCCGTTCAGTGATAATATATTTTAGTTATTTTAGCTTCTATATGTAAGCAGCCAAAATGTAGCCCGATATGGCTGACAGATAAAACGTGACATTCTTCAAATTAGGTGTAAGAAATTTAAAACTGTTGTCTACGAATATTGCTATAAAATGAGAATGCTTATTCAATAACAACACTATAAGAATCAGGTTTTATCGTGTAACAAGTTCTGTTGCTACCGTTTTCGCCGGCGTTTAAAACGCATTTTGCATAAGATACCCTACTAATTTATTATATTTTGTGGAAAAAATTTAATAATTTTCGTCAAATATTCGTAAGTGGGTATCTCATTCGTAACACGTTCACATTAGATGTATAGCAATTTACTGTTACATCAATAATTTTAAAAAAGCGCATTATGTACATCGGCATATACGGTACTCAGATCTCTACATCTGACCTTCAGTTTGGAGATAAAATCACAAGAGAAAAAGACACCGTGTGTAATAATTAAGCTCTCGGCATTTACTTCATAATTTATTCGAATATATTTAAAATTGGATCTGTTTATTTCTTTTTTTTTTTTTATTATTACTGTGTAGAATAAAATATGGTTATATATGATATTCTGAATTTGTAATGTGTTCTTGAATCAACCATGAGATTTCTTGGATAGAAGCAGATGTAGTTTCAGTTGATGTTGACGCTTAGACTACTGTTTCTCATACAGCAGGCGTATGAGATTTAAAAATAATAGATAGGTAATTTCAATATTTAGTGACATTAAAATGTGTTTCAAATTTCAGTCTAACACCAAAGTAAAGAAACTGCACTGATATACATGCAAAGTCTATTACAATTTCTCATTGCTAATGAAGTGGAAAGCAAAATAGTAAATCATAAATACTTCTTTCGCAGGTGGCTCGTATAATTTAGCACACAAAATAGAGTTTTACATCGTACACGTACTACAAAAAGCTCCTGGAGTGATAAAACTCCTTGTAAAATTTTCCAGATAAAAGACAATATCTAATGCGGACAGTTTAATTAAGTGCAATTAAAAGAATCAAAATGTTATAAATGACATGTTTAACGACAGCATATTTGGATATTATTTGACTTGCTGAACAGATTGAAGAATCGAATAAAGCAACGATAAATGTATGCAAGAATTGATGTAAGTATATATAAATTTGGAATTAAAATATAAGTATTCAAAACAGGTTGTATATGTCAACAATAGCAAAGGTGCTACAGCTGGGAAAGAGAAGTCGTTTGATATGAAGAATTTGATAGAGTGATGAAGAAAGGTAGAAAGAATGCAATATGTTTACACTATATGTTTTGATATTGCTCCTTCATGCATAACATACATACGTACATGCATACACACATAAAATGCATACATAAAATATAACCAAAAGTATGGCTTCCCATGTCAGCACAATACAAATATTGAAGTTATGCAACACACTATGAAACTCCTAGTCCCGTCTAGCCAGCTCTTGAAGTGGAAGAGAGAATTATTTGCAGAGCGGTAAATTAATTTTTAGTAAATTTAAATACAAATGAAAATTCTGATATTTAAGATGTAAACTTTGGACGTGTATTGTAGGGGTTCTGTATATAATGACAAATATAATCATTAATATGAAAAAGATTAAAATCATCGGAAACGATATTTTCATTCTATAAGGAGTCGTTTTACTTTAAGAATATGTTAACTACATTTAGACATGACCCGCCACCTTCAAAGGCCCATCTATTTTATACTATACTGAATGACAACTTTAAAACACTTACACTGTTTACACTTCAATATCGGAATTTTCTTTTGTAATTCCATTCGCTGAGATTCAAATGATTACTCAGCAAATTTGTGAGTCACTCCGTTTTCAGGAGTTACCCAACGAACTTGGGAGATGCATATCCTTAATAGTTGTATTATGCCAACGCCAAAATAAAAGCTCCAAATGAAAAAGACTGTGTTTTTATTTTATTTTACAGCACACTCTATGCTTATTCTTCGTTACATATCCTTAACAATATTGCGATTACGGGTTAGTAAAAAAAAACAGCGTCTTAACTTCATCGATTCTTTGATCATTATAACCTAAAATACATACATATTACACACACACACACGTATATACATATATATATATATATATATATATATATATATATATATATATATATATGCGTATATATATATATACATATATATATATATCTACATATATATATATCTACATATATATATATATACACATATATATATGCGTGCATATAAACATATAGATACTAACATTAGTAATCATAAGTAATTATTTTAGACTTATGTATATACCTGGTAGTATGCCGATTAAAGCTCGCTTACAATCTGTGGATACTTGATGTACATATAAACACCACTTGATTTACTTCAGATATTCCTCCTCCATCTCCTTAGAGTAGTATATAAAAAGATAAGAGGAATATATATATATATATATATATAATATATATATATATATATATATATATATGTATATATATATATGCATACATATATGTGTACGTATGTATATATGTATAGACATATGTATATATATATATATATAATATATATATATATATATATATATATGTATATATATATATATATACCCATATATCCATATATATAAATACGCAAATATATATATATACACATTTATACTTATAAACTATATGCATATATACATATACATATATATACACATGTACAAAAACTATACATATATATATATATATATATACATACATACATGTGTATATGTACATATACATGTGTTTCTATATACACACATTCATACATACATACATGCATGCATACATACATACATACATACATACATACATACATACATACATACATACATACATACATACATACATACATACATACGTAACCCCAGGCTGCAATCCTCTTACCAGACAGAAGATTGCTACCAAGCTTTTAAATTTTCTAACTTCGAGAGGCATTTTGGTGACGGCTCTACACAAGTATACACAACTATGATACAATAACATTTATATGACTAAGAAGTAATTGTGTAACATGACAAGATGGCTTCGTATGTGAAAGTATTCACTAATATTATTCTAAAGAAAAGGAAATGAAATCACTTCCCTATTATAGAGTTTAGCTGCCCAAAAGATATACATGAGGTGATTCATATTGTGGGGAAAGAAACTTTACACAGTGTGATCCTGTTTCCAGATTCTTATTTTTACGAAACACAGGACCTTTACAACAGGTCTACGATGAAGGTAATCCAGAAACGAAAAGCAACCATTTTGCATCCATGAAATCTATTTATTTAGTACTACAGTGAATAGGCATAAAACATATATGTAAAACATTACAAATATTTTCTTCTTCAGTTTCCTAGAATGGACCCATTTCGTAGCCATGTATAAGCATATGGGACTTATCTGCGCACACGTGCGTAAAGTCTAATCACATATGCAGTAGTAATAAAGTCAAACATGAAAGCACACATGCGAACAAATAAGCATATACATATATTGTTATATATAGATGCCTATATATAAGATGAAGAGCGAACAGGACGTCCAGGTGAGTTTGATGATAAGCTTCTTGAGGCATTACTTGAAGAAAATCCTGCATTATCAGTTGAAGAAATGGCAATAAAGCTTAGTTCAAACCATACAACTCTTCACCGTCATCTCCAGCAACTTGGAAAATGAGCGCCTCATTAACGTAAAATGGGTACCTCCGAAAGAAACCGCAAATCTGCTCTACTCTCCATTTTCGCCAGCTTATTCTACCCTTTTTGGATAGACTTGTGATTGGTTACGAAAAATGGATCTTCTATCGAAATGTTAAACTCCGTAAACAGTAGCTTAATAAAAGGAAAGAAGCTCAACCACAAGCGAGAAGGGAACTTCATGGGAAAATGGTCCTTCTCTCTATCTGGTGGGATTGCAAAGGAGTAATTCACTCTGAATTGTTACCACCTAATGCAATGCAGCAATCAATGCTCAAGTCTACTGTCAGCAATTAGAGCATGTCAACCAAGCTTTGGAGAAAAAATTCCCGCTTATTGAATCGACAAGGAATGATGTTTCAAAAGGAGAATTCCCGACCCTACATTCAAAGATCACATCACAGAAAATCGAAGAACTTGGTTGGGAAAAATTCCTCATCCCCCTTATTCTCACGACCTTGCTGCTTCAAACTACCATTTGTTTCGTAGTTTACAGAATCATTTGGGGACATAACTTTTGCAAGCCAAGAAGAGGTCGGAACTGACATTTCAAAGTTCTTCGCTTTGAAACCAAAGGAGTTTTACAGTGATGGGATTAAAAAGCTTGTAAATAGATGGAAAGAAATCATAGATAATCAGGGAAAGTACATTGATGATTAAATTTCAATTAAATATAACATTTAATCACTTGTTTTCTTTATTTAAAATTCGGACACAATTTATAGGTGACCTGATATATATATATATATATATATATATATATATATATATATAATCAACCGATAAGGGTGAGAAAATTGGGTACTAATTTAATAGCACATCCATTTACCACCAAGTGGCTTAGTGCATAAAAAACCCGGATTGCGACACATTTTATACATAAATATAAGAGAGTGACCACCATGTGGTCTACTCTAGCACTAAAAATAGATCCGCAAGGTTTCAGCCACAAAAGAAATTGTTTCCGTTGAAAGTTAGCACTACTACCAGCGCAAATGAACAGGGCAAATAGAACTGTGATTTTATTAAAACTCCAAAATTAAATAATGATTAAATTAATTCCCATGCACCTGCGACATCATACCTATGAATAGAGGCCTGAATATCCTTATCTTCGTACCATCATCATCGTTACCATCATTATCATTAATAATAATCATCATGCGCCAGACGTAACAAATTTATCCTCTTCTTCTCCGACACCACTTTCTAACCATAACCATTGAAATTGTCTTTATCACGAATACAAGTGTCAGAGCGATTGAAATCACTCTTCACATCAGCATCAGCATTAACGTTAGAACTAGTAAAGTATTATAATTCTCACCACCCAGTCATTCATTACAACTCACATCTTCATACAAACAAGGTTATTAACACTAACTTTACTACTGTTGTGTACGCTTTCAACATCCAAAAATACTTCAGCAAATGCATTACTTTATGAGTATTTCAAGGGCTATTATTTAAATCTTCATACGCTTTGTCGATTCTTCAAATCTCTATAGTGCATTTAAAATCTCATGGCTACGGGCATTTCGCGAACAAAAGCTTCATTCAAACAAGGCTAGGCTGAAATTCCTTACTTATTTATACGATACATCCGGAATCGTATATTACAAGTAATGATAAAGATACCAAAGATATTAAACTAATTTCTATACTGATAGATAGAAAAATAATCTACGGATTAATCTACGGATATACAGCATTAGCAAATAAAGAATACAATTTAAAGGAGAGATATTTTAGATGCGCGAATTGCCCGAAGCTATTTTAACAGAATTAGTTGGTAGCAGATATATATATATATATATATATATATATATATATCAAACCAATACGTTCAAGGAATATTATTCAATGAGATGAAATGAACCTTTAAAATGTCAGGAATATAGATGTACTCTATAAATTTTTTTCTATCTTTACTTGAAATGTTAGTATTAGTCGGTCAGTCTTTTGCACAGCGTTTAGAGGTGATCGATATTTAGTTATGATAGTTGTTTCATTGTTGATGCGCTGCTATTACTATGTGCCATCGGCAAATTGATATCAGGGGAAGTCGCTATGCGTCGATTGTCTCTTACCGGTATCTGCGATTGTATTTTCACTGAGTCCAGTATTCCAGTATTCGAATTTGTGATCTATGCAAGAGTCATGAGCACTCTTAAGGACATTCTGGTTTTCCCTATGTGTTTCTCGCTGTACACCCTGAGTATGTAATTTCATAAATATAGTTTGCAGAAGTGCAGACGGAGTTATTTTGTTATTCTGAACAGTTACCATTTTTACAAAGCGAATTCCATCGTTTGAAAGCATAAACCACAGTTGGATATTCTGTATTTTAATATTGTTGGTTCTGTTGATTTTATGTGAAGCTTGGCCCACGTTAACATTTTCCTCCGTTGATTTGAGCTAATTTTTCTTTTCGAAATGATATATATTTGGCTCTTCTCAAAATTCGGTTTAGATGAGAAATTTTAAAACACCAACTCCTAAAACATACAGTCACTGACAAAGGGCACCTTCACCAACCGATGTCTTCAGCTATATATCGACATATGCTGCAGACACTCCAAGAAAATGAAATATTTACAAAGGCCAAACATTTACAAAAGCCAATCTTATATTAATGAAACCTAATATACGCAAGTATGTAATGAGAATGGGAAGCAGATTACATTCGAATAACTTTACGATCCATTTAGCAATGCATGTCTCAGCATAAATGGGAAACTATAATATGAAAATCCAGACAAATACAAGTCGATGAACATATCGACACAGCCAAATAAGAAATAATTAAACTTTATGGTTTCTTCCTTATGTGCGTTTAGCGATTACACAACTCAACAATAACACATATTTCAGTAAATGTGAAAGAGAAAGAGAGACAACTACTGCTAAACTTACTGTACTACAAACTTTTTAAAAGTTGCGACAATGCAACTATAATTTGTAGGCTGAAAGAGAAAAGCTACCTCAGCCATCAAGCTTCCTGCTGCTGCAACTACCAACAGCCATCCATCGGCAATATCTACGGTGTATATATGTGAGTATGTGTGTATGTATGCATTTAGACATATACATATATGTGTTTACACATACACAACACTCGCACCTACGCGCACACACACAAACACACACATATATATATATGAGATCAGAATAGAATAGGAATGTAGTGTAACATTTATTTTAACAACATAAATGACATAATCTTAACACCTTTTTCACTTGCAAATAATAATATATTGTGCGATATTCATTGCGCAGACGATTACATTATCACATTGAAAAACAAATATTTCAGGAGACAAGAGAAAGTTAATCCAGGTATATACCAAACTAAAATTTACACATTTTTGCAGAAATGTGTGTAAATTTAAGAGAACATTCTATAGAGACCAGTACAGAAAAGAAGTTATTTTTATTTTATTAGTAAAATAAAGATAGTGAAAGAAGCTAAAGCGAAAGTTATTGTCAGGATATTTAAGGAAGACAAGAAATTCAGTCTTTAAACTATAACACATCACACAACTTCTAAGCTGCGGGACTGGTATCAACCTTATTGAAAACACAACATACAAATTCAAATCAGGACAGATTTTTACCGTCAACAAATACGAAAACCAAGTACTAGACATATTCCTCTGACCGGACACAGACATATGGGCAAAAAATAAATCTCCCAAATTCCAGGTCTTCCCACTCTACCTATGTTCAGCGAATACCACAGATGAAGCACGGATAAACAAAGAAATTACCTTCATGCAGAAGTACAAATCAAGACTTAACAAACTTTAACACAGTACATACACAAATAACTATTCAAAAACAAAACTCATTCTGGCATTAAAATGAAGAACCTACACAGCTAACAACCTTTAGCCACTGGACTACATACAAATACTTCTGTCCAATCTCCCACCAGACAGATTAAATTTGGAGTGCCTTGGTTTTAACTAAGCATGTTCACCCAACCGTGTCAGCTTTCCCTTTAGGCGCAAAATATAATCACATGATACCAAAGCAACAAACAGCTATGATAATTTATTCAGGGCTTATTAGTAGATGAAAAAACCTAGATTTTGTTTAGCATGCAGTAGCAGTAAAAACTTAACCACCCATAAACAAACACTGATAAAAAGCTATATACGTATATATACGTATATATCGCTTTATTTACTTACACATACCAACATACTTTTATATACGTAAATAAAAGCATGTACCTTTACAGATATACAAAAGCGTTTGAAAATACAATTATGCTCCCACATACACATGCACTTATTAGACGAGTGCACATCCACATTAAAGGACTTTACTACGTTGATATGTCCTCCGTTAAAAATTGCCTACAAAAATACCACAGCCAAGACATCCACGCGTCCACTGAAGCCACAGAATGGAACATTAGAAACCTAAGAATAAAAGAAGCAATCCTCATTAACAAGGCTAAATCCCTATCAACATCATAGCCGTTCTGTACACAACTAAAGGGCGCCCATCCTCCATATACACAAACTAATGAGCAGGCAGAAAATCTAGTTCACAGCATCATATCTCCCATTTTTTCCGAAATATCGTGTATATAAATCACACGGTGTATATGAAATGAATTTTATATTAGAAATATTTATTAGAGAATTGCACATCCAGAGTAAAGAATACCTCTTTAAAAATGAAGTTACAGAATTACCACACCTAAGACACCCAAGTCTAGACTGACACCACCGATCGGAGCCTGAAATGAAACGCATCCATCATTATTTGCTAAAAGGCAAGCTATTTTTATAACAACAGAACTGACCTACACACTGCAGATTAGCTAATGTAACACTACTATACTGCGCAAGTCCCCTCCATATACACACAATTCAGAGCACAAAAGCTAGTTCGCAACACCAATTTTTTTTTTATTTCTATTCCCTGAAAAAGCAGCGGCCTTAATCCGCAAATATTGAAATATACTATAAAGTATAATTGTAAGCTATTGACGTATTTTAATTTTTAGAGCTCGCATTGTTATGGTTTTGAAACACACTCGCTGACACACATATGCACACACATATATATGTTCGTGTGTGTGTGTGTGTGTGTGTGTGTTTATATATATAGAGAGGGACCGATCAGGTACTTATAACGTTATGGTATCAATGTACAAGCAACAAGGATAACAATAAACTCAATACCAAACTTAAGTAAAGATACATAACCTTTACATCTGAGATGTTTGCGATTACATGTTTCATGTATTCAATGAGCAGATTGTAATTAGAAATTATTGATAAAGCATATGATATGTAATGTCAGTTGTGAAATATTTAAGATTGGAAGAAAGTGATACGGAAGGTGGTAGAAGCAGTCGCTAATAATTAGAAAAATGTTGCACATATTTACGAGAGAAGAAAAAATTAAGACGTGTTCGTATTGGTAAATGCAATGAATGCGCACTTGATTAAATGCGTCTGTACTTCTCGGTGGTAAATATCAGTATTATTTCTTATTTATCAATCTGTTTAACTTCAAATTCAGTCTTTTCATGGTACGTTGCAGAAATAAAGGTAAGAAATGACATAAAACGGAGAACAATATGTATTCCTGTAATTTGTAACAAATTCCAATGGCTTTACATGTTTCCCATTTCTGTTTCCAAGCATAATTTTTAACATTTTCTCCACCACTCTCTTCCCTGTCTCTCTTTGAATAGCATGTAGATTTACAGTCTATTTATATTCATAACTTATTTACAAGTCTCCGATAATTCAAGCAGACTATCATATCTTGTGGGTGATAGCAATCACTGTAAGAGATTTCCCCTTTCAAATGATATTTGCAAATAAAAGTACATCACAGTTTTGATCAACCGAAAGCAAAATAACCATTCACTGACCGATTAATTCCACCTCATGATTCTTGATATTTAGATTGTCATCTCTTCCTACTTCATCTCGAATCCACTCTACTGAACGTTCTGCTGCTTTTACTTCGCCCCCTCAAAGCTATTGTCACCAGCTTCTAACAGACATTTCGCATGCAACTTTCAGGAAAAATATCCCATTATAATCTAATGATTCTAGTGTTGCATATTATATAAATTGTAGATATCCATTTTTGCTCATACAATAAATATCTATGTTATTCTACTTTCATTGTTAATTCGTTTTTACCTTCGTTAGTGATTGCATTTTTGTGCACAAGAATTTGCTATCACTATGGTTGATTTCGTAAAACATTTTAGGCAATATAACTCATATTACGTAAAATATCAAGAACACCAACTCAAACCCGCTGCAAAAATTATCGTCATTCTCACTGAAACTGAAATTGAAATAAAAGAAATGACACGGGGAGCAGTTGCCTTTGATGACTGCAACGAAAACTCGAAACAGAATCCAAAATTTGGATTTAAGCCAAAGTTTCTATTCTACACAACTAATTCGAACACAATTTTGAAGAGAAATTCCGTCCGATGAAAGCAATGAATTAAATTTTATGATAAATGATTTCGGGAGAAACATTTGCACTCTAAAAGAAATCTTTTACCCTAAAATCAATATTTTTAAAACATTATTTGTTTTATTTACATTTGAGGGATATTTGTCCTCATCTTGTTTCTTGTTAACACAACGTTTCGGCTGATATACCCTCCAGTTTTCAACAGGTGCCTTGGAGAAATTTCGAACATAGGTTCTCATTCCTAAGGTATTATTATTATTATTATTATTATTATTATTGTTATTAATATTATTATTATTATTATTATTATTATTATTATTATTATATTATTATTATTATTATTATTATTATTATTATTATTATTATTAATATTATTATTATTATTATTGCCTTTACACAACTTCAAACGCTGGAGATTTACTACGGTGTCAGTTGTTCACTATCAGTGAACTAAGTTAACACCTCTTTTTTTTTCGAGCACCTTCCGCAGTATACGAGCGGTTCCAAGCAGTGCTGTTTTTTGCAAGTGCTCCACCTATATTGTAGCCTCTTTTTGTTTCATGTACTTCTCGAGAATTTTACTCACTGTTCCCAGGGCTCTGACAATTAGTAGTACTACTACTACTACGTTTTTCGTCGATCACAACTGCTTTATCTCTATATCTGCTATATTGTCGTGGTGCCTCTTATATCCCTTCTGGGCTAGTGGTGTACATTGGCTGGTAATATGCCATACGGTTTCTCCATTTTGTCCGCAGATTCTGCACTTATCGCTGTCTACTCTGTACTTTATGTAGTTCGTTTTTAGTGCTTGCTCTTGGGCAACACAGAGTAGAACCTCCGTTTCCGGTTCGTATCTCTTTCGCGTGAGATTATTGCTTCGAAATATTCGACTCTAATTAGAAAAATATTTTGGAATATATATCCTAAACCATCTTCATTCAAAATCTCCCTATATTCTTTATTAGTGACTTAAATATTCATCCCTAAAAAACAACGTCAATTAACAATGATTAAGACAACAAAATTCACCGAATGAAACGTTTGAAATTACATTTTAGGCTAACTTTATGACCATCAAGCTTTTCGATAGCACACTCAATGTCGACCGCTTGCAGTTCTCTTCTTACAGAAAATCCAATAAACTGCTCCATTATAAAGAGATTTTTTGCTTTTGTTTTCCCTAATAACGTTTAATATATTTGAAACAATGCAGAAAAAAAACCTTGCACCTTGCGATAACTTTTCCAAACTGTTTACATCTACAGCATTGCAATGATGCACATGGACGAAACAAATTACACGAAAAAGTTATGTGATGTAAAACATCCAGCAGCTCCCAAACTAACTGAAATAGAAACGGAAAATAAAAGACATCATATCAAACAAAGTCGAATCTATAATTGGGAGCTAAAAGATACTGCACCTTATCAAATGTTCTACAAAATATTCAACAGTAATTTCATAAAATGTTTTCATATACTACTCCCACTAATATTCAGCGAGCTTTACCCAAAATGAACTAAGCGCTCCTATGGCAATTAAATGTTTGTAAGCATGTACCTACATTAAGTTAAAATTCGTATAACAACGCTTCGAAACATGTTATTTAGACTGATACAGTATGAGTGAACTAGGTTTTATATATTGCAGCCAATATTTGAATTAATTCCCTAGAAACATTATATATATATATTCTACTATCATTCTAAATGCGCAGACACGAATTTGCCGACGCACCAGTAACAAAAACGTATATAAAAATAATAGTGCCAAAATATGTATAGTCAAACCTAATCATTCAAACTTACCATAAAATCTTCCCAATATATACTTAACATAACTGAAATTTTACCATTTTTAGCAGCCATTTACCGATAATATATTCCTGCAAACCTCCTAAGTGCACTCAAATGGTGCCAAGCATGATCATATGAAATAGGTGTTATTTTCCCTAGATTTGAGATTCCTTTGCAAACGATTTCTTTTCTAATAAAAGTAGTTCGTATAAATAGCATTTTAATAATATAATACCACATTTTACCATTTTGTTTCGATTCAAATAATCTCGATGAATTAAAACGTGTCAATCATAATAAATTTCAATCTAGTTACATGGAAATAGTTTTTATACTGTGTCTGTCCCATCTTTAGTTTCCCCTTTTTACGTGTTCTCTTTTTACGTGTTCTCTTTTTACGTGTTCAATCACACTGTTCAATGTTACTGTGTGTCTAAATATTCTTTAACATAACATGAGCAATATATTATCAATAGTCCTACATTGAGAAGACACATCAAAAGTCGTAATTTCAGAAGTTTGTTGACTTCAATATTT
>NC_043000.1:55059838-55142338 GCF_006345805.1 Octopus sinensis
TATATGTTTGTGTGCATAATTCTCAATAAACTAATTCTGAGATTATTTACGAAAAGAACCGTCCAACCGAATCTAGGGCCTATTTAATTTATGGAATTATTGTTTCAACTAAACGTCCATTGGAATCAAGCATCACCATCTTGATATAATGAAATGATATGAAATGCACTTTCAAGTATTTAGCTCCCTGCTTTCTTTTACCGTATCCATAGTGGTGCTATAAAATCGATCACTGGAATATTTCGATTTTTTTTTTAATTATTGAGATTTTAGATAAATGCATTTTAATATATATTGCATTTCTTGTTTCCTGTTTCTGTATTTATCGCAAATAATTCCATCGTTTCTAAACTGCAACCGTACTTTTGGCATTTGATCAAGCGTATTTTTGAAAATATTCCTTTTAACATACTTCTTTCCCACGCTTTCATGGAAAAACTTTTTATTCTTATTTTCTATTCTTTTTCTTCCTTTAAGAACATAAACTGTTACACAGCTGCAACTTTCTTACAATAAAGACCGTTCCAATTATTCTAGATGCAAATTGCAATGAAGTAGAAAGAACCGGTGCATTTATTGTAAATCAATAAAATAAATTGCCTAGACAGTAAGCTGTGTGCTGCTTTTGAATCATATGCAATTAAAGCTATTAAAACTCTGAAATGTATTTCATGTACACCATACTGTTGCCTTCTTACTAAAATGAATGGATGAAATTATATTTCTAGACAATATATTATTTTTGATGTTTCTTTATTAAATAAAAAATGAAAAAATAAAATTCATGTAAACCCTATCCAAATCAGGTATTTCAACATTTCTTGCTTTACAAATAGGAAATACCTCTTATGTATACCCTTAGGTGGAACGGATTTCACTTCGCTGATATACAATATAATATAATATATGTATATAATTTATATGTTTGCCCATGCATGTGTGTGTGTATGTTTGTGTGTGTGCGTGTGTGTGTGTGTGTGTGTGTACCCGAAGTTTAATCCGAAAGCAATGCAAAAGAGAGCAGAAGTATCTATGACGTGAAAGTGCGTGGCTTGCTGGTTAGGGGATTCGACTCATGAACGTAACATCATGATTTCTGTTAGCGGCGAAGCGTCGTGTCCTTGAACAAGTCACATTATTTTACGTCGCCCCACTTCACTCAGCTTGCAAAATGCAGCTGTACCTGTAATTTAAAGAGACAGCCTTGTCTGAGACGCGTTGAATCCCGTTAATAGCTATCTTAATGGCACGCGTATCTCTGGAACGCTCATCCACTTGCACGTTAATTCCAGGAGCAGAATGCCATTGTTTCTTTCATTATTTATTGACTGACAAAGGTCGTTCAAATTGCACCGTGTTGTTACACTAATTTTGCATGTACACAGGAATATTAAGCGACGCATATTCTATCACAGTAGAGGCTTTTTCACCATGTTCGTGATTCTTCCACCATCTTCGAAAAGTTTAAGATTTGCATCATTGAATGCACATCATGACTATTTTCCTCTTATGCGTGACTGCGAATCGTTGTCAACGAAAATGTTCTTTATTGGTCCAAATAGGAACAAGTCGGACGTCAACAGACTCCGTCTGTACGATCTATGGTGGGGTGTCATTGAACATTACTATTTGGTAATTACTAGATTTATTTTCAAATATTTCCCACGATGAATAGGCACCATTTTCAGACTCATGTTCGGAGTCTTTTCCCTAATGGCCTTTCTTAGCTTTTTGAGTGCTTCTGTGCACCACTGACTCTTTGTGGTACCGCCACGTTCCGGGATATCAAAAAGATCGATGACCTTTTCCCCCTCCAAAATAGTCGTTGCCAAACGCAAACTCTTGAACATCTTAGAACCAATAAAAGAGGAACAATTCAATTCCATGTACATAGCCTTTATCCCTGAATAATAAATTTACTTCGATGATCTCTCCCGTACAATCAGATCAGAAGCACTGCATCTTTATTTTCAAAAGCCTCCAGCAGGTCAGGACAGCTTTTCACCTCGCTGGCTCAGATACCCATTTTTTGCAAACTTTCCAATGTAATGCGTCTACATTCCAGTTGTACAGCGAGCACAAGCACTGTAGTTCCTATATCCGCGTGAATCAGTTCGTTTTTCGATGGTGATTTGTGTTAGTGGTTTTAATTGAAACTCTCCCGGTGTCTCTTAAATGCTGGTTTCCACTTATTTTACTTTCTTCATTCATCTGTGCACATTGTTGTTGCTAATGTTATAAAAACTTCGTAACCTTCTGAGTGTGTTACCAGCTTCCACTTCCGCATTTCCAAGAACTCAAAAATAGCATATAGCTTCTAAGCGGAATCCTTTTCATGGTTGCAGGGAAGAACAGGAAAAAATGTTCCTTTCAGCTGGAATTACTTCGGCAACATCTGAATTTGAAGGACTTATGTTAGTTAATGAAAAAGTTGTGCCAACTTATATTTTAGTTTCGTAGGTAGTCTCTATGTATACAAATGTGTGTATGCATAAATATATACACAGCAAATAAAGAAATTCGCAAAAGCAGGAAAGCTGTGAGGACAGTTTACAGAATCGGGTAAATACGCCTTTAGAAGGCGCCAGAAAAAGGGATCGGCAAACCTCCACAAAGATTCGAACGGGGCACATATCAATTTCCGGCTAAACGCGCTAAACCCTTTAACTAAGTGACTCCTGATAAAAAAAATTCCTTCTAATTATAATGTGAGAACATTTTGTAAATAAATTTATCAGCGCTGCGTGTGTGAGTAGTCTATAGGAGATAAAGGAATTCGTGAACACAAGAGAGTTGTGAGAACAGCTTAGAGGATCGAGTAGCATTATGTTGTCACATGCGGCGTTTATAAGTTAGTTTACAACATGTGTGTGTGTGCTTGTGTGTGTATATGTTAGGATACACCGAAGGATTTAAATATATTCTAACATGGATGCCGTGAATTAGCTAAGAAACAATATATGCATATACGTTCAGTTTCTCCTCCTTCAAATCAACTTTTCACAAGCCTGGGATCCATTTGTAGTGAGAACATTTGCGTACCTATTTCAACCATAAAATAACATGCAAGTACCCCCGCTACACTATCTATAAAAATACCACTTCAGCGGACACTGATATGATCTACATTGACACAGTTTTTACGACAAACGGTTTGCTCTGCGTGATGGAAGAAATCCTGCCCTTAAATTAATATTTCCACAAAGAGAATAATCCCTTAGTCATTCATGACCGAAGAGTCTTTCTTAGATTGTGTTGATGCGTACATGGAAGTTATATTTATTTCAATGTTCTCTTTGACTTGCTTGTCATTTTTCTGGCGGAATATGAACTCGGAACTTAAAGACGGGGAAGAATTGTTGTTCAATATTATGTGCAACTTACTAACGCTTCTGCTAGCTCGACATCTTAAGAATAACAACAACAGCAACAACAACAACAACAACAACAACAATAATAATAATAATAATAATAATAATAATAATAATAATAATAATACTAATGATAATAAACCTATGTTCTTAATCAATAATACACTACGATAAATGTTTGGCAGTTACAGACATATTTTTTATTCTTCTCAGATAGATATTTCTCTAGAATCATTTATTGGAATGCGTATGAAATGTTTGAAAGATATACAACAAAGATATTTGATAAATCTAGTAAGAAACTGCATTCAAATAGCTCTTAGATACTTTGTAGACCATTGAATCTTGTTAATGGTAAAAAGAAATCGACCTAAAACCATCTTTTCTTGCATTTCCTGCTTAGAACGTCTTTATACGTTCAGTATTGCCCAAATTTATTCATTTTCTCTTTCCATTCTTATTGTTATACAAATTGTGCGCATCTAACACGAAACAAATGGTGAACGAAATATATATGTATTTTCAATACATTAAAGCCAATTTTAAAATATAAAATGTGATAATCTATAATATTTGAAGCGGACAGAGAACTCGACTTCAACAATTTTAGCCTGTTCTACGTTATTCCTGCAGTCGAAATTCTAATAACTGTCACTAACTCACTGCTATCGACAAATCAACAGCAAAATCATAGTCTATTATTTCTACAGAATTATAATACTGTGTAATGTTTGTCACGCTACGTAGCGAAATGGTTTTCTCTACGAACATATTTCATCTGAAAAATTCAAACAAAAAACTACAGTCACTCTGTAAGAAAGTACTTTTTTCAAACAAAATACTTTCAGTCACTCTGTAAGAAAGTACTTTATAGCAAACTGAATTTGTACCTTCTTGTCTGTATATGTTGCAATATTGAAAATAAGGAGAGCGGTGAACTGGCAGAAACGTTAGCACTCCGAGTGAAATGTTTAGTGGTATTTCATCTGTCTTTACATTCTGAGTTCAAATTCCCCGAAGTCGACTTTGCCTTTCATCCTTTCGGGGCCGATAAATTAAGTACGAGTTGTTTAGTGGGGTAGATCTAATCGACTGGCCCCCTCCTCCAAAACTTCGGGTCTTGTGCCTAAGTTTAGAAAAGACTATCGAAAATAAGGGAAGACTTGTATAAATATGTATGATATTGTTTCGAAAAGAGTGTGACTCCAAGTTTACTACGCAGCAAGTGATTAAATATCATTTTTGCACAAAAAGACATAATATATTGATGACAAAAACGAATTCCCAGCAAAAGTATACATTATTTACATTACACAACGTTTCGGCTGACATACCGTCCAGCCTTCTTCAGGTGTTTTGGGGAAATTTCGAACCTGGGTTCTCATTCCAAAGGTATTTTTTGATGTTATTATTATTATTATCATTATTGTTCAAATCACTGCTTGGAATCGAACTCGGAATCTTGGGATTAGTAGCCCGCGCTCTTAACCACTACGCCGTATTCCCGTGGAATGAATTTAAGGGCTTATAAATCTAATATTTTTTCTATCCTTCCTTAATACTGGTTCCCATATGGTGCTCATATATGCACTCGGTCTACTTATGAGGTTGTTGTGTCCTAGCATATGTGCTGCTTCTTTTAGTTTTCGTATTTTCCAGTGGTGTTCTCTGTCTATAATTTTACCTTCATCCCTCAGGGGGAGGTGGTCTCTATTTTTCCATACATGATCAGATATACCCGACTTATCAATATCTCCTCGTGTCACAGCTTTGCAACGTTCGTCTACCCTTTTTTGAGGAGGTGGCATGTTTCGCCTTTGTATAACCAACCACAGCTGCATGAAATGGAGTACACACAGTCTTTGGTTATATTCTCTTCTATTAGTGGTTTTACTCGAAGGAGATATTTGCGAAGTGTTGTATTACTCTTGAATTCTCTCCTGATGTCATATTAGCCACATATCTTTTGTATCTTTTCGGAGAGGCCTTTCACATAAAGTAGACATACTGTGGACAGTTTATTGGCCTCATCCTCTGTTTTCTTCACAATTGAAGTGGGTAGTATACTTTTGGGGTAGTCGCTGCTTAACAGATCGTTATTGAGCTTGATCATTTCTTCGTGGTGTGTATCACGAGCGCTACTTATATTCTGTGTACGATGTTTTAGGCACTGAGCAATCCCTCTCTTTACACTGTATGGATGGTAGAAAATGAAGTTGAGGTATCGTTCAGTAAAGGTCAGCTTGCGGTATACGGATGTCCTGAATCCATACTTAGTGTGTGTTATTAATACGTCCAGGAATGCCAGCTGATTGTCTTTTTCCATTTGAACTGTATGGATGGCTTCATTGAGCTTACATGACCTAACAGCACTTGGACATCTTCTTGGTGACGCCAGAGTATAAAGGTGTCCTCAACATATCGTAGCCATAGTGTCGGTTTTAGTGGTATTAATCCTAAAGCCAAATTTTCCAATTATTACATATATATATATTGGATATTACCTGTGATAATGGCGAACCCATAGTTAACCCTCCCCTTGTCGATATATATCCGTGTCCAAACTGAAGTAGGTAGTTTCTACACAGAAGGTCAATATTTCCATCAAGTTTCTTATTGGTATACTAGTGCGTTCTTTTAGATGGGTGTCTGTCACTAGATTTTCTTGTATCACCGATAATGCCTCACCATTTGTGACTTTTGTGAAAAGGCTTATCCCATCTAGACTCACCATCTGGCTGTATTCAATGGAGGTATCCTTGATCAATTCTGTGAAGTGGGTAAAATTCTTCACGTACGATGTTGATTTTCCTGCTACTGGACTGATTATATCAACAAGGAAGCGGCTCAGTGGATGACATGCTGAACCTCTACAGCTCACTCTAGGTCTTAATGGAATACCACCCTTTTGAATTTTAGGGAGACCGTACATGTGTGGTAGTTTACTGTGGTGTTGAGTCAGTTGTCTGTACTTCATTGGTGGAAAGTGATCCTTGTTCTTGATCAAGATCTGTGACAACTTCCTCTCTGCTTTTACTTTGCTGTAGCTACCATCACTTATAAGACTTGCCAATTTTTCAGAATAGTCAGACTTGTTCATCACCACTGTAGCATTTCCCTTGTCCGCTGGAAGTATTATGATGGAATTGTCACTCTGTAGTCTTTTGATAGCGAAACGGTTGTTGGCAACAAGCAAGATGAGGACAAATATCCGTCGAATGTAAATAATGTAAATAATGAACATAATTCCTTATCTCTTAAATATAGAACAGTATCACCAAACGCATGTTGTCTAAATCTAAGGATGAATTTCATGAATTGTAGAGGTCACATTTCTCAAATTCATTTAAAATCTTCTTATACACAATTCATCTGAATGCTCTTGATATTGTATGTTGCATCTTTCAGCTTGCCATTGGTAATTTTATTACTACTGTTGTTGTGGTATTTGTGAATGACTGTAATTCGTATTACTTATTCATTATACGAATAGCCACAAATATGATACTGACAGAGGTTACAGAGGTCGGAACATTCACTTCATTGCCATTGCTTTGAAAATATACATATTTGAAAAGAACAAAGTAGAACAGAGAAAGACTTGAAACAAAAACTATTACATATGCAAAGATTTGATATTTGAAAACCAAAATTGAAAGATATGTGCTAAAATTTGTACTTCGTGAACAGTAAGAATATCATAAAGATTATTATAAATTGCAGCCATAAGTAAAATATGGCACAGGTGTTTTACTGATGACAGTTCATTCTTACTTAAGGAATTTACCAAAAAAAAAATCAATTCTTTTGTAAAAAGTTACTTTGTATATCCCCTCGAAAGAGAACCAAGAAGTAAATTTATCCGATGTATTGTAAGATGTCTGTTCCGTGGATGTAGGATACGTATATGCCATCGTGGGAAAGTTTTATTTATGAAAAGTAGCTATAGTTCCTGCAAGGCAGATCATTCTAAAGAAAGTTTTCATAGTATATATCCAGCAATAAGTCAAATGTAAAATCCAGCAACAATCGAACGAATAGAATTACATGCGGTATCAGGCAAGCAAATATTGAGAGCAGAGTCAAATTCTAAAAATATGTGCTTCAAAGTGGTGAGGCTTTGTCGAGACCCGGAAAACTACAGCAGTGTCCAGAAGTATACTCCATAATGGAAGCAAAGTGGAAGTTAATGCAACTTGGAGGTTGTATGATATCAAAGACTATTTTGAGGATTGACTCTACAGAAGAAAAGAAATTGAAAATATGATATAAGAGGTAGTTTAGCGCATTGTTGTGGTGAACAATCATGCCAACTACCGTTGGAATCGCTGCTTTCAAAATTCTAGCCCCTCATTTCTATGTGGTTTCGTTTATATTTTCAGGGCAAGATGCACCAGGTGACATTAAACACAAAGACAGTCAAAGATTCTTATCAACATTTCCATCCCACTTCCTGCGCCGAGACTGAAAATTAGAAACTTTTAAATTAATAGAAACCATTCCCAAAGTGGGATGCACCTGACTGCCTATAATGTCTGAGTTTTATTTAAAAAAACTGAAACTTGATAAATATTACCCAAGTTCCCAGCTGTTTCTGCATGTAGCACACCATTCTCCTGATGCTACATTTCATTGTTCAGCTATAGGTAAAATATCCTTACGTTGATTCTAAAAAGTCTATTCTTTGACATAGTCTTGTTTTTGTTGCTGTCTACTTCAGCATTTTCATCCGACTTGGGGTCAGCAAAGAGCAAAATACCAAGCCCGAGTTTGTCGGCAAGCCACTCCCTTCTAAATGATATTTATTAATTTAATTTTGAGTACCATTATTTAACAGCGAAATTATACTCCGAAGCTTGCATAATGTTCTGGCTTGGTTCTATATTTTCTATTGTACTGAAAGCATTCTAATACCATTAATGAGCTTTCTACTGCCATTTTTAGTAGCTTGGTATTATAGTGGTGTAATTTTTAGTAATGCATTTCTTTAAATATCTATTTCTCAATTATTCCCAGTATACTATTATTATAAGGTTGATTTTTTCTCTCCTATATTATGTTTAACTCTATATACGGTTATGTATTTGAATAATTTATCCATTTATTCATTTCTTTTCTTGATATTTGTTTTAGTGGAGGTGGAAATCTCTGCTATTTTTGCATTAGCTGATTTTATTCCCTACCACCAGAAAACCTTTACATGTGTTTTTCTAGTCTACTTACGAGTTCACTGAATGCTGTTTCCATATATCATTGACGAGAGGTATTTAGTGACAATTGTAGAAGTTATCAACCGTTGGATCTCTTCATTTATATGTGGTTGTTAATATGCGAATGAGTACTTTGCCGTTTATAATAGGCTCTGCTATCTACGTTATTACATTTTACACTTCTCTTTGTCTCTGATTCATTGTTTATTTTTATTGTGTCGAAGATTCTTGTTCTATATTCAATTCCAGTAGCAATGAATCGTATTTGTTGTACTTGCTTGAATGTTTCCATTGGGATTCTTCGTAATCTTCACCAATTTTTCATATTATTCTATGAATTGTTTTTTGCTGTTTTCTTTGCTGTAACGCCTTGTCTGTTTCATGTGTGATAGGCACGGTAGTATTTTCATTGTATTTTAGGACCGGTTATTATATATGAGGTAATTCTTTTCTTTTATGGATTACTATCAGTTTTATATGTTAGGATTCTATTGTGATAATTTCCTTGGTGATCATTTCCTTAAGTATTTGCAGTTTTTCTTTTTCAGTGAATATTGTTCCTAAGACATTTTCTGTTTCATTTTCCTTTAGCAATCTAGTTATTATTCATTATAAATATCTGTACATTCACAAAAGTGTTCGCAGTGTTATTTTCCTCAATTCACATGTTTTCAATCAGCTCTTATATATGCATGTGTTGTCTCCTTTATAGGGCCTGTTTTTGTCGCATCGCTATTTTGTGTATAACAGGACTATAACGTATGAGTGTAGTGTTCAAATTATCCAACGTTCTCTACCTCCCAGTTATTTTTTGAAGGCAAACGATAAACAACAGGCCTTTACATTTGGAGTGAACTCATTTTAGATTATGCTACTTGTAAACAACGCATTTAGTTAGTTTTGTATCATGGTTGTAGCAAAATCGCACTGTAAATTTCAGCATATAGCCTGACTCCATTCAGATTGTTTTGTTTCATTTAGTTATGAAGATAGCTAATTAACCTTAAAATTGTGCAAGACTATTTTAGACTCTTTCGTTTTGGTTCCTTCAATATTTTGTTTCAGTTTTTTTGTGACTCAAGTATTAAATTGACCCTTCTGGTATATGTATTACTTAAACTACATATTTGATCGGAATAATTTCAGATAAGACGTACAAAATATATATCTTTTTCTACTCTAGCCACAAAGTCCGAAATATTGGGGGAGGGGGCCAGACGATTATATCGACCTCAGAACGTAACTGGTACTTAATTTATCGACCACGAAAGGATGAAAGGCAAAGTCGACCTCGGCGGAATTTGAACTCAGAAAGTAATGACGGATAAAATGACCAATAATAATAATAATCTTTTCTAATATAGGCACAAGTGCTGAAATTTGAGGGAGGGGGATAGGAGATTACTTCGACCCCAATGCGTAACTGTTACTTAATTTATCGACATCAAAATGATTAAAGGCAAAGTCGACTTCAGAGGAATTTGAACTCAGAACGTAGCGGTAGACGAAATACTGCTAAGCATTCCGTCCGGCGGCGTGCTAAAGATTCTGCTAGCTCGCCGCCTTAAAATAATAATAATAATAATAATAATAATAATAATAATAATAATAATAATAATAATAATAATAATAATAATAATAATAATAATAATAATAATAATAGTAATAATAATAGTAATAATAATAACGAGTACCCTGATGCAGTACCAAGCACTGACTCCCATGGCTCCTGATCTTAACCGATTGGAAGTGTTATCATGTACGTTTTGTCTTGCTACAAAAGATGGCTAGAGCAAATATTTTGATCAGTACCACAGATTTGCTTGTCAGTTGCTTGACCTTAACCAGTTGAATATGTCCCTTAGGGGTAGACAATATGTGAGTCTCTAATCATGAGCAAAAGTATGGGAGGGTCATAGCCATGTGTTAGGAGGAATTGTTTGAGATTTGAATAATTCAGCTCTGGAAATGTGTGTTTCGTTCAATGTCCTTAAACAACCCTTATTCAGGGGCCTTTTGGGCGATATGGGCTACTCTACGTGAAACCATTTCTAGCCGGGTCCCTCTTGCAAGATCATGCGTGTTTACCTTGATACGAGAACACCATTTTGCACACATATGGTTGTGATACATATGCCTGGTGTACAACCGTCGTGAAAAGACAGATACGTAAGTGGTAAAAGACCGCTTTACAACATATTTATTTACAAGTTTTATAAATTATAAAGACAATGGGTGGGAGAAGGTTAATACTATACGAGGGAAAAGGGGATAAATGTGAGTGTGGAAAATTTAAGGGTAAAACTTAAAATTATACCCTGAATTTTAAGTTACAACTTATAACATTGCTGCTATGCGAAAATTATTGTTCTACTTTACGAGATTTTGCTTTACAAGTTAACTCATATTTCGAGGGATTATTGTAATTATATATATATATATATATATATGTGTGTGTGTGTGTGTGTAGACATATGTATATATATATATGTGTGCATGAGTGTATATATATGTATATGTGCGTATATATGTGTGTATTTGTGAGCGTATGTATTCGTATGTATATATATGTATACATGTACGTATATATATACATGTATATACATTATACATATATACATGTATATACTATATATATATATATATATATATATATATATATAATGAAGAAATATATGGGATAATTATCCCCTTATACAGCACATCTAATTAGCGCTCTAATAGAGCCTCAGGAATTTAAAACGAAGAAAGAAAGAACAAATTTCGTAGGTCAGTGTTCGTACTCATTCAGTACATTTCAAAGCGTCGGAATACTCCCCAGCATATATAGGTGCATTCATATACGCAACATATATTATAAAAATTTACAAGAATGTATACATATATAAATACATCAATGTGTCTGCGAGGTTGTATGTCCGTATTAAAATCAATTGAACACTCCTACCCCGACACCATAATAGAAGATAGTATAATTCATTTAATAATAATAATAATAATAATAATAATAATAATATAATAATAATAATAAAATAATAATAATAATAACTATATTGGGCACAAAAAGAACAACTCGGTGCGGAAGCGGGACATTATCTGGTTCCGCCTCCTTTTTCGCCTCCGAGTTAGAAACCACCCAATTTTAAAATTCATTTTTAGTGCTATTGACAGGAATTTCCCATTAGGCCATAAATATCATTCCGTCTTTAATAGGTCCTGTCTTAAATTATCGTATTCAACCACGCCCAACCTAGAATCTATAATTGCAGCCAACTATAGATTTAAACTTACAAATAGATATTATTGATAGAGATGACAATATAGCTGACCTTAATATGAAGAATAATGATAAGAATCCTGATATTAAAAATATAAAAGCGAAGCATGGAGATAAAACATGTAATTGCCATAACCGGGAGTTATGTCCCGTAAAAGGATTCTATTTAAGGAGCAATGTCATATATAAAGTTGAGGTTTCAACCCTTAGCGGATCAAAAATGATATACATAGGAAGTACAACTGCTTTTAAGACTTGATACAAGGGACACACATATTCATTTATTAATCATGTCATTATTCTTTGTAGACAAAAATATTTATTAGCATTTAAATTTTTCTCCAAAAATAATTAGTTTATATGATTATAACCTAGTTAACCTTTATGTATTTGGATTCATCTTAAAACACCATTATGTATAGATTCATAATTTATTTAAACATATACCTTTAGCTCTTATTATAGCATGCACCTGAACAGTGTGTGTATGTGTGTATGTGTGTGTGTGTGTATGCGTGTGTGTGTGCGTGTGTGTACCATTATTGTACACATTTCGTATACCAATGGCAATTTTGAATCTTGTCTTGAAACGCTGCGGACAATGTTCCTGTTTCTAACAAATTAAATTGCAAGTTAATAATAGGAGTATCTACAAAATACAATTTCAGAGCGCAGTGCACGATCCCTATTCCTGTATTATATATAAGTGTTGAAGGCAGCGGTGGACACTCATATTCTTTTTCTTCCTTATACTGATAATTAGTGATGGGTACGAATTTCGACCCCATTATATCGACTCATCCGGTAGATTAAACATCATCCTACTACAGAACATAAACTATAGAATACAAACGACTTTAGACCTATGAGGTTTGAGGAACGGATTTTTGTTACCCGAAGATAATGCATTACAAATTATTGCCTTGTATGCCACTTACTACATTATTCAGCTATATCCTAGCTTGATTATCATTTTCTATTTTTGTATTTTTATACATCTTATCAGAAAAAGTATTCGCTCAGGCAAACTACAACACTTTACAATAATACTTACATTTCTCACACTTTCCTGTTATCAGTTCTAACATTTGTCTGTATATAGAGAGACAAGCATGCATAAGTACATACACACATGCGTACATACATATATATACATACATACATATACGTGTGTGGCCAGTGTATGTGTGTGTGTAAGTATGAATATATAGGTACATAATATATGAATGTATATGTGGGTATATATATATATGTACATGCGTATATATGTACACATATGAAACTGTAGATGTATATATATATATATATATATATATATATATATATATATAAAGAGAGGCCACGTGGATACTAACATATAAGTGTATCTATGTATATGCCTATACACATACGCACACCTACACACAGAAAACTCACACACCAACACACGTATATATATATATATATATATATATATATATATATATATATATATATATATATATATGTATATGTATGTATATACGGAACTATTGCTGACTAGTTTCCTCGCTCAAGGCTATAACTAATTAACTGCATAAACGTGATTTCCTCAAGGGACCCTGTCAAGTAATTTTCTTGGAGCTCCGACACACTTATAGATTTTACCGATTACTAATTAGTAAAACATATCTTCTTTTCACTTGCCTTTGGCATCCATTGCAAAATTGATTCTCACTATAATGTTATACCGTTCTTTTAACATACTTATATACACTCGAGACGGCGCTCAGTTACTTCTCAATCGATTTGTGCTATTTCTATAGTTGTGAAATAGATGTGACACTTATACTCTATATACTATATACAAAATCCAGTCCGTAAGTAGTTATAAACCGTACACGCCCAAAATATCATGCATATACATAAACGCACCTATGTACACACCTAACTACACATACATATTTGCATACCTACATACATACATACATGCATACATACATACATACATACATACATACATACATACACACACACACACACACACATATATATATATATATATATATATATATATATATATATTTATATCTGTCATATAATATGTGACAATAATCCGGTTGCCATAATAAGACTTCGAGTTGCGGAAACCTGCTCTGGAAATCTCTACGATTGCCTCGAAAACTGACGAGATGCCACAGTAGGTTTCCTCCACGACACCCGAAACTCGGGTCACATATTATATTACAGATATATATATTCATGTTGTTTATATGTTCAGTTACAAAATAAAATTTAAACAATAGACTACGAATTTAACATTAGATTACAAATTAATCGTTTTTCATCAAGAGTGTTGCTGAAAGTGATTTCGAAGTTTCGGCCAGCTAAGCCATCTTTGCAATGGTGAAACTTCAAGTCACATCCGACGGCAGTCTTGTTTCAGAATTATATATACATAATACATACATAGATACATACATATATATAATATATATATATATATATATATATATATATATATATATATATACACGTAATATATTTGTGTGTATATGTATATATATATATGTATCTATGTATATATATATATATGTGTGTATATATATATATATATATATATATATATATATATATATATATATATATATACAGTTGCGGCCAAAATGTTCAGAACGGCATTGTTTTCGTCAGAAAAGTAGGTTTAAGTTTTTATCAAAGTTGTTTTTTATTTTATAATTTTCACAGACAATAAATACAATATGAATTGTTATTGTCTGAGACTTTGGTCTGATTTTGATGTAATTTGAGAGGATAATACAAAAGTTATAGATGATTTAGTGATTTACTGCAAAACCCATGGCGGCCAAAATGATCAGAACGGTTGAAAGATTATAAGATAATAAAAAATGACAGAGAATACTGGAATTATTTAATATTTAGTGTGAAGCCCTTTAAGCTTCAATCACACTCTGACATCTTCGACTGCATGACGAAATAAAATTTTCAATTTCTTGCTGGGTGATCTTATTCCATTTTTCCTGAAGGGCATTCCATAATTGCTTAGTTGTTTTAGGATTTCTGGCTTTCGAATGTTCTCCTAGAATATTCCACACATTTTCAATAGGATTGAGATCTGGGCTTTGAGCTGGCCAATCCATAACAATAACCTTTTCAGCATTGAGGAAGTTCATGACCACCTTAGCCTTGTGACATGGGGCATTGTCCTGCATGAATATGGGTGGTCGCTTAGTTGAATTTCTCAGCACAGGCAAGACATGATCTTTTACAAGTTGTTTATAAACTCCTGCATTTAACCTTCCATGTAATCGCACCAAAGGGCCCACACTATCTCCAGATATCATTCCCCAAACCATGACACTTCCTCCACCGAATTTAACACCAGTCTTAAGGCATTTAGGCAACAATTTTTTACCTACATTTCTACGAACGTACCTTTTCCTATCTGAGCCAAATAGCATAAACTTAGATTCATCACTGAAATGCACTGTTTGCCATTTTTCGTGAGACCACATCACATGTTCGGTTGCAATGGTAAGACGATACTTTTTATTCTTGGAGCTGATCAGTAGCTTCACTGCAGGTGTTCTTGCTTGTAGGTCATGTTCAACTTAACGACGAGACACAGTTTTTCGAGATAAAGTTTTCCTCAATACAATGCTCATTTTCCGAGAAACAGCAGCAGCAGTTTTAAATCTGTCCTTTTTAACCAAATTTACCATAGCACGATCTTCTCTCTTGGTCGTTTTTCTTGGCCTACCTGTAAAATTTCTTGCTTCACACGAACCACAATCATCGTAGACCTTAAGAATATCGTGTACAACACTTTTTGACTTGTTAACAATCTTTGCAATAGATCCAATACTTAAATTATCCTTCCTTCGAAGCTTATTAATCTGTTGACGAATTGGTAACGGAGTAAGTGGCATTATATTAACAAGGCACACTGCAAATATTCTTACTAATGTTTAGTAAACGAACCGTCACGCAAACAAATTCAAAACATTAGAGTTCGCCGGTTAAATATACTAAAACACGGAGTAAAAGCAACAGTTCTGATAATTTTGGTCGCCATGGGTTTTGCAGTAAATCACTAAATCATTCATAACTTTTGTATTATCCTCTCGAATTACACCAAAATGTCAGGCAATAACAAACAATATCGTAGTTATTGTCTGTGAAAATTATAGAATATAAAACAACTTTGATAAAAAATTATATTTACTTTTCTGACGAAAACAATACCGTTCTGAACAGTTTGGCCGCAACTCTATATATATATATACATACGTATATGCATACATACATATAAATATATATACACATATAAAAACAAGTAATGGTATATTCGTATGTCTTCTGTATGCAAGTAGTATTATGTGTACGGATTAATACGTAAATATTAGTGAATGTGTATTTATATACTAGTCTCTATGTCACACATGTGCACCAAGGAATGAAAGGACGTCAAATTATTCCAAGCTATACATCCTTGTAAAGAGTTGGCATTCTGTGCATATATGGGTTCAGGGCATCAGCAAAGGTGAAAACAACATAAAATATGTAAAAGAACCAGTTAAGTACGTAAACAACGAGAAACAAAAATTGAAAACAAGACAAATAAACACGTTGAAAGGACCCTTCATCAGCTGACGGTTCTCTATCTACTCCTCATTCCGAACATATATTTATATATATATAATGTAATATAATATATTATAACATAAATATGAGTTGCAGTAGATAAACAGGTGTCCATCTATTACTGTCGTTTCTAACGGCTTCTTTAATCGATTAATGGTAACTGTTTTCGTCAAATGAATTCATGAACTTCAAAATAAAAGACATTCAAAATATAAAGACAACTTAATTAATAATAAATTGGATCATAGGTTTTCGTGTGTTCACAGGATCACCCGTGCCTTTAAATATCTTAGAAGCAGTACATAATAAATACCTCCTACTGCCCCTTTGGTTAAATCATTACTCCCTGTAACCTATTATTTACAACTTATTCTATTTAATATTAAAACGTGATTAGTAATATGGTCTCGTGACACTTTACCTCCCATGATCCTTTATGTTTAATTTTTCTGCATCGCTAACCTTTATGTCTAGATAAGTAGTCTGTCTGAATATTTATTCTCTGTCTAATTCTTTCTCACATTTGCATCTTGACAAATTTTAACTCTGAATAATTATTCCCTATCTAGTTCATTCATAACTTTACATTGTCTATGTTCGGCTCTTTATGGATTAAACCTAAAAATTACATAGCAAATAATCAACACCAACCCCCACTGGAAATATTACACCTTTATATATTAATTTAATTGTGTTTTTATTTATTTGTATTTTATTTATAATCATTTTCTTCCTAACAGTATCTTATCGTACACTTAGCTTACTGGCCTAACATGACTTTCTATTAAATACTAGCCATAAGGTATTAGTCTGTGGCTGACCGATATTCCTCTAGTTATTCTTCCCTTGACTTTCTTACATTTTGAATCTTTGCAGCGATCGAGAATATTACACTTTTTAATTACCGTAACTTTAATATAATGAAATTCACCTTGCTCGTTACCCCTAATAATATTTGTATAGCCAATTTAATCAAGTGTTCTTTAGTATGTCCTATATATAGTCCTCTCTCGAGATTTGTAATCTGAAATAATCATTCTTTGGCTTAAATTATGGGACTATAATTTAATTATCTAAACCTAACTCTCCCACTACTGCATGCACTCAATATATTATTATATGTATATACCCCTTTCAAAGATTGGCATCTTTTATATATGGCTGATATAACATGTATTTTCTTTTATTTCTTATTGCTAGAGGATTTATATATTTCGCACGAAAACTTAACGCTTATTTTTTACTATCTTTTTATTTACGTTTATTATAACGTCCCCTAATTATAACGTATAACATCAAATGCTCTTTATTCTTTTATTTGTATTGTGTGTAATATAAAAACTGTTAATTTTTTATTTACATTATTATTTCATTATTATTTTTATTGATGACATTTTAAAAGAAATTTATCATTTTTATATATGTTCATCTTTTTGTATATTCATATATCTCGTTGTATATTTTAAGATTTATATACATTATATTTTTTTACAATTTCCGGTTTTATAAATTTTAATATCTGAATACACTTCTCTGTATGGTTTAAATATATTTTGATTATCTACCTATATTTAATACTTAGTATTCAATATGTCATAACGTTACCCTCCTGTAATTGGTGCGTATGTTCAAAAACGTTTGGCTTTTATCTTATATAAATTTTCATATATCTTCATTTTTACCCTAACGTTATTTATATACTCTATATATTTTTTAAATCTTAATATTCTTATGATTTTTATATCTTAATACATCTATTTTGCTTATAAATTTAAGTGCCTTTTAATTATTTACCTGGATTTAATTTTTAAATTCCCTTATTGCTATAATATTCTTTTCTACTCTAGCCACAAGGCCCGATATTTTGGGCGAGTGGGCCAGTCCATTAGATCGACCACAATATGCAACTTGTACTTCATATATTGACCCCGAAAGGATGAAATGCAAAGTCGACCTCGGCGGAATTTGAACTCAGAACGTAAAGACAGACGAAATACCTATTTCTTTACTACCCACAAGGGGCTAAACACAGAAGGGACAAACAAGGACAGACAAAGGGATTAAGTCGATTATATCGACTCCAGTGCGTAACTGGTACTTATTTAATCGACCTCGAAAGGATGAAATGCAAAGTCGACCTTGGCGGAATTTGAACTCAGAACGTAGCGGCAGACGGAATACCTATTTCTTTACTACCCACAAGGGGCTAAACACAGGGAGGACAAACAAGGACAGACAAACGAATTAAGTCGATTATATCGACCACAGTGTATAACTGGTACTTATTTAATCGAACCCGCAAGGTTGAAAGGCAAAGTCGATCTCGGCGTAATTTGAACTCAGAACGTAGCGGCTGACAAAATGCCACTAAGCATTTCGCCTGGCGTGCTAACGTTTCTGCCAGATTACCACCTTCTTATTGCTATAATTTTATAACTCTGCTAAGTTGTAGTAGGTTCTTTTTTTTTCCATGCAATGACGCCTTGTCATATTTTCGAGATTTGCCCCATAACACTTATTTCATTATCCTTCAAACTTTTTCTCTGTTAATATTACGGTAATTAGTAAATGTTGGGCCAGCTTTCTGTCTTTTTTCTCCTTCTCCTCCCTTCCCTATTACTGTTCTCTGCGTTGTCCACTTGTGCATCGACTCCATCACAGACGACCTTGATAAATTAGTAGGGCGACCTGACCACAAATCATTTTCTTACCACTGACCAGTAGACATTAAACAGTACCTCAATAGATAAACCCTAGGCTAATGGAAACATGTCCTCCTCTGTTGTTAGAAGTAGAGTTAATTGGGTGACTGGAATCAATTATTCCTTCTCCTTCCTGAAAAGTCTACGAACCTCGAATTTTTTTCTGTTCTGATCAAATAAGCACTATTGTGGGGAATCCATTCTGTCAACTGAAATAGTAGCAGAGTCACTGTAGATGTATCGGTTTGTGGATTTTAAACTGTGCTAAATGTTTTTGAATGTCCTTTATTTTGAAATTCATGAATTCATCTGACGGAAACGGTTTCTTTATAATGAAGTTTTTTTTTTCATTAATCAATTAAAGGAGTCGTTAGCATCGGCCGTAATGGATAGACACTTGCACTTCTACTGTTGTCATTTATATTTCATTCACCAGTCTCAGAATCTGCCCACAGTGGGTGGAAATTTCGAAGTATAAATTGTTGATCCACTTTCTTTGTGGGCGCAAGCTATAATATTCCAATCTGTCCGGGTGTCGTTCACGTCTCTCTCTTTACGTGCCTGTACGATATTGGATAAAGATGCTGTGCGTCTTTTCTTTTTTGTCTGAACGAAGCTAAATGCTGTGTATATTTCTCCTTGAATGTGTTTCCCATCATTCCAATGTAGTTTTTATTGTTCCGCACAAATCCGTAATGCTGGGCTTGTTCAACAATTATTTTCCAAGTATCTATTTTTCTCATGAAAAATAGATACCTGGAGACAATTATAGAATAATTGTGTGATGTTCCTAATGCTACTGCCGTTGTGGTTTAGCATAACTGACACTATATTTGGGAGGCAATTATAGCTAACTTTAAGTGCATCACCACTGAAGTAATTGCTGAAGAATCTTCTCTCAGCACGAAACCAACGGTAGACTTGTTAACCCAGATGTAAAGAACATTTATCCACCAATGCAATGTTGAGCACTCATTCTCACTGCTCGATATTATAGGTGTGTGTGTGCGTGTGTTTGTGTCCATATATGCACGTATACATATACATATGAATGTGTTTATATATATATATATGTGTGTGTGTGTGTGTGTGTGTGTGTGTGTGTGTGTGCACGAACATATTTAATCGTATATATATAGAGAGAGATAGAGAGAGGGAGAGAGGGGGGATAGATAGATAGATAAAAATGCCTGTGCTTTCATTACACATATACGAAAGCATACGTATATGCGCACTTCTGTATGTCTATGGAAACTAACAAGCGAAAGCATCTCAATATCTTACACTGAGCATCTTTAAACTAGAATGTATGTAATTAATTTCAACACTTTGTTAATTTACTGATAAGTAGGAATGCAATAATGAGTTGGCATGACTTCAAGTAAATTTTTTAATGACGATGACAATCTATAATGGATTAATTAAAGTGTGATACAAAAGAGGTTCTGAAGATAAATGTCACATGCCACACCGTATAGAATTAAATCCACAATGAATTTGCTGAGACAGCTTCCCAAATCTGTGTGGTAAGAAGTTTGAATTTCAACCATATCATTCCATGTTCAGTCCCACACCATGGCCAGTATCCTTTTATTACAGCCTCAGACCAACATATTAGTAGATATGTGGACGAAAAGGAAAAGAAGCCCGTCGTATAACTATATATCACGGTAATCACGGTATTCAAAAGAAATTCGCATGTTGTTATACATAGCAGCCCGCAGTTCACTTCGCTTCGCTTTACCCTTCGAATGATGGCACTTCGCTGCTTGGGTAATCAGGCCAACGTTTCCCCTAACGGGAAGGCTACTCCATCTCAGGGTTACCCACTTGCAGGTGAATGGTTGTGATCAACGTGAAATAAAGATTCTTACTCAAGAACACAACGCGCAGCCGTTCTAAGAATTGAAGCAACAGCCGCACGACCGTGAGTGCAATACCACTCCCTCCAAGTCCACGCACTTTCAACAGCACAAACACACATACATGCATAAGTATATGTAGGTAATGTATGTATATATACATATATATATATATATATATATATATAATATATATAATATATATATATATTTATATATATATATATACATATAGAGAGAGAGACATATACATATATACATATATATACATATATATGTACTTGTGTATAAATACACACACACACATACACACACACAATATATATATATATAATATATATATATATATATATATATATATATATACATATAAATATATATATATGCATACACATACAAATATATTTTGGATTTGGTTTGCAAGATTCTGTATGTGAGTTTCTGTGTTGAAGCATAGTTTGTTGTGTCTGGGGGGAATCATTCTGTTTTAGTGCCTTATTATTTAAGACACTCTCCGGCAAAGTTTCCATTCATTTACTTATTCATTTTATCTCAAAATTTTTGTTGCGTCTTGCAACTTATTCGAAAGTCATATAATCTTCCCGTTATCCGAGCTGCATTATTTTTCATTGTTTGTGTGAATGTGTGTGGATCAGTTTTTGTGTGTGTACACATGTATGTATGCAGACATATACGTCTGTGTATGCATGTATTATGTCTGTGTGCACGCATATATGTATGAGTGTACGATTTTATGTATTCTGCATATTCATGTCTGTGTGTTCATATTTGAATGTGTGTGTGTGTGTGTATGTGTGTGTGTGTGTGTGTGTGTGTGTTTGCATGAGTCTGTACCTCTGTCTCTTTGTATGTGCATGTCTGAGTGTGTCTGTGTGTGTATGGGTTTTTGTGACTATGTACTGTGTCTGTATGTATGGATGTGTGTCACCATATGTCTCCTTGTATGAAGTGAAGTGTGTGTGAGTATATGCTCATGTATTTCAGTCTTTATTTGCGTATGTGTGTGTATGTGTGCTTGTCTTAGCAGAACAGTCTACAACTCTTTTACTTTACACTAAGTATATAGACGACATTAATATTCTAAATATGACCAACTGTATTAACGCTAATGTAGAAACTGAGAGGAACATAATGGAGAGTATCCAGCAAGTAGTTAACACCATCCACCAAAGTAACAAAGTAACTATCGATTACCCTACTAGGCACCCCAACAATGGACTCCCTGTCCTTGATACTGAACTTTGGTTAGAAACTGCGAACAACAGAGTGCATCCTCCACTCCTATTACATGAAACCCATAGCTTCGAAATATGTTGTCCACAAGGACCCGGTTTTGTCACACAACCTGAAAATTAACATACTGATAGTAGACTTAGGATAATGAACAACGTGTACCGACTATGCAAACCCTATGAAACGAAGAAACATGTAGAGAATTTCATGCACTGCATGCAATGCTCTGGATATGATCAGAAAGATAGGGTTGAGTATACAGGCGTGCTAGATAGCAGTTAGGTAACTTTATATGTAATAGAACCAGTGGTACCTGTCCTAGAAATAGAAGCAAAAACTAGAGTAGAATACAAAGAGCTTGTGACAAAGCAAACAGGGTGAAAACGTCGTATAAAACCGACAAATGTCAAGGAGTGATGTTTGTAAAGATCAATCATGGCGATGGCCGTACAGAGGTGGTCAGACAGGAAAGCTACGAAGATGGAGAGATAATAAAATAGTGGTGATCCCAAAATGAAGGTGAGCGTGCGTGTGTGTGGGAGAGCGTGTGTGTGCGTGTGTATAGGGACTGGTGACCTTGACGTGTGGGTGTGTGCATGTGTAGGTATGTGGATGATGGTGTGGGTACTGTGAAGTGGTCAGTGCTATTGTGTGCGCGGTGGTGTGATGTAGTGTGTGGTGTGGTGATGTGTGGTGTGTTTAGTTGTGGTGTGATGGTATGGTGTGGTGTGGTGTGGTGGTGTGCCATGATGCGGTGTGGTCGTGTTGGGATGTGTGGAAACGAGGATGGGGGATGGAGTCTGGGGAGTTAGGGTAAAGTATAGGTTGGGGTATGGGTGGTATGCGAGAGTGGGTTGTGAGATGGTGGTGGTGGTGGTGGTGGTGGGATAGTAATATATGGATGATGGGGTTGATATATGTAAGGAGCGAGGAGGTGACGATGAAGGGAGAGGGTGGAAGGGAGAAGGTGGATAGGAGTGATGAGAGGAAATGTCAGAGAAAGAGAGGAGAGGTGAGGTGAGTGAGAGTGAAGAGAGGAAGTAGGTGTGAAAGGAAGAGAGGAGGGAGGAGGGAGGTTAGAAGAAAAAGGGAGGCGAGTTGAGACAATGTGGTGCAAAGGAGCAAAGAGAGAAGATTAAGTCCTGTTCACGTGGAAGACGGGAGCCTGGGTGGGCCCTGGGCAACGTCATTCCGAACATAGACAGGTGTTGTGAATAATGACCGGTAGAGCGGAAATGGCGCGAGATCGGGACGTCGTTGCCCAGTCTGGTGTCTCGGGAGTGTTCTGCGAATGGGGCAGCCAAGCGGCGTCCCGTTTGTGCGATGTACAGAGAAGGACAGAGAGAGAAGGAGAAGGAGATGCGGTAAATGACGTTGCTAGATGTGCAGGTGAAGGTGTCAGTGATATGATCAGGTCGATGATGGGTGTTTGTGAGGATAGAGGTGTTGGAGGGTTAGGGGCGACTGCGGGCATGTGTGTATATGTGTATGTGTAATCCTATTTAAACGATTATACCTAACTCTGTCATCATACTTGTTATCCTCCTCCGATTGCCAGTCATTAAACTTAAACCTATCGTTTGCAGGGGGTAGTTTAGATTAACCAGCGGAATTACTCGAAACATTGTAACTGCGAAATCTAATGCGTTTATGTTCCTTTAGTTTATCTCTCTATCAAATATCTTGAGGTATTTCTGTGACAGCCGACGCAACCACGCTATTCAAGTTATGAGTAAATTTCTTACAAATCAATGCTAATCATAATATATTCATAATTATATATAGGATATCATTTGATATTTATATATATATATATATGTAGGATCTCATTTGATATTGCGTGTTGTATTCTAGTTTTATTTTGATAGTATATATATATATATATATATATGTATACATATATACATATATATATATACATATATATATATATATATGTATGCATGTATATACACACACACATATATATATATATATATATATATATATATATGTGTGTGTGTGTATATATATATACATATATACATATATGTATACATATATATATATTTATGTAATAGAAATAAGATATAAATATATGCATATATACATAGTTATATGTACATACCTACATATATATGTATTTATACATGCATGTATGGGTACAGGATATTAAAAAAACGTTGAACACAATCAGAAACGAAAATATAAAAACAAAAACATAGAAAACGATCTTTTTTCGAGCAACGAATAAAAACGAGACATGAACATAAAGAATATTCCCCTTCGTCAGTTGTCCCCTGTTTTATCTACTCTGTGTTCGAAGGTAAGGACAATGCGCGACTTCGTTGAAACAGCCTTTCACGCAAAAGCAAATTAGATAAAATTTGGGATTATTTTTCGGAGGGTGAAAGTGGTTACAAGAAGAGGACAGTGAGAACAATACAGTATAAACAAACGGTGAGGGTTGTTGAGCCGCCCAGAATATAACTCACAATATTAAATAATCTCCCGAATACATACAATTAGGAATGTAATTAGAAGTAACAGTAATATGAATTTCGTCAGGTGTTGGAGTTTTCAGAATCATTGCGGTACAGGGAAAAATTCTTCCGATATATATTCCTAGTCTTGGTTTTTTTAATAAATTCAATAGTCAAGAAAACATTGTCATTCACCCTTCCGGGGCTGCTAAAATAAAATACCAGTTTTATGCTAGGTTAATGCAATTTTCTATGAAAATTGCCAATGATATGTCTATAGAAATAATTATTATTGATTGTATTTATTGTAGACACTTCATATGACATTCTTATATTAAATATTACTCAATACCATCGCATTCTATGGCTATGTTAAAACAGATAATGTAAAGCATATGTCATAGTTAATATGATTTCCAGAACAGTGTCCACAATGTACATAGTTCGCAAAATGACTATAATTGCGTTGCGTTTATATATTTTGGAAAATATTATTAGGTTGACTTACGTATTAGAAAAATACAATAATTGCAATATATATATATATATATATATATATATATATACATATATATATATATATACATATGTATATATCTATGTACTTATGTATACATTTATATATGTATATTATATATATATATATATATATTATATATATATATATATATATTATATATATATATATGCATATATTGTATGTATGTTTATATGTATGCATGTACGAATGAATCTATATGCAATATTATTCACCCAAAATTTTAATGCACCATCAGAGTATGTGCTACGCAATAGTTTTCACTTTACTTTTGGTTGCATAAACATTTGGGATTTTATATATTACTTTTTGGTCTGACTTATATCACTAGTCCCACAATTTCGAAGCACATTTTGCTTGTTTATTAAATAATTCAAACAGGTGGACAGACCCTTACAGTCCTACATCGAGATGATGCTTTTTAATTTTTTTTAATAATATATTTACACTATGAACTTCAAAAGAGTGAAAACTCGACAAAGGTCGTTTGGATATTATACCCGTGTGTGTGTATGTCTGTTATGTATGTAGAAATAATATTGCATATATTTATATTCAATAATCCTATAAATAATAGAAATTTGGTATAAAATACTATTGCGTGGAAATCCGCAAAACATCGAGAATTGTTATAAAAGTTTTCCATAACTTTTTTAATAAGGAGGATATTATAAAAGATGTTTGTAATCGTTGCAATAAATTCATGCTGGCTGTTGAAGACTACTCCATGACTATTCACACTGGAAAAAAATATTATAATCTGACATTGGGTGTTATTAGAGGCTAATATATAGTTGCAAAAACTACCAGGTGCTATTTAAGGCTGAGTGGTGACATTAACCCCCTTGTTCGAGGTATACTGCCACAACTGTGCGTCGGTAGCCAGCTGGAAAATATGTTTACCTGGGGCTAAAACATGTAGTAACATCGTCCTAATCAGGACTGCCTGTTTACGTCGGAAAATGGATAAATAGATATTATTCTCTCTCTCTCTCTCTCTCATTCTCTGTATATATATATATATATGTGTGTGTGTGTGTGTGTGTGTGTATGTATGCCTGTATATATACATATATATATATATGCTATGATTATTATGATTATTATTATTATTATTATTATTATTATTGTAGTTGTTGTTGTTGGGACTACTATTACTACTACTACTACTACTACTACTACTACTACTACTACTACTACTACTACTACATTTTGGATCGTGTATGTGTCTTCCTCTCCTTACTTTCGCCTGTGGATGCACAGGGTCTTCCACCGCTTTCTATAAGTTTCCTGTTGTAGTTTATGATTGTGAAGAGGAAATGAAATAAAGGGTAGGCCAAAAGAACAGAAAGAGAAAAGAGTAATAAACAGAAAGGAAATTTTGAAAGTAAGAAATGAAAACAAGATAGAAGAGAAAGAAAGAAAAATGCGAGTTGCTTAGAGAGAAAGATGCATGTGATTCAAAAGGCAGAATGAAATAGTGTGGGCGGGTTGGTAAAAATAGCAGATGAGTAAGAGAATGAACTGGAAAGAATTAGGGGTGGGGTATTTATTGTTGGTGAAAGTGCCTTCAAATTTAGGAATAATTAAATGAATATAAATAAAGAAAGTAGAGTGGCAATAAAAATGAACAGAAGATAAAAGTAAAAACAAATTTTAGCTGCAGGGATAGAGATTAGAGGAATGATCAAAAATATGTTGGAGAAAATCGCAATAGTGACAGATAAAATCAAATGGATGAAAATGTGAAAAATAGGGCTTAGAGGAAATTACAAAGTAGAGATTTGGAAATGTTTGTAAGAATCTAGTTTATAGTTTGTTTGTTTTTTTTTTACTATTCCCTCTTGTTTCCCCTCTTTTCTTTTTTTTTTCCTGATTTACATTTCTTATTTTTGGCTTCTACTATTTTGTTCGTTTCTTATAATTTTATGATATTTGAATGCTTACACTAGCGCAAGGCACCATGCATTGGGACTGAACCGTAGACCAAGCGGTCGAGAAGCAAGCTTCTTACCACACAGCCAGGCATTCAGTTATAATTTGCGCAAAACTGCTATGCTCGCACAAGCGAAACTCAGAATCGCAAGAAACTGACTCGATTAAAATAAAATATTGTCAATCTCAACTATAGTTTCGAGAATATTTTCCTGACAGGCAAAACTAAACGCGTATGTATGGTTTACATATGTATGTTTGTATACATCATATGGTCATCATAAAGGATATCTCATAGGAACTACCATAAAAAATTTGATTTGGGAATATATGTTGATTATAAAAGAGCGCTCAATAATTAAGTGATGTTCATGGTATTATTCATCCTATATAAGTTCTCTTCTTTTGATCTTTTGGGATCTTTCCGAATTTCTGTTTTCCTAGAATTCATTTTTTGTTTGTACAGTTTTCTCGTGCTTATTTGAGATCTTATTTTCAATATGAACGGCTTCCTTTTCGAGCACTTTTGTACAATTATTTACAGTATGAACGAATAGAAACATATTCAGAGAATTCTGCGACCCACTGACGATACAGCTTTGAAAGTTTAAGTAGTTTGTCTTAAATGTGTACAGCGTTTTAGTCTGATAAAATTTCGGTCGTATTTTAGCAGTTGAAATCGGCTTGCAGAAAAAGATATATATATTCATATATGAAAGTAGTTGTTTGGGTTATGCATGAGATGAAGGCGCCATTGTGAACTAACGACCAAACAATCAAAGTGACTAAGTTGCAATACCACACACACATACACACACACTCTCTCACTCTCTCTCACACACACATGTACATACATATTACGAAATCATGTAGAAATCCGTAGCACTGGCATTGCATTTCTCTAAGAGCATGAAAGTGATGGAGAAGAGTCTGTCTGAATAGCAGATGGACCAAAACTATTTCTTTCAAGTAGCGATAATGAAATTGGCCCAATTCATAAATTTAAGACATCGTCATGAAAGAAAGCGATTAACTACACATCTGTATATGAAGCTAGATACGCTATGCTGGTGGACATGTTATATATATTTAGAATTATTGTAATTCTTTTCGTAGATCAATAACTTTATTTTGTAAGAAATAGAAGAAATGAAACGAAGAAGTATTATTTTACGCTCCTACGTTTAGAATCTAAATTTCTGAGTAGTTAAATTTCCTCTTCAGCTGAATAAGAGGGTAAATATCGGTTTAAAAGTTTGGCACAACGCCATCAATTGTCGAGGAAGGGTCCAATCGATCCCAGTGCTCAACTTGTACTTATTTTATCGACCCGGAAAGTATGAAAGGCAAAGTCGATCTCGGCAGAATCTGAACTGAGAACGTATGGACAGACGAAATGCCACTAAGCATTTGGCCTGACGTGCTGACGAGTTTGCCAGCTGGCAACTTTGAGACGGTAAATATTTTTTTATACTCTACGTATTAGGCCTGAAATTTTTGGGGAAAGGGCCGTTCGATTAGAGTGACCCCAGTACGCAACTAGTACTTAATTTATTGACCCCAAAGGAGGAATGACAAAGTCTACCTCGGTGGAATTTGAACTCAGAACGTAAAGACAGATGAAATACCTATTTCTTTACTACCCACAAGGGGCTAAACACAGAGAGGATAAACAAGGACAGACAAACGGATTAGGTCGATTATATCGACCCAAGTGCGTAATTGGTCCTTAATTTATCGACCCCGAAAGGGTGAAAGGCAAAGTCGACCTCGGCGGAATTTTAACTCAGAACGTAATGGCAGACGAAATGCCACTAAGCATTTCGCCCGGTGTGTAAACGTTTCTTATTTCTTTACTACCCACAAGGGGCTAAACATAGAGGGGACAAAAAAGGACAGACAAATGGATTAAGTCCATTATATCGACTCCAGTGCGTTACTGGTTCTGAATTTATTGACCCAGAAAGAATGAAAGGCAAAATCGACCTCGGCGGAATTTGAACTCAGAACGTAACGACAGACGAAATACGGCTACGCATTTCACCCGGCATGCTAACGTTTCTGCCAGCTCGCCGCCTTTAAGACGTTAAATGTCAAGTGCAAATAATTTTATGGGATAAATTGGTATGTGATAGTGCTCGAATAGGACGTATAACTGTCTCGAGTCCTAGGAATCATGAGTCCAGTTACTAAGATAACAATATCCTCCACTGACCGGGAAGCCAGTTTGCCGTTGGGCTACTCATTTACAACTCAGTGAAGTGGAGCTGAGTGTAATGAAGTGCTTTGTTCAATGCTCGGTCCGGAAATCGAACTCTCTAACCACTATGCCATACACTTCGTAGAAGAAATTATTAATATTGATTAGAATTAATATTACGCCATTTACATATTCAAAAATTAATAATCGAATAGGATTTGTGAGGGAATGATACCACTCTATATAATATAGATGTAGCATTTTGCTCTTATGAGCAATTTCTGTTCTTCTCTCTTTCTTTTTTTTTTAATCTCTTTAATTGCTGTTTTATAAGCTAAAACAACCCTAAGATTCAGAACATTTATTTTCTTTAAGTCGTTTGTTTTCATGTCCTGAACACAACATTCTTTTTACAATCAATAAATCGTTAACGTATAGACAATTTTAGAATAATGAATTACCATTTTTATCGTTAAAAGAATGCTCATGAAAAGTATTTTGCTTCTGCTGTGTTTAATGGAGATACTATAGCAAACACCGCGTAACAAGATTGAATGAGGAGTATCATCATACGTGAGTAAATAGAGACAATAGCTATCATTAAACAGTTTATTACTTTGACAATAGCAATATATTATGTTCATAACAAGACATTTACGAGAGGTGAAATGGGTTTCATCGGTATGTAGATTCGTAATTTGGTGTGAAAATTAATCGAGAAAAGCAAATGTTCCAGTTGTACATTTATAGGTAAGTGTATGTTTAGTTAGTTAATAAAATATTTTATATTACATTCATCCAAGCTTTATAACACAATTCCTGACATCCCACAGGAATCATAATCTACGTTTACTCAAATTATATTACATTACCGGATATTACCGTAGGAGACATATTAAGGGCAATTTTAAATAGTTCAACACAAACAATATCTGTCGTAACATTTCAACTGACGTGAAACCATACGTCACAACTACATGCGTGAATACGCGCGTCTAAAAAGTGATAGGTAAATACGAGAAGACCCCACCTCGGTTGACATGTACATACAAGCATCTGTGTATATAATATATATATATATATATATATATATATATATTATTATTATTATTATTATTATTATTATTATTATTATTATTATTATTATCATTATTATTATTACGGAGATGTACTTGCATAGCAAGTAACTTGATCTGAGAGATCATATGCTGAAACAAAAAAATTGCATCATGGAAGCTGTTTATAAGCCATTTAAAAAACACACAAAAACCGTTAGATTCACTTCAATATTTAAATTTAATTTGTATCATATATATATATATATATATGTATATATATATATTAATCAATATAGGGTGGCAGAAAAAAATTTGTAGAATTCTTTTTGCCACCAGCGGCCAAGTAGGAAAAAATTAAATAGTCATAGACCATTTTTAAGTTCAACATCAACAATCAAGAAACGGCCATGATAGGCCATTCACCCACTAGAAATAACAGCCAAAGCTTCAACCGCAAATAAAGATTAATTCCGTAAACAGGAGAAAATTTAAAAAACATTTACCCTGTAATTTCTTGTACGATGCACCGTTTCATCTGCTGTTTAATGGTAAACTAACCTGATTAAATTAAATCAAGCCAATCTTCCATAGGCCCTCAGATTCTTCAGCAAGAAATAGCCAAGTCGGAACAGATATTTTCACGAGGCATTTCAAACCCTGCTACGAACAAATTGCGGGACCTCCGACTTTTGTGGACAGGCCACGCGTCCAGGTAGCTGCGCTCCAAGCTTATTTTTTTTTCTGCCACCCTATATTGATTAATTATGAATTTTCTGGTTAATTCCGTAATGGAATCGACGGCTTATATTTATTTGCTGCCGATAAATTTGGCGCGAGTGCGACGATTTGAAAATTTTAGGTCAGATATTACCTTGGCAGGGTTTGAAATGCCTCGTGAAAATATCTGTTCCGACTTGGCTATTTCTTGCTGAAGAATCTGAGGGCCTATGGAAGATTGGCTTGATTTAATTTAATCAGGTTAGTTTACCATTAAACAGCAGATGAAACGGTGCATCGTACAAGAAATTACAGGGTAAATGTTTTTTAAATTTTCTCCTGTTTACGGAATTAATCTTTATTTGCGGTTGAAGCTTTGGCTGTTATTTCTAGTGGGTGAATGGCCTATCATGGCCGTTCCTTGATTGTTGATGTATATATATATATATATATATATATATTATATATATATATATATATATATATATATATATATATATATATATATATATATGTATGTATGTATATATAAAAGGAAAGAAAGGATACAAAATAAAGGAATGAGACAGAAAGACCGTGATGATGGAATTCATAGCTTTCCCACAGAGAAGGAAAAGGTTTAGCAGACGCCAGGTCACTAAGTTCAGAAGTTCCTAAAGGTCACTGTCAAGATATGGTGGGAGCTAGAAGCCTTCCACAGAAACGAACTTCCATTACTTCGTACATACACTATCAAGCAAACGAAGCCATAAACCAAATAGCACGCGCCACACTACTTGCAAACAAGAAGACACACATACTGTCTTTAGTGTGCATAAAATTACTAGTATATAGTAATGACGATAACAGTTATAATAGTCATGAAAATTACAAAGATAAAAAGTACCTACAAAATTTCGAATAAGTATGTAATCGAGTGATATAGTGGGTTAGACGATTATTTCAACTCCCGTAGTCGACTGGCACAATATTCGTCGGTCCCGTTATGTCGAAGATACAGTCTACCTAGATGACATTGTAATTCAGAATGCAAAGAGTCGGAAATTGTCATCTATTATTTAGTTTTCATTATAATTATTATCTTCTCTTATTATTTAGTTATAAGATGGCGTGCTTGCAGAATCGTTAGCATACCAGGCAAAATTGTCCGTTTTTATGTTCGGAGTTCGAATTCCGTTGAGGTTGATAAGATAAGAACCAGCTGAGTTTTGGGGTCGCTGTAATCAACTTAAACCCCATCCCGGAATTACGGGCTTTCTGTCAAAATTTGAAATCATTATTTAGTTAACATTATAATTATTATTATCTACTATTATTATTAAATTACTGGAAGGACTTCAGCTGGGAGAAACGTAAGTGCGCCGAGTGGAATGCTTAACGGTATTTCGACCGTCTTCACGTTCTGAGTTCAAATTTCATCGAGGTTGTCTTCCTCCTTCATCCTTTCGGGGTCGATAATTTAAGCATGAGTCAAGCCCCATATTCCACGTAAACGACTAGGCAGGCACTCCCTAGCACCTGAAAGGATTTAAGATACTTCCATCTTTGGCCAAACCCTTATCAACGTTTTCAAGTTTAATTTGAAAAAGAAAGTGAGTGGAGAGGAAAGAACTGTCATCCAGCAATTTTGTTAAAAGGTGAGGGCATGTTGTAAGAATGTTCCTAGTGAACGTGCTTACTCTAAGCCTGCACCTGTAGATTGATGGAAGTCGATGAGGTGAGGGCACACACCCTAGTGATCGAGGAGACTATGGTTTTGTAGAGTTTCTATGAACAGCAATTGGAAATCATTCTCTTTTGAGGGGCTGTAGGTTCTTAGAATTAGTATTGTTACTGATTCTACTTTTTACACGCTTCTTTATATAACCCCATATTGTATTGTCTTGCATCATACATTACGTTGTTTTGTTTGTGAATAATAATAATAATAATAATAATAATAATAATAATAATAATAATAATAATAATAATAATACTAATAATAATAATAATAATGATGATGATGATGATGATTGTAGATATTAAGGTTTTAAAATTTACTGGAGATGATTACTTTAGCGGCTGGTCGTGTTCTTCGCTGATCTGACCTGTCAGCATATGAAGACACAGAAACACTAATACAACCCAGCTGGACAACGGAAAAATAACTCTAAAAGATTGGGATATCTACAGTTACTTGTGAGTATTTTGAATTACCCTCAAAATGAGTTAAGTAACTTACATATTTAAAGTTTTCGAACACATAAACGATCAGCTTTAAAAACGTTAATATCTACAACTTCTGTGAATACTTATTCTTTCCTTTCCCTGAGTATTCGAAAATATAAACACCATCTTTATTCCAAGACTATATTGACCCCAGCGCTTGAATGGTGTTTAATTTATCGACACTGAACGGATAAAAGGCAAAGTCGACCTCGGCGTAATTAGAGCTCAGAACGTAAAGACGGGAGAAAAGCGGATAAGCATTTTTCCCAGCGTGCCCGTTCGCCGACTTTAAAAAATAAGAGGAACGGAAAGAGAAAGAAGGTAAATTTTTTTCACAGAAAAATGTTGTGGTCAGCAGCCCGGTAGATGAAAATGGTACTCAAATTATGGGTTACCGACAACGTATGTATGATCATTGAAGAGAAAAGTGATTGTTTCAAATCACGGAATAGAGACTATGTGATCAAGCTAGAGTAATAAGAAAAAATCGTTGCTTCACAGAAGTAGAGCTCGAAGCTATCAAAAGAAGGGTCTTGGAAAATAGCAACAGAGATAACGATAAAAATACAGGTCTTACTATTAGGAGTAATCTCATAACACAGGAAAGAAGCAATGGTAGTATGCTTGGCGAGTGACATATAGATGATCTAAACGAAAACAATATAAATAATGGTGACATGACAGATGAACAAAAGGCAATCTATGACAGAATAAAGGCAAAATTACCGGAGAAAGATAGCGACGTTATTTGCAGACTTAAAAAGGTTGGTCGATGGAAATTGAACCAAGAAACGGAAAATGTCAATGAAATTCTGAAATACATCACAACACAAAACATCACAGAAACAAATAATTTGATCAAGTGTATTTGAGTTTGTATTTTGTGTTGTGTGTGTAATCCGTTGGGTTTTTGGCCTGCTTGTGGTAGTTTATTCATTATATATTTGCTATATAGATTGTGTCCTGTGTTTGTAGATTGCTATGTTTATGTTGAATTGATAGTGTCTTGTGTAGGATGCGAACTGATCCTAGCATGGTGGTTTTTGGGATAGTGTACAGTATTGAGGATCAATGCATAGCTTCTACGTTTTTGATCATATTTTTTATCATGCCTAATATTCCAATTCGAACTGGAATATTGGTCATGATAAAAAGTAACTATTATCATTTTCACCTTCATGCTCCACATTTCGAATATTTCAATTTCGAGGACTTTCTAATTTGACAATCCCTTCACTGCCCTGTGGACAATATTTTGGTCAGAAGGGACTGCAATATCTATCTGCAAGCAGATGTCTTTTCTCTGATCCTTGATTATTATGTCTGGGCGATTAACTTTTATTTCTTCGTCGGTTTGAACAGCATTATCCTAGATGATTGCGGCTGGGCCGTTGTGTTGTACCTTTTTGGGTACATGGTTATATCATTTATTGTCAGTTTTATGTTTTGGTGTTGGCATATTGTCCAATGGATACAACTCCTACACTCGGTCGTGTCTGTGTATATGTATTCATATTTGACAAGAACTGGAGAGCCATATCTGTTGTGGTCAACTGTCTCATTATGCTGGTTGCGTATTCTATATTTGTGCTTGGGCCTCTTTTCATTACTTTGGTTTTATAGTTGCTCGTAGTCAGATATTGGTCTTGTGCAACAAGAATCAGTCTTCCTGTTTCATATTTTAGTACAGAGCTTTTACTTAGGCTCACTTTCTCTCTGTTAAGCCCTGCATGCCACGGAATAATTTTTCTTTCCATTTCTTCTTCAGTATGTTTGTAGTTCTGTTTTCATGTTGTCTTCTTTGTTTATTAGACCATTTGTGCTATGTTGCCATCTGAGCTCAGTGTACCAGAGTAGCTTGTTTCTGTTTTGTATTTTGTCGTTTCCTTCTGTATACAGAAAAGCTTTTCCTTTCTTTTTCTAGTGTTGTTTTATTACATATAATAGTCTTCCGCTTTTTGTTTCGAAGTACTTTTCTTGTCCAAATGTTACTATTTTATAATAATCCTCTGGCTATATCAAGCCATGGCCTGATTCTGAGCCGGGAAGATATAATATCTGCGTTTGTTTTCGGCTGGTGACTTCGGCGTCCTCTTGATAGTTTTCTGGTTTTCCTAACTTTTTCACTTCACTAATCTTCCAGTTTGTTATGTTGAAGCTGTAATTCATGACCGGTATGGCTAGCGTGTTTATCACTTTTATCTTATTCTTAGTTTTTCTTTTTCATTTCTGTGTATGTTTTAATATGTTTTAATTTCAGCGGCTTTGTAAATTTTGGGGTACATATTTTATAGAAAACTTTGCTTTTTCAGCACAATTTTAATTACAGGAATGGCTCCACTTACATCGTGTTTAAACTACTGCAGCCAGAGCAGTTAGCCATGCGATGCATCTGTCACTCTCATTATAAGTAGCAAAGGCCTACAAATAATAAACTCAACAACAACAATAACATCAACAACATCAAGAACCCCACTAGCACGAGCATAAACAGAGGCAACTCCAGCAATGCGTTAACGAACCCAACAACAACAATATTAGTGTGACCAGCAGCCACAATACCAGTATTAATAACAGTTTTCGTTCTTTATGTTGCTGTTGTTGGCGCCTATTTGTATATGTCCGGCGTTTGCATAGTATGCATTAGAATTTCAACCAGTCACCAGATATTTGAAATATCTATACAGCCTTATCTTCATCGTGTAAGATACATGTATATCTAAATTCTCACACATTTACATTCCTGCCATCTGTATTGTTTGCTACGTATTGGGTGTCCACTGGATTACTTAATCCAATTAGGAAATTACAAAGAATTGAAGAACTTTACCAGTCCAAGTAATATTTCGATGATTTCTCCGCTTATGCTAGGTTTTTCTCACCTACTATGTATGTACATAGAGACTTAGTTATTTTAATATTTCTATTATATATATATATATATATATATATATACAACTTGTGTATTAAGTCTACTATTAGTTTCATGATAAGGAAACATATCTCGATATCTTAATTTTTTTCAAGCCGATCGCATGTGGAATGGTGCCCATCTCCATTGTAGATAAAGGCACAAAGTCTCGTTAAATTCGCGAAGATTGTCCTAAAGCACACAATAAATCACAGAAACTGCTCTGGGATAACATCCTTTGAGTGGTTATCTCCCTTGGATTTGACTTATGGGAAAGCAGTCATGTTGGCTGGTAAATTTGTTTGTATTGTCTTATCTTCAGGATGCATATGATGTTCGTATGTTTGTATGCTAAGGTAGATCGTCATATAGCCATATTTCCTTTGTGTTTGGAGTTGGTGTGTTTTGTATATTGAAATTTCACACTCAGGAAAGAGGCTATCCTGCAAACTATTACGCCAGTTCACTGCCTTCTAGATAATAATTAATACTGGCTTTGCATATCACTTTAGTGAACTTATTCAAACTACACGTGTGTTTGTAGAATTCGTCACGCCTCACAACGGGCCGTTCGATTATTCTTTAATTACTGTGCGATGTCTCTGGACATCCAAGTTCTGCACACTCAAGGAAATATAACGAATAAGGTTTCATATTTAAATTCAAAGTCATACTGTGAATGAATTTAAATAAACGCCTTTCCTTCAACTCGTTCTTCTCTTATTATTTCAGCAATGCTATTTTTATCCTTCAGTTTCCTTCGCACCCTTGTTTTAACCTTTACCTCAACCTCGCTTGCTTTTCTTCCTCTTGTCTTTTCCTTCTCCGTCTCTCACTTATATTTTCTTCCCTATCCCTTCCTCATTTCTTTGCTATGTATACAAGCTTACGTCCTCCCGTTGTCTTGTATACTACATTGGTTGCAACCAGTGATTAAAACATGGAGTATGTAAAAATATATTGTCTTTTTTTTTTACTCCTTCTTGTCATGTCAATTGTGAACAAGGACTTTGACCAAAATGTCGGATGCACAACACCGCCATGACAAATTCACTATACACTTTCTGTTACATTTTCAAATGCAGATGATACTCGTTTAGAACAAGTAGTTTTACACCAATTACACTATTTTTCTTAGTTTAAAGGCCGTGGACTGAAGATGTGAAATTTCCGAAGCCTCTCCCCCACCTCCCTTTCGCGAGCGCGCATTTTTTTCATGATAGTCGTTTAGAGCAAGTTGTTTTACACCTATTACGCTGTTTTTGTTTTTGTTTTTGTGCCCGGTTCAGACGCTTTCGGAACTTCCCGATGTGAATTTTCCGAGGCCTCTCCCCCACCCCCCTTTCGCGTGCGCGAATTTTTTTTTCATATTCGTTCATAGGAAGTTGTTTTACACCTATTACACACATTTTTTTTTATTTTCTGATAATCGTAACGCCCTATATTAACCCTCTAATCTACATTAGGTAAAATATTAGACACACGATGCTTGCTCAAAAGCGCATAAGTTTAGTGTTTTTAACTTATGCTCTATCAATCATCGTCGAATTTTGGGTGAAACATCTAGAGATAAGAAGTAGGAGATTATATGAGCACTTCGCAGTAAATGATAGCGGAAGAAATATTTGGATAATCAAAAGAGTTTGAAACCTATTCTTTACTGTGGGATATCTATGTATTTTGTTTACAAGAAGTATTAGCGGGTTTATCTTGCATAAAATTCAAAGAAGTTGTAAAATTTAAGTGTTTCAGTTAATAATAATAAGTATGAGCAATTGAGATCACAACGTTCAACTTTGTTTTATTAGGATAAAATAGTAAAATCTGGGAAATTGCAGAAACTATATCGTTAATAAGGTAATAAGAGAATGACAATTTGATTGTTGATTTTTATATTTTCATTAGTTTACGTCTGTTGTCATTGTAGTTGATTACAATCAGGTTATCTCTTATCGTCTAAAACCTATGGCCACATGTAATACCTTCATGTCAAAATCACCTGTTGCTTATTTCGAAATGGAACCTGAACTACGTCTGCTAATGCATTCATTTCGTTTTATTATTTTTCATAAATTTACATGGTAGGGTGGGTGTGAGAGAGATTTGTATGTTATCATTAACATGTAGTGCTACCATATTGCCGCTTCTTTACTGGGTTGTTCAGAAATTGACTGATACTGTTAACACCAATCTGAAAACTGCTTAAACAGTATTCTTTTGTAGAACGGCTTTTAAATTTATTTAAAGTTAAATATCATCTAAGAGGATGCATAGTTTAATTGGGCTACAGAGCAGACATGAAGACGCAATTTGCTTTGTCATAAATTGTTATGCTGTCTTTTTAATTTAAAAATTGTTATCATACAAATAGAAATGTGGCTCTCATACACATAGACACACACACACACACACACACACACACACATACAAATACGCACATATACACACACACAGAAACGTGCGCTGACATACTCAAACAGAAACAGACACACTCAAATTCACACACATGCGTACATTCAAACACACACTAAAGCACTCAAATATTCATTTGTTCTTATTTATTGTATGGCGTTATTTCTCTATAAGTTATATATAAAATCTTGTATTCCTATTTAACCTGTATAAGAAGTCTCATATTTTCAATCATCTTTTGTATTTTTTAAAAGTTCTATTTTAGTAGTTCTCGTATATTAAATTAAATTAAATTACAGGAGAGATACTATTTAATAAGTATCGCGTCATAGTTTTAGACTCAAATACATGACACTAATAGTTGTGTATAACATTTCTTTCGATCAGTGAAATTTCAATATGTCGTTTAAATTTACTGCTATTAGGTTTCATATTTCATATGAAATATATAGAGTTTAGTCATGAAATAAAATTTCAAAGCAAGTATTAGCAGTTTACATTTTAAGTTGTTTGAACTGTCATTTATATTATGGAATAAATATTTAGAGGTTATACTTATAATCAAAATGTTCTATCAAAACGAAGACAGTTTTGTTATTAAAAGTGTTTTAGCAAAAAGTTTAATGCTTATCTTAAATATTATCTTAAATATATATTTTTTATCAATCTTCGAAACAACTTCTGAGAATGGCATTAAGTAAAAGTTTGTTTGGAAGCAGTATATATAGAATAATCTACCTGAATACTGTAATTGGTATATATGCTTTACGGAGAAATAATTCCTGTGACAAAAGTGTAAGCGTTGAGGTTAGTGTTAGCTTTGAAGAGGTACACATTGGATGAAAAGTGGGGAGAGATTCGTAACTCAATAACGCCTGATGAAAAGTGAGACAAGACCATTCTGCACAAGGAGTCGGAGACCACTGTAGGTTCATTGATAAAAGTAGAGGGAAGTGTGTCTGTAAAGCGTGTTTGTGAGCGACTTCGTGTTAGTCACTCCATTAGCGTTTCTTTCGGTGCTATACAATTAATGTTCCTCGTTAAATAGAAAAAGCAGAAGTAGCCATTCTATTCATATTGTTTATCAATAATGGATATTATTAGTGATAATACTATTGTAGACAGAGTTTTTACGTATTGCACTGTATATTTCAATGCTGATTCTTAACAATAAATACACTTATCTAAATGTTAAATTTTGAATTCATAGAAATATGTAAAGAAGTCGGAAAGTTTGTTCATATCTTTCATATATTCATTCAATAATTATAGGGCCTCCAACTGAGGAATATAATTATAATACAAAAGTAAAAGTTTATTTACAATACATTTACAAAAAGAGCGTTAAAATATATATTTTCGCGAAAAAAACATCATCCATTAAAGAAATACATTACACTATTTTTTGTATATCTCATTGAAAAGCGAATGCGGATATTTCGTGAAACAAAGTCCATAAATAATTACTACCTCCACAATGATGCAAGTACCGAAACTAAATAAATAGGATGAGACTAACGGTAATAGAGCTACAACGGTAATACTTTCAATGTTACAGCACGCCCCTTTTCAAAACTGATATAGAAATCAATAACAAATATAGAAAAACAGATACTGTAAATGATTTATGAAATCATATTCTAAATGATTTACGGAATCAGCTTTCTAATATTTCCTAAATCAAGGTTTATTGGGCCGGATGCAATTCTTGCAGTATGGAAGTATGGATCTTAACGTTCTAAATTCGATTCCGGGCGCGCTCGACTGTATCAGTTACATTAGACGCAGGATATAGGACTGCAGCCTCATGAGTAACAAATCAGCATTCCATGTCCCTAGCTGCCTTACAAGAACTAAGGACTGCTACAAAGAGACCGACGTACCATTTATGTTTCCTTCTAAGTCGAATAGTCTTTTTAATATGCAAGTCAAGAAGAAAAATCACTACCAATGTCCCTGTGAAGGATGATTTTGCACAGGGACGGAATCATCATGTTATACACACCGTGAACTTGACAAACAATCGCACGAAATAGTTTTTCCAGACTTCAATCTACAATCGCCACATAACGAATATTTGTAGTTTCCAAACCCGAATTTGTACACTTGTCTGCAGTGCAACAAGTTTGTGAAAGAAAGATCTTGAACAAAACATTGGGGGATATCATTCACAGCACCTCAGTCCAAAGCACGATTTCGTATATAGGAGGTTGACTCTGGGTGTTGTACTACCTGCGAGCAGTACCATCTCCCAAGCTAAAATGGATTATTTGATCGCTTGCCAAACGAAACAATGTCAAACTTCTAGAATCATCTTAACCATCACTTCTAATAAATTACGGTTCCATAAACAGCATTTCAAAGGAGAAATCCTATATATTGATATCCGGTTGGGATCAAACGCCATACAATTCCTCTCCAAAACTAACCCTTTACAGATACTACTGACTTAAAACAAATTGAATACTGATTATGCGAATTCTTTGTTCTACCTTTAAACAGTGCACACAGAGTAAACACGCATTTCCCCTCTTACACATACACAGTAACAAATACACACTCACACACATATGCATGCTTCCATACGTGCATCTATCATACCCACACACACACACACTCACAAACACGTACAGACTCATACACATACACACATACACAGATATACTAACTGTGACCTTTCAGTCACTGATGTCGCAAATTCTAGTAGAATGTTTACGACGGAAGCAGTTTTTGTACCAACTGACAATCTTTATATCCTACTAAACGCGGATGAATATTTAGAAAGGGACATTCTGCGGTATTCACCTCTCAGTGGTCCACTCATTCAGACGTAGTATGCAAAGAGCATAGACATATAGCGTAGCAGGAAAAAACCGTCTAGTTACTGTTAATCTATATATCGTTGGCAGTGATATCTGGTTGGTACGCTGAATTCACGTGATCTGGCACTTATGGCGCTCGTACCAGATGGTCTTTGTCAGTACCGATATATGATAGTGCTCTTAGTAACCAATGTCTATATGAGGGTACCTCCCTAGGTGAATACCGCAGTATTCTGCCTTCTAATAAGTGTTCCCCGTGTAATTTGGTATAAAGAGTACCATTTGGCAATAATATCCCTTCTGTCACTAATATTAGTAATGCACACGCACACACACCCACGCACATACATACATACATACATACATACATACATACATACATACATACATACATATGTATGTATGTATGTATATATATATATGTGTGTGTGTGTATAACTATAGTTCTATATCTAAGAGATGAAGAATTATGTACATTATTTACGTTTGAGGTGTATTTGTCCTCATATTGTTCGTTGTTAACACAACATTTCAGCTGATATACCCTCCAGCCTTCATCAGGTGCATTGGGGAAATTTCGAACCTGAGTTCTCATTCCTAAGGCATTTTGTCGATGGTATAATAATAATAATAATAATTATTATTATTATTATTATTCAGGTCACTGCCTGGAATCGAACTCGGAAGCTTGGGGTTAGTAGCCTGCGCTCTTAACCACTACACCATATGCCCTAACAAACAAAATGAGGACAAATCTCCATCAAATGTAAATAATGTAAATAATGTATATAAAATTATCTATGTCTGTATATACATACACATATAGATAAATAGATAGATAGATAGATAGACAGATAGAAAGCGAGAGAGAAGGAGAAAGAGGCAAACAGAGAGAGAGGGAGAAAGAGGCAAAACGATTGAAAGAGAGTGGGAGTAAGAGTGAGTGAGACAGAGTGGGAGGGAGAGAGAGTGAACGCAGAAATGGAAGTGTCCTAAGAATGTGGTTTGTTTTTCGATTAACTCGAATCTTATTCCACTGCAGACTCTCGTCTTCCATAAGGCTACTTTTATAACCACTCTCTTCCCCCTATATACAATCAATCTGTTTTGCATTCCCTCCAACGACCGCCACTCCTATACATATGATATCACTCCATAATGTTCTGCCCCAAAGTATCATCTACATGCACCCTGGAGAAATTGTGCAAAAACCATATTTACTTTATGAACGACAACTTCGTTAAACATCCTCCAATTATTTTATTGCGAAAATCTCAATTTTAAAAGCATAAACATATTATTACTACGCTTATCTAGGAAACATACTCGCAACAACTTCATTAACATGAACAGCAGGCAACTTAAAAGAAACGCCAAAATCGATGCACAAGCTTCCCCAAAGCCGGATTTTTTTCTTGAAGAATACATTTTCTCAACTTTACAATACAAAAATTGAATCACAAAAAACTAGTGAAATTCATCGCAATAGAAAATACCTCATCTCCTGAAAAGAACTAGTCTGCTAAAATAATCAAGGTGTGATCCACGTATTGATACAATGTTCCATATCTGCGACGATTTTCCTGTTATTTATAAACATCTTAGACTGTATTCAATCAACGTTAATATGTGTGATAGGCATACATTGTTCATCAACAAAGAAACACCTGGCTTGCAAATATGGTTTGTCCTTTTTCAAGTTTTTTATTTAGATATACAAGTGTCTGATTCTCTGAAATGACTCGCTTTGTGTGACAATATGAAATATGAAGAAAAACAATTTGGACCGCAAACGAAGAAATTTTGAATTTTATTTCTCTCAGTTTTAAATTCTTTGTCGGTCCTGCGATGATATATAGGTATTTGGTTGGAACATAAAATTAGGAAATAAGAAAGCGTCTAGATTTACATCGACATATTTATCATTGACGATCGAACCAAAAGTAGAATGAAGGGAGTGGGAGAAACAAAATAAAATTAAAACAGAGGTTAAACTGAAATAAACTTAAATTAAAATTAACATAAAACGATAACATGAATAATAATTAGGTAAACAAATAGATTATTTTTTGCTAGTTAGACTGAATAAAAATTGCAGAGGGTAACTGATGCCACCACTTGAATGGGTGACAAAAGGACATCTCGTCTATTATACAACAGTGAAAGAAAGGGGAATGTAGTAATGTTGTTATGCGGGCATGTGAATAATTAAGCCATATACCCGGAAGATAGTAACCTTATGCAATCAAAAATAAAACAAAGTTGTATGAGGGATATTTGTTAATAAGCTAATCGATGGACAAAAATAAGAAATAATGTGCAGTGATGGAATAGCTTACAATTAAAAGTAGAGTCTATGTACAGCTTTTAGAAGCAAAATCTGGTGGATTGTAAACCATTCATAACAAAAAAAGGACAGTAAGTATCACCAAGGCTTACAAACAACCCCGTAAATGAAAGTCCAGATAATGTATGGAATATATCCAGTTATACGGGGTTTTCATATAAGCTCCATCGCATTTCTGGTGAACGTATAGAAAAATGAGGAAAGTACAGTTAGAGAACTGTAGACGATTGAGTGATGCAAAGCAATATAATAATGTGAGCGGGTAAAAATTATCACACACACGTAGTATTATATAGGTAATACAAAAATGTCTTATGCCGATGTGACATCTCGGATTTTAAAAGCATATAAAAATTATGAAACAGAAAAATTATATAAAGGTGCATACGCAAACATAAATCTCCTACACTAGATATACATTCAAAAAATCAAAAGTATCCCGTATCAGAATATGCAGTTGTGTCGGAATATAGCAATATGAGACAAGTATTAAAATATGCCAAAATATTTATAATTAAATCAAATATTAAAATATCAATACTGCTAGAAAAGACAAATAATGTTATATAAACAGAATACAGAACTATTACTTTGTTCGACCAGCAAAGAAAATTTAACAGTGAAGATTTTCGAGAGGAGACAAAAGTTGCCCACAAACTAGACACCGTTGTGCAAATTGTAATGCAGAAAGAAAATGGATAGTTATTAGGATGTAGTCCTTGCACAAAAAGAGAAATGGGAGAGATAATGAAGTGATTTGCAACAGTACAGAAGGCAGGAACAAAGGAGAATGCTGGGTATTGCGATGAGAATCAGAGACAATAGTATACGCAACGTGGGAGGTTGAGAATCAAACAAAGAGAAAAGAAGACGGAAGGAAAGTTAGTGAGCAAAAGGGAGTGTAAAGAGGAAGGGAATGTGGCCGTTAAAGATTAATACTACTGTACAGTAATGTAAATATGCATACATATATATTTTTATCTTTTATCTTTATTTTGTACGTAGTCATGCTGAAACAAGGACTTGAAGGATTTTAGTAGGTACGTATTTTTTAAGTCTATTACTTCTTCTATCGCTTCTCATAACGAACAGCTAAGTTATAGTGATGTAAACAATCCAAACCGGATGCCAAATGGTGGTGGTGGTGATGGTTGAGCAAACACAGACACAAAGACATACACACCCACATACAGATACACGCGCATATATATATACTTAGCACATCTTAACATTGAGATTGCTCAATTCCAGGCAAGTGCAAGAGCATTAAGCTTCTGGGGAAAGCAAACGAATGTATAAGAACAAAACAAGAACCCGAAAGCTAAAGAATACGCATAAAATACGTGATGAAATAATAATAATACAAGTACAACAGAAAAAGAATTATACATATACAAGAGAAAAACGCCTGTCTACTATACAACAAAACGAAAATAACTATACATTTACAACACAAATAAATAAACGAAAGGACCTTTCGGATTTATATATACATATACATATATTAGGTTAGGAATTGATGTACAGGTATTATATATTAGAAAAAATAAGGTACTCAGAAATCTGGATGGTTGTACATGTACAGATTTTTATTAATATATCACATGTTTTTATAAATCATATATATAGCGCTTGCATCTAGTTTAGTAAATTCTTCAGATTAAAATATTTTGAGGGGATTCGTCTCTTTTTATAGCATTATTGAGTGTGTAGGGGTGGAGAGAGATATAGAATAGTAAAGGAGGTTGAGGAATGGGGAGAAAGTGAGTAAGAGTGTGTGTGTTCTTTTGTGTGTGTGTACGTGTGTGCCTGTGTATCTAAAAGGAGTGTCAATGGAAAAGAGAAGGAAAGAAAGAAGGAAAGAGAAAGAACAAAATGTATTTACATCTATACAGCTGGTCAGGTCTTTCAAAAATCATATAAATAGAAAACTAAAAGCGTGTATGGGAGGTTGTCCCTGAAAGGAGTGGTCGTGTTCGGTCCAACTGGAGTTTGAGTTTTGAAGAGTGAGAATATAGCGCTGTTCAAGGCGGTGTCTGATGTTTGTGTATCGTTGGTATTAGGCTGAAGACAGTAAAGTGTGAGGTGGAGTGGCCTGTAGAGCAAACATGAAAGGTGACAGGAGTATTATTTCGCAGGCGGTCATCCTGTAAGGGGTGTCTCCTGAGTGAAAATATGTATTACTGTGGGGGCAGGTCTTATCCAACTATTCAATCTTAACTTTTCTACCAGTGCAGTGACTCAAATACGGAACTCTCTCTCTCTTTACTCTTTTACTTGTTTCAGTCATTCACTGTGGACATGCTGGAGCAGCGCCTTTAGTCAAAGAAATCGACCCCAGGACTTTTCTTTGTAAGCCTAGTACTTATTCTATTGGTCTCTTTTGCCGAACCGCTAAGTTACGAGACGTAAACACACCAGCATCAATTGTCAAGTGATGTTGGGTACAAACACAGGCACACAAACACACACACACATGTGTATATATATATATATATATATATATATATATATATATATATGTATATATATACGACGGGCTTCTTTCAGTTTCCATCTACCAAATCCACTCACAAGGCTTTGGTCAGCCCGAGGCTGTAGTAGATGACACTTGCCCAAGGCACCAAGCAGTGGGACTGAACCCAGAACCATGTGGTTGGTAAGCAAGTTACTTACTACATTCCAAAATCCTATACATTATGCTTTATTTAACTCACAACACTAAGTAGATACAAAAAATGTTCGGTGACACTAATACAAGTTCTCAATAAGCAATAACCAAGGTGTAAGGAATACCAATAGGTAGTCCAACTGGAAAGAAACAGAAGTATAGCTGTGAATATGTTTATGCTAATGTCTTTTTTTTGTATTATTTTTTCACAATATGTATGCCGACAGCAAATCTTTATATATACACATTCATGTATATATACATATCTATAAATACACATACGTATAGCTAGAACCATGTATGTAGGAGTATATGTAGCTGGATATATATATATATATATGTATATATATATATATATATATATATATATATAGATATATGTATATATATAACATTTTATTTCTATATTATTGCGGCGTACGTACACCACTCCCTTATGTTGTCACATGTTACCTTTGTACGACTTCAAAATAGTTTCTCTTCCCTATCCGCCATTGCTCCTTTACCAAGCTATTTTGGCGCCCTCCGTTTCTTTCCCCCCTCTTCCTCCCATCCTCTTTAATTCCTTCTTTCTCTCTCTCTCCTGGTCATTGCTTCTGCCCTCTGCCTTCCACCCTCTTTAATTCCCTCTCTTTCTGTCTCTCTTTCTCCCTCTCTTACCCTCTTGCAACCTGCTGCTTCACAAGCCATTCCGTTGGTGATCGCGGTTTGTTAACATCGTGTCCCCTCTGCCGAAAAGGTAATTGTTTCCACGCCTGCTGATAAGTTGTTTTTGTCTCATTTTGTCTAAAGTCGTAAGACACCCGCTGTTATCCTGTTTTTAACCATTATTGTTTTCAATGTTGTTCTGTTTTCTGTATTTGTATTCGTCTCGGTTGAGTTTTCTTTCCTTCTACCAAGAATTCTAATGCTCACAGCTTAGTTTTTCCTTGGGGCTGGCGGAGTTGGAGCAAATATCAGAATTAATCAACCGAAATTTGCCATGATGATTCGGTTCTGACTGAAGATTGAAGGCTTCGAATGACTTGTCTGTTTTCCGTGTTCGTCCCTTTGTGTATTTCACGTTCTTTATATAAAAATTATATATATATATATACATATATATATATATATATATAGAGAGAGAGAGAGAGAGAGAGACAGACAGACAGACAAGCAGACATATATTTAGATAGATAGATAGATAGATCGATAGATAGATAGATAGATAGATAGATATAGATGTATGCATATATTATAAATGTATGCGTGTGTATATTTGTGTGTGTGCGTGTGTATGTGTTTGTGTGTGTGCGAGTGTGTATAGTGTGTGTGTGTATGAATGTGTTTGTATGAGGGAGCATATGTATATGGATATATGTATGTGTGAATGGCTTCATTCTAATGAATGAAACAAGTAAGAATATATATATATATATATATATATATATATATTCAGACACACACCTACACACATTCGAATTACGACTCACAAAAATATATGGTTTGTGATATAATGCTTTCTTTGTCTAGACGTTGTTAACAGAGTAGTTATAACTAATCCATATATTTAATGTTTCCATTCTTCGTTTATATAAAACTTTATTTCTATTTCGTTTTCATAATGTATTATTCATATCTCAGACGAAATGGAAGAAGCGGGATATATCAAAACGTACATATGTTATGATTTAGATAGGAAATAAAGTTGGCTCCATAATAACACTATTTAAGTAAATATATTGCCTTGGTGCGTTGTTAATATACAGTTTGCAATTATATCTAAGATTCCACTTAGCATTGTCTCTCATCTGACCACTAAACATTTTTTCTAAATTTGCGCGTAATTTTCTTTGTAGTTGCTGTTGATATTTATAATAGATTGTAGTAGGAAATTGCAACGAAGTTTATGTTTATATTGCAGGTCAGGTTGGGAAATTACTTTCGCTGGATGACGATATAGCATTAATAGAGTCTGAACATTGTGACATCTAATTATATTAAGACATCGCAATGCACATGACACTAATATTGTAAGTTTTGTCTCCTTTTATGATGACTCTAGGACCGCTGCAATCTGGCCACTACCGCCAGGAGAGTTGTCGCTATAGTAAGTCTTTACTACATAGTTACATCAAGGAAACAGCAGGCTCACTTTATAAAGGAGTCTAAAGTTTTGATTTGCATTGGAGTTGAGTTGTGTATGAAAGGGGCAGAAATTGGGATAAATTTTGAAGTGAGCAATATGCAATAGTTTGGGAAATGTTATTCTCAAAGAGGTAAATGTGCATTGAGGAACTGTCCCGATTATGTTGAAGAGATACAGGTTATTTCATATATTACTTGTTTCAGTCATTAGACAGCAGCCATACTGGGACACAGCCTTGAACTTTTTGCCGAATGGATCGATCCCAGTATTTATTCTATCGATCTCTTATGCCGAAAGGACACAAACACACCGATACCGGTTGTCAAGCGGTGGTGAGGAACAAACGTAGACACAAGGATCTATATGTATCTATCTATCTATATATATATATGTGTGTGTGTGTGTCTGTTGTGTGTGTGTATACATGATTCTTTCAGTTTCCGTCTACCAAATCGAGTCACATGCTTTGGTTGGTCCAAGGCTATAACAGAAGACACTTGCCTAAGGTGCAACGCAGTGGGACTGAACCTGGAACCATGTAGCTGGGAAGCAAACTTCTTATCACTTTACTACAGCTGCACCTATATATATTTGGTATGACTCCAGCTTAATGCAATAGAATATTCGTTGATGACCTATTATGATTGAGCTTCTAAATGCACTTGAATCACCTGTTGCATGTCTCTAAGCAAACATAACGCTCATACGTGCGTAAGGACTATAATATACGAGAACTTATGCTGATACTTATTTCTCCTCTATCTATCTATCTATCTATCTGTCTCTCTCCCACTCTCTCTCTCTCTCTCTCTCTCTCTCTCTATATATATATATATATATATATATATATATATATATACGCATATACATTCGTAAATTCATACCTATATAACGGAAATATGGTTACAAATACAAACATACATACACACTTGCACACGGACTGACACAGACACACGCAAACACACACACACATACACAGATAGATAGATAGATAGATATAGATAGATAGATAGATAGATAGATAGATAGATAGATAGATAGATAGATAGATAGATAGATATGGTTTGCAGCTGATCGGTCTCCGCTACCAGCGCTATCTCATCAGGAGAGAATGTATCATCTATTCTGATAAGTGAAGTCGAGAGAGCCCTTAAGCTGATGAACAGAGTAACAGTACTGGGCAAGGATGTTATAACATCTGAAATGTTGCAGGCCAGCGGTTAACAGTTATGGGAAATCTTTGCTCTACGCTTCAACTGTTACCTAGATAAAGGGTCAATACACTCCTAACGGAAGGAGTCAAATACGATCCTGCTGTACAAGAAGGGGGATACAGAAGATATTAAGAACTAGCGTTTCATCTGCCTCCTGTCTCATATTTACAAGTTGTTCGCGAAAATAATCCCTGAACGATTATCTCAACAACGGGATGAGCCATAATCAAGAGAACAGAGGAGTTCAGAAAGAAGTACAACACTACAGATCATATATTTACTCTAACGCAGTTGCTGGAATAAGCTAGAGAGTACCGTTTGCCTCTGCGCGTTGCGTTTATTGATTAAGAGAAAGCTTTTCGCAGCATTACTGCAAGCTCTCAGGAAAAAACGTATGACGACGCAGATTTCTTCTCATAAGCTACATTGAAATGGTAACCACAATACACATTATAGCTTCTGCTATATTTAGATTGTTTAATCGCATTCACTATTGGTAAGAGAAATATTGTCTTTATATTTGTATTTTAATTTCCCCGAAATGCATATGTTTTAGTAACATCTTATAATGGGGAATGCTTTCAATACGACAGCTAAAACTCAGAGTAGATTTTGGATATACTCCACTTGCATTACATGTCCTGATATTATTATATAATCGAACTTCCTGCCGATAATGATAATGATGGTGGTGGTGGTTGTGGTGGTTGTGGTGTTGGTGGTTGTGGTGGTGGCGACGGTGACGGCGGCGGCGGCGGCGGCGGTGGCGGTGGCGGCGGCGGCGGCGGCGGTGGCGGCGGCGGCGGCGGTGGCGGCGGCGGCGGCGGCGGCGGCGCGGCGGCGGTGGCGGTGGCGGCGGCGGCGGCGGCGGCGGCGGCGGCGGCGGCGGTGGCGGCGCGGCGGGCGGCGGCGGTGGCGGTGGCGGCGGCGGCGGGACAACAACAATAGCTGACGATGACGACGACGAGATTCATGATTATAATGAAATTTTATGAAAAACAACTGTTATTTTGACACTATATTCTGACTTATGATTTATGGAACAGCTGTGCCATATAGAATATTCGAGTTTAGAGCTATGAAAGTACTGTTTGAGTTTCAAGTTACTTTCTCTATCTGAGAATTTTCCTTCATTTCTATTCCAAATATATCAAATAAAACCTTGGAAGTTATCAGCACTTTACATCAGAAAATAATTTGCAAGAAAATTTAGAGGTGACTTATATATAATTTGTTTATTGGTGTACGCGTGGAGTGAAACGACTTCGAAATATTTTTCAAATAAAATAAAATTATATGCTTCGTTACTTTTTTGTTAACATTCCATCTTTTGTTTTTAATATGCCAGCACTTTTGTTTATATACCTGTATAATCTGCCTCAAATGAATAAAGCTATTTATAAAGAATAAACACGTAGCTTGTTGCCACACATTCTCGTGGGGTTATATAAATTCTCTTTTGTTTATCAACTGATATTGTGAAATTGATCTGGCAATGCAAGCTGCTGTAAACGCCATTCTATTATTATATATACGTCGTTATGGCAAATGAAGAAAACACCATTTTAGATAAAAGTAAATAAATGGAAACAAAGCAATAATACATAGTCGAAAAACGAGTCTTCATTGGTATATAATATACTTTAAGTCTCTTAAACATATATATCATAATAGTAGTTTATTTGACATCTCTTTTTCATCTTGATTGCATACATAGTGTATAATCGGCATTGTCTTGGAACTTTCATTAAAGAAGCAAAGCAAGAATTAACACAGTTAATGATCTCACATTAACAATTGTTGCAGAATAATCTAATCACAATTATTACATCCACATGATCAAATACATTAACACACGCGACGTGATATGATAATTATATATAGATATGGGTGAGATATGCATAATGTCTTCGTGTGTACAAGCGACTGTATTCGCTTAAATACCATATTCACATATACACGCATCCGTACCCCCAAAGAATTATATTTGTAATTATTGATATATCTCAACGAATAGTTTTATTTATGTTACTTAGATCTATAGATATTCTTCGAAAAGGAAAATTCTCTGCAATAATTTCCACTTGACTAACTTTATACTAACCCCTGTATTTCGTACTTGATTTATAATTCTTTGGATTCTGTATCTAATTAAGCAGAAAGGCAAGCACATATAGTAATATTTGCATTGTGTGGTGATGTGAGGCTAACTCATAAATGAGCTGCGTGTGTTATGTCGATGTTCTCTTAGTAAATATATGAAATACAGTTTCAATTTATATTCTTTAATCTAGGTATGTTTGGAATCATCGTACTGAAATAATGTTTATTAATGTTCCTTATATTTGTCTTACTCTAGGAATAGTACAATGGAAATAACATAACCGAATTATATATCTTTCAAACATATTGCATTTTGAAACCTATTTTGGCACATTTACCAACACACGTAAGAAGTTTACAAATAACTGGTGGAGTTTCTCCGTGTCTCTCCAACTTATCAGCCAAGTCTTCCTCTAATTCCAAATGATTGTCGTACAAAGTAAATATATATTATAAATAAATATATATTCAGTAATTTAACTCCTGAAACACTATGTCAGAATCAAAGAGGAAATAGAGATTTCTGCAAAAAGGGTGATAATATACCTACTTAATTAAGGTTAACCTTGGATTAAGCATTAAACCCATTGTCACTGAACATATGTCCAATTGATTGAGCCTTACATGAACCTAAACATCCGCAATATATTTACTCATTGGCTAATACAATAACTTGATCAGCAACAACTATGTCTTTGTGTATTAGTTGAGTGGAGTTTCCCATCTAAGCAACAGTATGATGCTTTTTAACTACCAGTGAGAAGCTCTCAAATGGTAGGTCGATCAAGGCTGATTGGATGCCAAAGAATTTAGTAATAAGTTTACTGAATCAAGATTGATTTGGAGATATACAACTATGTCTTTGATAATGGCTCTCATCGAGTCACGTTTATCTTCGTCTAAATGAAAGCAACCGTGCATTCGATTAGGTCTGCTTGATTTGAGTTGACCTAGGGTTAAAGAACTGTGCCAACATAATTGATAATAGGTTGTTCCATCAGGGTCGATTTTGAGATGAAAAAAAAATCACATTTGGTTTTAAATGTATAATAAATTTTATTTGAAAGCAAATATTGGAAAACTGTTTGCTAACTGTCGAACAATTGTTTGGTGGTATCTTATAACAGTTATTTAATAAATGTTAATCAAAGCTGAGCTGTAATACGAAATATTTCTACTTCGCAAAATGCTATTTTGTACTCGCTTTTTCAATTGACTGTGTATTATCGTTTCAAATACATGGAATTTCAGGCTTAATTGCGTTATCTATAACTTGATTTCATTAGCGTTAACTCAATTTTCCATTCATATGAGCGCTTGGACATAAAGGAGAAACTGATTCACGGAAGATATATTTCTCAGCAACAACAAAACGTTTCTGCACAGCTATAAATATTAAATGGCAATGTTAAATTGTTTGATGTGATTAAACACTAATAAAATTTATATTGGATAAAGTACAACGCTGACTTTCTTTAGTTTTGGTCTTCATTTTTATCGAGTGATTGTCAGAACATTAGATGAACAGCTAAGGAATCATTTGCACGTTAATAAAATTGGATAGGTCCATTTAAAGAGACTTCAATTGATAAAAGACAACGCAGACCCCTTTTAAGTAGTATAGGCGTTTTATTACAGAGCTGCTGCTGCTGCTACTACTACTACTACTACTACTACTACTGCTACTACTACTACTACTACTACTACTACTACTACTACTACTACAACAACTACTACTACTACTGCGGTTTATTAAACCAAACGCAGTAAAAAAAGTTGACTTCATACAAAATAAAATCATTAGCGCTGCTGCTTTGGTGTTTTTGAACAAATCAAGATCGTAAACATATTCTAACAAATTGTCGTCCTCGTTTTAAGTAGCAGATTCCGGAATGCATATACTTTCCGCTTAATGATCGGATAATTCTTGGTTCAATTTTCTCACGAAAAGAATATAATTCCATTTTTAACTGTCATTGTTTCTGTATTGCTACAAAATATACTGATATAAACAAAATAAACAGCGTGGCCTACTGTAACCTACCGGCAAGATTTCTGTTTCTTCCTAACACATTTACAGTTAAACTTATATATATGTGTGTGTGTGTGTGTGTGTGTGTGTGTGTGTGTGTGTGTGTGTGTGTGTGTGTGTGTATGTTTGTGTGTGTGTGTGTGTTTGTGTGCATGTGTCTGTATGTATATATATATATATAACGGGAAGGTTTACGAAAATAAACAAAAGACGAAGGCAGTTGGAGTACAAACAAGCGGATGTATTAGTATGGCGCTCAGGAATAGAAATAGAACAAGTCTTTTACGTTTCGAGCCTACGCTCTTCGACAGAAAGATATACAGAAAAGAAACAAGGAGAGAAACAAGGAGAGAATAAAATGCGTGCAGGAGCTAACGGTCCATCATGGCGTTATATATATATATATATATATATATGTGTGTGTGTGTGTGTGTGTGTGTGTGTGTGTACATATAAGGATAAGCATATTAAAAGGGCCCGTGGGAAGACTCATTTAAATAAAGGGGGTCCTTGGGAGTGACAAGTGCAGAAAAGTGAAATCCATAACGCCAGAATTCCCAACAACATTCTACACGGCAAATAGCCAGGAACATCTACGTATACAGTGTACAGAAATGGTGTCATCTGTGTGATGCGGATGCCTGGGCGTGCTCACCAGACCTGTGAGGATTAACAAAACAACCAGAAATGATCAGGAAGAGCGGTTTAAAAACCGATATCTTACTCCATTCCAGTTTCTTGAAATCACCTGATTTTGATCGAACTCGTATTGCATTTTGAAAGTAGAATAAAATAATAGCACACGTTTTCAAAGCCAAAGGTTAGAACCAAAGGCTCTGTGTGTAATTTTACTTATGATTTTACGGGACAACTCTCAGTCTCTGCGAAGAACAGGAACAAAGCCCTAAAAGTAATATCGGAAACAGTGGAGAGGTGTTCCAAACAGATTTGGTCGAGGAGGAACAAAAATAAATTCCATATCGCTTCAGGACAATATTTATGTATTTTAACGCTAAGGGAAGTAACTTTGAGTGAGTTATTATCATAGCGTTGACGTTTCGTCGATACCATGATGACCAATGTCCTTTAAATATTTAAACATAAGCTTGAAAGCTGAGTCACCGCAGAGAAGTTCCAACTAGATGAAATCTCTAAACCGTTTAAATACACCGGTTTCCGATATCCAAGTGGCTAAACAGTGTAAGTAGAAGGACATCAGAGTGTTATGACCTGGATGTGATCCGGCTCCTTTATAGTGTTTGAAGAGTTACAGGGCGTAAAACTTGCCTGAAGTGAGTTTCTTCACTGAAGACCTTCAGCTGCTCAGCCCTCTTGAGAGTTTCTTACCTCTGTGTACGTGTGTGTATGTGTATGTGTCTGTGTACGTGTGTGTTGGAGTGTTACTCTTCATATGAAATACAACTTTGGAATTATACTTTTGCTGCCACAGGTAAAATCAGAAATAATGGCATTTATGTAATAATTATATGGTTTTATCAAGTTTCTAAATCTAATTACTCAATTATGAAATACATGCTAACTACCAAAAAGAAAATACTTATTACCTTGCAACAATATATATTACAACAAAATATTTGTATAACTCTACCCATACTTAGTCTGTCACCTACTCCAACTCCTTCTCTTTCACTGTCTTTAGGAATCTATCTCTTACGTAAGGATATATGTGTATAGATTCACTCTACCCCTTACTTACCACTTAATCTCGTATGTACAAATATCCTGCACTTCAAGTTAACTTTCCTAGTATTTTTTACTTGCACTCCTCCTTCAACTAATATTTATCTCGGCAATTATGTATTTACATGTATATGTGAAAGTGTTTGTATGTATATATATATATATATATATATATACATATATATATATAAACATTTATACGTGAGTGTACTGGCGTGAATTGTTGTGTGTGTGTGTTTGAGTGTGTGTGAAAGAGGATATCTGAACAAACGTTCAGTCATTTGAATACATGTTATGTTGTAATAAATATTATTACACCAGTCAGACAATACCCAGATGTAGCCTCGTAATCTCCAATGACATTATGGAGGCGGCCTTCTTGATAATATTTAGCTTCACATTATTTCTTTTGTATATACTTTTGCTTCCAATTTTACTTATGTAACATCGTATCTCTTATCTCCTAACTTAGTCAAAATACATTGATTTAATTCAAAGAATTATCCGCTTTTCTTCCACGTATTTTTCTTGTATTATTCCTATCTCAAGTACTTAAACTATAACGAGGAATCTATTTATGAAGCATATCACTCCAGTACGATGACGGGTTGTTTAATTTTAACCGATGCTCTTAAGAAACGCCATACCAACAGGTACTACTTGTAATGTATAGCAGAAACGTTGTGAAATAATTTCATTTTAGCCGTTATCAGCCGTTAAAACCTGAAAGATTTTTCTGTATATTGAAGCATTCTACTCTATTTTGTCTTCTATTTTCTAGTATTACGTCGGCTTAGTACAAACACTGTTGATTCTCATGGAGAAATCCACTGTTTTGGATTAATTGCAAACGGAGATGTACGTATACATTCTAATGTCTTGTTAAAACCAAACTTAACGTGGTAACCACTTAATGATTATAACCAACTCAATCAGTTTGACTATGAATTTCTCAAAGATCTAAGCAAGACTCAAGTTTTTGTTTTGTTTTTGTTTTTTTTGTTTTTTATTTTTATAATTCGAACTATAATTAAACACACGTTTAATGCAGGTATATGCTTAGCAATGTAAAGAATTCAAGGAAATATGTAATAAAACCAAATACACGAATGCAATGCATTATCTGCTTTATATTTAAATGTTGTTCCTTTACTTGCAAACATGTGCCAGTAGACTTGATTAAAGTAGAATAATTCTTTTGAATTTCAGCAAATTGTGAACCCTATAGAAAATACGAAGACCCATTTTGGTCCATATGGCTAAGTGAATTTTCAAATGAGTATTAATGTAGTATACAAGCAGGGATGTAATTTTGAATACAACTTAACAGAGGCATTATGTTCTAGCTTTACGTAATCATTCGTGAAGATATATTTCCAGATTGAATATCACAGAGATAATTAAAGAAATTCAACTTTTACAATATAGATATGAGAATATGTATATGTACCGGATATATTTCCCAGAAAGCATGGCGCGTGATGCTTTTGATTTCTTGACGGGATTACTAAATTAAGACTATTAATAATATCCGAGAATCCTATATAGTATAGAATACTATACAATAGTATATTTATATAGGTTCTCATTCCATAATTTCCTCATCACAAATTAATTTTTCTATTGAGAGTGGTTTGTTTTCATTAACTAGTAAATCACGATATTGTAAACATAATCCAAATCATTCTAATCGTGTCCATCACATCTTCTTGCTTGACACAGTATATCTAGAACTATATTAAATATTAGTCAGTGTGTTTTCTGTTTTAATACGTGAGGGTAGGATCTGAAACATATTTAGGATCTATTGTTAACAGTATTAACAACAACATTAAAATCGTCATCGTTGGATTAAATCATGATGAGGAGTAGTGTAAAAAATATTTATTTCTACGATAAAATAACTGAATCAACAGAAATGTTATTGAAACAAGGATATATAATACGTATATGTTTACAACGTGTTGTTACAATGGTACCTAAAAATTATATAACATGCAAGCTGAAAAGTCTGGGTTGATGCACAATAAACGCTGGTTGAGAAACAGACCAAACTAAACGTGAACAGGCTGAGCGTGTGACAGCAGGGGACGGACTAAAAATTAAAAATTTACAAAATACCAATTTGTATGTGTAAGAAACGTCAGACTAACCAGACTAATGTTCGTATTCCGTTTCTGGTTTGCAGAAGTTTCAATAAATTTATGTTTCAGCGCTTTAAATTCACCAAAAATTGTATCCATCATAAATGGAATTCTTATTGCTTATAGCATATTGAAGTTAATATCAAAACATCTCGTTGCAATTGCGAATCGTTATTAATATATTAAACAATATTCGATCGTAAAAGACGTAATCAGTAAAACTAATATAAAGGATAGACAAGGAGATCTTTAATGTCTGCAAATATATTAATGGCAGACTCATGAACTGTAATGGGTATCTATAAACATATAAATATAAGTTGATGCATAGTGGAGCAAATGATGTAAGCACATAAAAAAATATCATTAGATATATAATACCCGTTACATTTGTGATAAGTTCAGTCACTGAAATGCTGCGCGAAAACCACCGAAAAAGATTTTAGTAAAATGTATGGACCCAGTACGTAGACCTGTTTTGTATTTATTGATCTTTGTTAATTGAAGTTTTTGATAACATTTTTTAAAAACTGCATCTTTTGCAATGTGCTTTTAACAATTTATACAAATTCACGAACATGATGAGCTTGCTCTCAGATTCTGCCTACTAATTTTCACTCAAAAGGCATTGCAAATATCATAACTCTGACAGATGTAATACCACGTGCATGAGTAGGACCGAACAAGAAACGACACTTACAAAGTAAGTCTTTACCACATAATCATGTCCGAACTCGTAAGTATAAAATTTTATTGTATATCATATAAGTGTTTATTAAACATATTTGTAGTAGCAATTTATAAATTACAAAACATGTCGAATGGAATGAAATAGAAATCAAAGGATATATTTTCGTAACATATCCACAAATGCTGCTTTGGTTTGCTTGTCAAGTACATTTATAAGAAATTGTATAAAAATTAGAGTTTAACATCACTTGCTGTCCACCGTTATGTGAGTTGCTCATATTAGTGTCACGAATTATGATTAAATATCAAATATATATGTGATTTAATATGTCTATAGTTATTAGGAATTGTGAAGCTAATATATCTACACGATAAAGCGCTTACTAATTTTACTTATTTTGGTGCAATTTATACGAAGATATTAGAAGAAATTGGCCTACAGATAGATTTAATGGCATATTAAATAAAATTATCCACTAGAATTATAACTAATAACCATTATTATGTTCTAGTAACTGCCCTAAATTACGTTCATTAAGTTAAAGATAATCAAGTTTTCATAAATGTGGAATACATTTAAAGAAATATTTCAATGCAAGGAAAATATAAATCAGAAAATTAATTTATATGATTACTGTTATCTCATTCATCCGACAGTTTGTTTCAGTGCTCTTGGGATGTATACGTAAATGTCGAACGATGAAAAAAATGAATGCTCAACACCGCACTGGTGCATATAATTTTTTTATTTGTGAATTAAGGCCACCGTTGGTTTCATGTTAAGAAAAGTAGGAAAATATCCCATGTCCTTAACGGATTTTCAAGCCGATCACATGGAGAAAGGCGAACACCTTCCTATATGCGATCGTCTTTCTTAACATGAAAACCTTTGGTAGCCTTAATTTACAAATAAAGATATATATAGTTGAAATTTATAGAAAAACAAAAGACGAAGACAGGTGTATGAATAACAAGCAAGTGTCCATAGACATATGCATGTATATATATACACACACACACGCACACACATTTACATATATATATATATATATACACACACACACATATATATACATATATATATATATATATATATATATATATATATACATACATGTATACATGGATATACGCAATATACATGCATACATACATTTAATGTCTTGAGATATTTAAGCAAGTTCAGAAACTGATGGCTCTAAGAATACATCTTAATCGACGCGTTGTTAAATTATCACGTAAAAGTTGGAAATAAGGTTGAGATTACATAGAATATGTAACCCGCAAATTCTGGATTAATTGACTTTGTTAACATTCTGAATATTTATTTGACACTAAGGACCCAAATCTCAGAATCTTAATACTTAATTATTCTGTACGTAATCCTATTTATATAATCATATACCTTTATGCTTTAATTTCATAAACGCGAGGGAGAAATGAAATATGTATCTCAAACTGTGACAAGCAATTATTAAGTAACGATTGATATTATTGTTATCACCTACAATAATGTTCTTGGTTAGATTGAGCAGGGCATGATATAACCTTTAACAATATAAATGCAATGAAAAACGGCGTGTTGCTTCTCTGTCATGCATTTCAGTTTATAAATTTATAGAATTTCTCAGTGTGTGTTGCTCTAATATGAAAATAAAAACGTTTCACAGTTCTTGAACATTTAAGAAAATTGTACTCAGTAAAAGTAAATTAGACTGGCCTCAGTAATTATTTCTAAACATCTTGTATTTGCTGTCGTTACTCGGCCTCAAGTGGATGCCAATCACGAACGCGCCACTACAAATAGTATTTTCACACTTGCTCTCACTGATCATGGCTAAAAATACTATGTAACTTTCATCGGAATATGAAATATTCGATTCCAGTTAATTAGTTGTGAATAGAGGCCGTTAAGTTGGTATTCTTTCTGAACTAACGAGTTCATCACGAGACAGAATAACACATAATAGGGAAATATAATATTCACGACAATTTTGTATATTTTAACAAATTTATATTATATTAAATCTTCAACAATCGGCAAACGATGAAGATATGATAAAAACAATGTTACACGAACCATAAAGTTATAGGTACACTTTTTATTTAAAAATGAAGGTTTAGGTGCTTGTAATGCTATGTTTTAGTTTTCTATACTTTCTATCACAAATGATCGGTCAGGTGACAGTGTCCTTAAGTTGTCTCTCGCCAATACTCCCTCAGATTAGACTATACCATCTTAAAAAATAAAAAAGTTGATACGCATATCAGAAAACAAATTACATTCTATGTTCGATGCTAGTTCCATCCCTCTTGTTTTACCTTCTGTTTTAGTTAAAGCCTGCTCGCGTCGCATTTTCGAAATTAAAACCATCTTGATGCATGTTATGTCCTCTGTAATCCGACCAGATAATACATTTGCATATGTCCTCAGTAACACGACCAGATAATATGATTTTGTTTATTACCAATACAAAAATCACCAAGAAATATTTTCTGGGTACTATTTTGACCTTTCTTTGGTGCTACTCTGCTATGTGGTAGACCTTATATATATATATATATAAATATATATATATATATATATATATTTATAAATGAGGGTGAAAAATTTGATATTAATTTGATAATACCATCAATTTAACACCAAGTGGCTTAGCACATAAAAACCAAGGGAAAAATACAAATTTATACATAAATATTAGTGAGTGACCACTGTGTGGTTCACTCTAGTGCAAAAAATCGCTCCGCTAATGGTATAGCCACTAAAAGTGGTGTCCAAGAAGAAATACCACTACATTTAACGTAAAGTAAGTGAAACACAACGAAAAAATAGATTAACCCTGAACAATTGTTTCATTATTAATGTACCATGCAATTTTACTTACACAACATCCATAAATCTTCAGCAGGGGTTTGTCTTAAATACAATTTATTAAGTCGCAGCGAGCGTCAAATACACGTGCGATTTAATCAATTGTATCCGTAGTTATGATTCAAATTTCCCCGCCAAAAGAGCGATAAGACTTACTGGAAACGAGTACTGCATAAAATATTTACTGCAGTATAATTAAATTTATAAATGAGGGTGAAAAATGTGATATTAATTTAATAATACCATCAATTTAACACCAAGTGGCTTAGCACATAAAAAGCAAGGGAAAAATACAAATTTATACATAAATATTAGAGAGTGACCACTATGTGGTTTACTCTAGTGCTAGAAATAGCTCCGCTAATGGTATAGCCACTATTTTAGCACTAGAGTGAACCACATAGTGGTCACTCTCTAATAATATATATATATATATATATATAATGAAGTAATAAAGGGGATAATTATCCCCTTATACAGCACAAAAAATAGCGTTGTAATACAGCCTCAGGTATATAAAACCAAGAAAGAGAGAACAAATTTCAAAGGTCAATATTCATATCCACTCAATATATTTCAAAGCATCGGATTACTCCACAGCATACATAGGTGCATTCATATACACAAGATATAACATAAAAAAATTAAAAATATATAAATACATAAATGTACTTGCGAGGTTGTATGTCTGTATCAAAATCAATGACGATATTAAAATATACGGATAGTGAATGTGTAGCGGCAATCCAAATAGATGAGATTGATGGTATAAGGTATAAAATGGTGTTAAAAGGTATATAGATATGGATATAGATATGGATATATATATATATATATATTATTATATATATAATATATATATATATATATATAATATATATAATAGTATATATTTCCATATATACTTACAGTTATTTATATGTATATACTTATGTATTTATATGTATATACATATGTATGCAGGTATATGTATTTTATTGAATGTAATTGTTATTTATTCTTTTATACACGCAGCCAGAACACCATGTTTATTTCATGTTCCGTATGAGTTTTAACTTGATTTTCCTCTTATTTTATTTGCTGACATTGATTTAATATTTCTTCGTATTTTAAACATAAGTCTCATCCAATTTTTCTTTTCTGTTTTATGTAAAGTAACACACCAGTAGAAATGAGCTGGCAAAAAAAATCACCGATGCTGTTGTTAAATTTCAAATTTTATTTCTTCATTGCATAAATGGCTCCAGTAAGTCTATTGGCATGTACATCTAATTATGCTGTTATGTCTCCAGAGATTTTCAACGATGATCGAGAATCGTGATATAAATTTCTGTTTTTGCTATACTCAACAATGATCAAAGTCATTCAAATATTACTTTTCCTAACTTATATTTTAGCCATGATACCTATCGTGCTGTGCAAGAAGGATTTACTTTCGTATTTCGAAGAATGGTAATAGAATTCAAGTCTTGTTTCAACATCATCATCAACAATGACAAACCACAACAGTAGCACTAGCAAAAGACTATTATATATATATAAGTTAGTTTAGGTATGTATATAAGTCGTGGGTCTGTGGTTTACGTGTGTGTTTTGTGTGTGAATGTTTAGGTTAGGGGGATTACTATAGGTTTGTTATAGAGTTTAGCATAGGGAGATTTTATCGTTATATGTTTTTAAGAGTTTTGGTTTATCATGGTTTTTTTTAGGGAATTCGTAGTATTTTTTTCTTTTTTCGATGTTGGTTGTTTTATTATATGTTTCATTCATAATTTTTGAGTGGTGTTCGTTTTGCCACGTGAATTTTATTTTAATTCCATTTATTCCATTTCTCCATTCATTAATTTAGAGATGTTCGTTTCCAGAGCGGTTATACTTTTATATATATGTTAAGTTCCTTGGTAAAGTAATTTTGTTTGGTGTATATGTTGAGGCTTATATGTACTTGTGGGGGTGTTGTGAGTGGGGTGGGAGTTTGTTTGTTATGGGTGTGTGGTTTACGAGTGGTTTTGTGTGTGAATGTATAGGTTAAAGGAATTTATATAAGTATGTTTTAGTGTTTAGTAAAGGGAGGTTTTATCATTTCTGTTTTGTGAGTTTTAGCTTATCATGGTAGTTTTATAAAAGAATCCATTATAATTTTTGTTTATTTCTGTGTGGGGTTGAGTGGGTTTTGGAGTATATGTTGAGGTTTATATGTATGTATTGGTATGTGTAAGTGGGTGGGTATTGTATATGTCGTGGGTGTGTGGTTTACGTGTGTTGTATTGTGTGTGAATGTTTAGGTTAGGGGGATTGCTATATAGGTTTGTTATAGAGTTTAGTAAAGGGAGATTTTATCATTATATGTTTTTATGAGTTTTGGTTATCATGGTAGTTTGATAAGGAATTTGTAGTAATTTGTGTTTATTTGCGATGTCTGTTGTTTTATTGCATTGTTTCATTCATATTTTTAAGTAGTGTTCGTTTTACCAAGTGAATATAATTTTTAATTCCATTTATTCTATTTCTCCGTTCATAGTTTTGAGTGATGTCCATTTCTAGAGCGTGAATGGGGGTGTATGTGTGTGTGTGGGGGAGTATGAATAAGTATTGTGTTGAAGTATTTAGCTATTTTATTTACTTATAGTTGCCTAGACATTTTTATGTGTATGTATAGGGATATATATATAGGTGTGTGATTTAGTGTATGTAGTTAGATATGGTTATATATAATTAGGTATATGCGTATGGGTGTATATATAGTTAATATTATAATATTATTATTTTTTTTTGTTTTGTTTATATTTTATATTTTATATTTTATATTTTATATTTTATATTTTATATTTAATTGTTGATAGGTTTTTTTAGTTTATATATTGTTTATATATTGATTATATATGGATTATAGATAGGTTATATATGGATTATATACTTATATTTTTTCATTCATACTTAATTATTTTAAAATTATTATTTTATTTTTAAAATATTGATTTTTTGGATTGGAAGTCCACCTGAAGATTGTCGATCAAGACAAGAAACGATTGTAGTGGCGGTTTTTTTTACTATTTATTAAAATTTATGTATTGATTAAGTCTTTCCTTGTTTGTTTTGCAAAATAGTGGTTTTGTCTCGAATAATATTTTATATATATATATATATATATATGTGTGTGTGTGTGTGTGTGTGTGTGTGTGTGTGTATATATATATATATATATATATATATATATATATATATAACAATGCAAACTATCACGTGTATATATATATATACAGAGACACATGCACTTATATATACTGATATATATATATATATATATATATATATATATATATTATTTTTCCTTTTATTTGTTTCAGTCATATGACTCCTGCAATGCCGGAGCACCACCTTTTGTTGAAAAAATTGACCCAGGAGTATTCTTTGTAAATCTAGTACTTATTCTATCAGTCTCTTTGGCTGAACCGGTATGTTACAGAGACGTAAATACACCACCCTCGGTTGTCAAACGGAGCTGGGGGAAAATTAGATACACAAACACATACACACATACACACACACACATACACACACACGCACACACGCACACACACACACACACCACACACACATACACACACACACACACACATACACACACACACACATATATATATATATATATGTATTTGGTAAAGGGAAACAGAAAGAACCCCGTCGTATATAATATATATATATATATATATACGACGGGGTTCTTTCTGTTTCCCTTTACCAAATACAGTCACCAAGCTTGGTCGGCCCGAGGCTATAGTAGAAAACAAGTGCCCAAGGTGCCACATGAACCCGGAATCATGTGACTGAAAAACAAGCTACTTTATTTCATACACTTTGCCACAGAGGTATGACATAGAGTGACCGCGGGCTGGACAATTACATTAATGAGATGAAAAGAATATAAAAATATGAATAAGGGAATAGAATGGTGCCCGTCGACCGCCATCTCCCGAAAACAATGTTCCCTTTAGAATAAACAGAACGAGGTTTCAAACCTCTTATCATTTTACAATACCGAGACTTTCCTACCTATTACCCGTAATCCTCTTCAACAACTTCTTCAAATTCAGTATCGCTTCTGACCCCGTACCCCACCATTTCCCACGCGTTTGTCATGCCGGTGCCACTTGGCCATAAGTGATACTTGTTTCTGAGTTCCTTCAGCCTTTGCACCACGGGCACCTTTATGAAATACTGATACACCATTACTACCATCAACAACAAGAGATCTCTGAAATCACGCCTGGCTTGTAGATGGTTCGCATCAACTACTTAAAATAGCAAGGAAATATTCTTCATGCAACCTATATTACACATACGCCTATAGGTAGGTGTGTGTATATATATATATACAAAATTATCTAATAGGTATATGTACCTATATCCTATTTTTAAATTGTATATATATATATATAATATATATGCAATTTAAAAAATGAACTGAATGCAAGGATTATTACAGCATTGACCAACTTAAACAACGAGACTGTCTAGAAGAGGTGCAGGAGATTTCGTAGTCGTTTGAAGGCTGTGGTTGAAGCCAGTGGCAATTTTATTGAATAGATTTAGTCTTTAGTATTTGAAGATATTTTATGTAACTTTGGTAACTACAACAGTTAAAATAATGTATCAGTATTATTTACATGTTTGCGTAGTTTAGACGACAAAATATTCACCGCACACTTTACTTAGCATCATCATGTCAGGAAGATACAATTATTTCCCATCCTTTGCCTCTAAGGAATTTACGCACTACAGAAATTCTCCAGCAATCAAGAATCTCCGGCGTTGAAGCCATTATCCAAAGCCTTCTTCTAAGATGGGTCAGTCATGATATCAGAACACCTGTTAATTGTCTCCCTAAAATGGTCTTCTTCGAAGAGCTATCAACCGGTGTTTATATATATATATATATATATATGCGTGTGTGTGTGTGTGGTGTGTGTGAGTGAGTGTATGTTTGTGTGTGTGTTACTGTATGTGTGTGTCTGCATCTTTACGTCTGTCTTTATCCCCCAACACCATTTGAGTACAGGTATTAGTGTAAGCCTTACACCAACGGCAGTGAAAATGCGGTCTTTGTGAGATGGAAAGATGGCTTATCTGGAAAAGTTCTTTAGAACACGATACATATCTGAATTCAAGAAATGAACTTTTTGAGTCATGTCCACATCTAGCAAAACATTTGCTACGTTTCTGGACCCCGTTAAGATCACAAATAGGACATGCTTTTTATATTATGTCTACGTATACGCATTTCACATGCTTTAATATCTCTTATACATTTATATATATATTATTACTTTATATATCTTTTCTGATTATTATTTTTCACACTTTATACTTGTGTGACTTATACTCGTGTAGTATATACCTAATGTATATGTGCGTACATATGTACATTGTGTATGAATGATTGTATATATACAAGAGCAAGACTTTACCTGTTATACTTGTCTCCTTCCTTCATGCACGCATATATGTATGTATATACGTTTATGTGTCTGCAGGTGTAGATGTGTTTGTCAGACAGGGGGTTGTATCTGTGTATATGCATATATAACTTTTTTGTATATTCAAGTTTTAGAGCGAAGGTGCATGTTTTACGGCTCATGTTTTTTTTGCGTATGTGTTTATATTTGTATATACGTCTATCCGCGTACATATGTGCATGTGTGTATAGACTACATTTTGTATATCCGCGGATGTGTATGGGCGTATAGAGATGTGTATATGAGCATAGTGATGCGTGCATGAGTATATTTGCGTGTGTATGTGCGTGTATGCGTAGACATATATATATATGTATATATGTGTGTTTGTAAGTATATGGACACGCGTGTGTGAGTATGTACAAATATATATATATATATACATACATGCGTGTGCATACATGTATGTGTGTGCATATGTGTGCATATGCGGATTCTACTTTCAGCATGCCTATTGGAGTAATTTACATTTATTTAACGGTTTTTCATAGCGAATATCTGATGAGATGCCAATATCCGACACTCTGAGTTTTATTATGACAATCAACTATTAGTCACATATTATATTTATAGACGAATTCCTCTATTTTACATAATATAGAAGTCTCATTCATTCTTTTGTTGTCATTATTTTTATTAATATATATATATAGGTGTGCGTGTGTGTATGTGTTTAGTATCTGTGTATGTATGTATTTCCGTCTGTGTTTATCGTCCCCCGCCACCGCGTGTCAACTGATGTTGACATGTTTAAGCCCGTGTAACCTAGAAACGATCTATAAATTTAATATCAGGCATTAAAAAATGTACTGGGCTCCAGAATAACCACTGTCTAATGACTGAAGGGAGTAATATCTGAGTGCGTATATGTATATGTATATATATATATATATATATATATATATTATATATATATATATATATATATATATATATATATATATATATGGATGCTCTCGCATTTGTATGTAGAAGTAACCATGAATGCATGTATGTATGTTTGTATGTATGTCTGTCTGTATGTATGTATGTATGTATATACATGCACACTTTTGCTTGTGTTGAATATATTCGATATTGACATATTTACCGTGATTGATTTTATTAACTATTTTATTAACTATTACACAAATGATGAGTAGTTTATTCGGATAATGAATTTCTATGCACTTGTTTCTAGCTCTTTCAAATTTTAGCAGGTACCCTCTTACCAATACAGAAAGCGCGTTGGATCATATTAAAGAGTAATTAATTTTCTAAGTCATATACCGTTACCTGCTCACTCTGCAGAAGTGTTTTTAAGTAATACAAGTTATAAGCTTCACATGGTCAAATTCGCTCCTGTAGCTATTGCTATATTTGTTAAACATCTAAATAACTGATGAAGCGTATTGTAGACATTTTATAAGAATGAAGCGCGCAAGTCATCCAGTCTTGAATCACTGTTGCTGAATCCATAGGCAATTACTATTTTTATGAGCATTTGCTAAATAATATTATTAAGTGTATAAGAGAAATGGTTGTCTACTATGTCATATCTGACAGCCGGATTTGTACTTTGGACTTAGCTAAAAACGAATACCCCATAAGTTTAGTTCATTAAGTTTACTAGAGTACCTTTCTTGGAAGGAACGTGAATGTCCAAATTCAACACAGGTACCTTTCTATATTTTAAAAAAATCACATTAAATAATGTTTTTCAAGAGACGCTTTCTAAAAATAATACAGGATAGTGGCGTTTTAAATTGCTTTGAGAAAGTTTTCCTTATTTTGAGAAACAATGGCTGCAAAAGATACAAATGTATTTGTTGCTGTACCGATCACCATATGAAAGTATCTCGACATGAACTACAAATTATTCTGCTTGCGTATAAAAATGGGGAGATTGTAGTTAGATAGTGTAAAAGTGATGAATTATGTATTATGAAATTAGCTATTAATAGATGATCTCAGTTTTCAGGAGGTTATATGTCAGGACCAATTTATCATAATCATAAGCTCTTACGGTCGCTAAGATGCATTGTTTCGGCAATGTGAGATGAAAAACATAACCATGGTCTTAGTAAATGTCATTGAATTGTTTATATTTGAATTTCAAGGTGGTCTGTAGCATTTTGATTCTAATAAGTGTCCTGTCGAATGAAAAGTTAGTACCGACTGTTACTTTCAATATTTCTACGTAACGGCGTGATCTCACAGATTAAAAATACGTTGAATTAAAAACATGATGAATTAATTACCATTAAAATACGCAGCGGTTTCATTGAGGAATTCCACAGATATTCCTGTACATCTAAAATATTATAGATTTTATATATGACTCATCGTGAATTCAAATCCAGTTGCATAGATTCATTGTAGGTTTGGTGGCTACTGTTCTGCGTTTCGAAGCTAATTTATTTTCTAAATTAGATGCTCTGATTTGAGGTCGTAAGTATTTATTCAATATCATGAAAAGAAAACGTGTGTAAATATAGATTACTGTAATTTTAATGTAATTTTAATTCATAGAATGGAGATATTTCATACAACACTTGTCTGCAAAAGTCAAGAAATTTATTTAATAGAGTTTCAAAGAGAGCGTTTTCTAAATTTTGACTATCAAAAAGAACTTATTTTGTAAGAGGATGTATCCACTTTAACAAGTTGACAGTAAAGGAATAACCTCTGGCTGTGTTATCTAATGTATCTATACATAAGTGACTGTTAGGAACAATGAAACTGGAGAGTATTTTGGGACAAAGATCGTCTAATAATATTGGGGACAATGCACAAAAACATATAGGTGAATACTTGTAAGTTGCTTAAACAGCATACTGACACTCGAATACTGTTGCATGTCAAACTGCTTCCTTTACTATATATTTCATTATAAATTGCGCTGTTATAATTCATAAATAATGAAATAATTATGCTTGTGGATGTTATAAAACATTTTGCCGTTCATTATTTGTGAATGAAAATAAAATATATTTGTCATTTTAATATTCAGAATAAGCATTTAGTGCTTTGATAACTAATCGAAGACATCATGAAATTTCACTGAAGCTGAAGTAATCGTACCAGCTTGTTGCAAGTGTGCATCTACACACATATTTAATCAACGACACATTGATATACATTGCTTTATTAGAAATATATACGTAAGTATTCATTACTACGGATATATGGAGTTACGTACGTAATTATTTCTCTGTGTGTGTATGCGTGTGTGTGTGTGTTTGTATATACACACACGCACTCATACATGTGTATATGTGTATATCTATATATATATATATATATATATATATATATATATATATATAGAAAGAGAGAGAGGTACCTAAATACATTCAAATGTTTGTTTCGTGTCTGTGTGAGTAGTCAATCGAAAAATCTGCAATTATTAAATCGATTTTCGTTGAGCTTCAATATTCCTGATTGACTGTAATTAAATTTCGGAGTTCATTATGAAAACGTATACCTTAATTAGTTATCAATACGAAATATTTCCAACATAGTCGATGTCACATTCTCCCAATTACACACACACACAAACACATATGTATATATATATATATATATATATTATATATATATATACACAACACATATGTATATATATATATATATACACAACACATATGTATATATATATATATATACACAAATATAATATAATATATGAAGCTTACAAAACGCAGCCCTGCACCTGCTTACATAGAGTATTAGGTGCATTGAATATCTACATATAGTGTGAAAGAAATTGATAGAAGTAGATTAAATAAACTTAAAAAACTTCATACAAAATATTATTTTAAAATCGATAGATTATTTTGTTCATAAGCTATTTTTTATCAGAATTCGGGTACACGAAAGCATCATACTCTTCAATTGCTTATACTCGATCTTACTTGCGTTATGTATTTTAAGAACACCGTCGTGAGAAGATTGGCAAATTGCCATGGGCATAAAAGGGGGTAGTCTCAGAGTAACGGAAGCCAGATATATACAGGAGTAGGCTCTTCTGTATATATCTGTATATATCTGGCCCCCTCTCTCTTTCTCTCTCTCTCTCTCACTCTCTCTCTCTCTTTCTCTCTCTCTCTATATATATATATTATATAAGACTGCCCGTGACCCGGTGGTTCACCAATAGTTCAAGGTACCTGAAAAGAAAACCGTGCCTTGGAAATCTGTGGTCTCATTTACGAGAAACTTTTGTTACTCCGTGTGTATTTACATTTCAATGGTACCTTATCTTTCAAAGCATTTCCTCAATTATACGTCGGTATGGCCATTTATAAAGGTACCAGAAAAACCGCGCATCTCGGTAACCCGTGGTCCGATTTATGCGAAACTTGTTTTATTCTGTTTGTATTCACTTGACCATGCGATTCATGACGACCTCTGCTTTCGTCTCTTTCCCTCTGTTTCGCAAGACGCTCGGCTCTTCGAGCATCCGATTCCTGATCTCTTTTGCTTCTGTCTCTTTCTCTCTGTTCTACCAGACACTCAGCCCTTCCTTTATCAGTCTCATCGATCCTTCTAATCGCATGCCTGTCCTGATCTTGTGTAAATATTTCGTCACGGACCCGTTCGTAATTCGGTGTGAAATAATATATTTTCACGGGTGTTTTCGAGTGCATTCAACATATTTCACCTTCAAAACCTCCACAAGTCACTTTCGTCTGGAAACATAAAGAGGGAATGAGTTGTGAGGATTTTGGAGTTTCTCATCAACCGAGTTTTGTTTCGTGGGCTCTCTTTTTCTTTTCCATGTTATTTCCCATGTTTTCGACGAATGTGACATCGAAATAACGCGTAAACTATACTTTTCCCCAGAAAAGGAAAGATTTGGCTGCTATTTCTAGCACGCCCTGCTATTACGCAGCAGCTATTTCGGGTCCTTTATCGCAAGTAGCTGTAACGTGGTAGCAAGGCACGCTAGAAATAACAGCTAATTCTTTGGAGGTGAGATACGTTGAAAGCACTTGAAAAAACCTATGGATAAAAATTACTTCACACCACAGTTACGAAATATTTATCGTATTTTTGAAGTCATTTTCATAAAAAATTTTTTTTTAATTTGCCAAAGCAAATTTTTTGTAATGGTATACACTTGGAACTAATTATCAATTAAAATATTGTCTGTTCAAAGAAAACTAAAATATAAATAATTGCTGTACAAACAACTTACACTTTTGAAATCACATTCACTTAAAAATATTTGTAAATTATCAAAATATTGTGTTTAACAAAAGCTTAAATAGAAACATTAACTGTAAAAACAGCTTCTATTTTTTCGTTGGCAAATTTAAGTCACTAGGACGTTTGCCAATCATACTGTGCATAACCGAAAGTTTAGAGCTTTTTCCTTTTCAGGGTTAAGACATTTCCGGAGTATTTTCCCATTATGCGGCGTTTTAGGTATTTATACCCCACCCCATATCTTAAGAATCAGTGGTCCGATTTATAAGAAACTTGTTTTATTCCGTTTGTATTCACATTTCTGGGGCTTTTAATTTGAAAGTATTCTCCAATTATGCGCCGGTTTGGGTGTAACATTCTAAGCAAATATGCTTGATGTTCATTTTATACATATTGTATATTATACTATATACATAATACATAATAATATGCAATATATTATTAATATAATAATATGCAATATATATATAATAATATACAATATACATATTGTATATTATATTGTATACAATATGTATACATATTTTGTACATATTGTATACATATTTTTGATATTATTTCCCAAAATATTTCTTCATCAAATGTAAAAAAAAAAGAAAAAAAACACTTTAAATATTTCATTCTCCATAAGCGAGAGGTTGCTGAAATTCAGAATATGTTGGTTCGAAAGGGTTTCTGTTGAAACAAATAAAATATTTCGCTGTATCGCTACACATACATATACACAAGCACACGCAAACGAGTATATGTGCGTATATAATGTATAATGCATACACATTCATATGCGTATATAATGTATAATGCATACAAAATTCATATATGTGCGATTTCTTCTAATATCTAAAAAATAACAGAAGTTTGTTGTAAGAACTTTTACAGCTATTTCTGCACACTGAACACTGTTAATTCTGAAACAGTTTTCCTGCCTGTTTATGTGACTTTAACAGAATATATACTTACATTCTCTCAGTTTCCATCTACTAAATCCACACACAAAGCTTTGAACGGCAGTAGGAGCGAATCCGGAATCATAAGCATATTTCTTACCACACAGCCACTTCAGCACCTATATATATATATATATATATATATATATATATGAAAAGTAAAAATTTTGCATTATGCAACTTGTTATTCTCTTCAAGTGAACATTTTTCCAGTTGAAATACACCGAAAAATGGTGACACAGCAGTCAAAAATCGTAAAAAATAGGGACTTTCATAGAAAAAAAGCACCTTTTTGGTGTAAATAATTTTTGGTTTTAACATGGTCCGATTTGAAGTTTAATCTTCTACAGAATGAAGAGCAAGCCTTCTATCATACTCTCAATTTTGGTCAACTTGCGATGCAGAGTCTCGAAGGAGATAGTGTTAGTTGAAGGCTACCAAACCTGCCACACACGGACAACTTCAGCTTTATATATATAGATTTGCTACACACTACTTTCCATCCTTAATAATGAAACTTGGTACATCCAAAAGTTAAACACACAGACACACACACACAGATGCACAAATTGAGTTTTATATATATAGATTTCTCAACGGGGATTTCAGGGGAGAGTTTCAGGGAGTCGCTGGCGATGTATCGTGATGATCAAAAATCCGGCCTGCTAAAATTTGGTTAAAGTGATTCAAACTGCAGATTCAACGCAAAATGGTCACATTTAATTCAAAGCGTTAAAAATGTTACGAAAACAATTGGTATGTGTTCACAAAGTCCAAACGATTAATACGAAAAACCCTCCAGGCTACATCCCGAAAATTCATTTCTTTTCCGAATTTCTACAATGTTTACGGCGATTCGTTTTTATATCTTATTTTTTTATTTTTCATGCAATTTATGCATGCTTGCACGCGTCAAACAGCTGACTGAGTAAAGTTCACTATTCAATGCATAGGATAAGGCCTAAACAAACACATTATCGATTTTTGCACTTGCGAGATGATTTTCGGAACAGAAATAGCGCAGTTCAATTTTCATTCGCCTAAACATTAAGTGACCCATTTTTGGTGGTTCTACGATTTGTTGGCTAGGAGGAGATGTGCCGGGCCGTTAAACACACATACACACACACAGATACACACACAGACACACAAGTTGAGTTACATATATATATATAGATATGTATATTGAGAGAGAGAGAGAGTGAGAGAGAGAGAGAGAGAAAGAAACATTTGGCTTAAAAGGTTATTAAAACAAATTAACCATATTCTCTTTAGTCTCTTGAAACTTTAGATATGGGAAAATAAAGATGTATAATGGTTGGCTTAATTTGTATATTTCTGCTAATTTCTTGTTAATTAAACAAGATGTATTTAATACACAATACAGCGTAATCAAAAGAAATTAAATATCAGGTTTTTCAACCAGTTTTATTGATATTTCCGCACTTAAGATTGATGACAGAAATCTATACATCCTTTCTATACATCCTTTCCAACAATGCCCAAGTTTACTTATTCCGGTATCGTAGAGATCGTAAGTTCTGTATACGATGAAGTTTTCAAAGGTACTTTTGAAACTATTTAATCGTCGAAGATTATTTCTCTCAACAAGTTTTTAAAATGCGTGCAGTAGGCAAGTTCTCCGGTAAGTATGATATTTGAGGAAGCTGAGTTTCTTATTTTAATTCCTTCAGTTTCTGCAGCGTTGGTTCTTCGACGTGCGCTCGAGCGTTGTTGTTTCGTCATATTGAAACTTTTCTATTTACCAATGATAAATATATACGCTACAATTTCTTTTAAAGATCACATTGATTTCGTGTCAATTCTTTTCTGTTGTGATCGTTTCTCTGGTGAATTCATCTGGTTGCGGACCAACAACTAGTCATCAAAACCATATTTTGATGTAACTTCGGTCTGGGTTTTATAAAGGATTTTTTCAATAATTAAATTCATTTCAGTCCTTTTATTCTCACGGCAATGTACATAAAATATACATTGTTTTTATTCAGGAAAATGCAGCGCCGATCGCGCTTTACAAAGTCTCTGGGCAGAGTTGGACTAATTTCGAAGACTGAGTCCAAATGCATTCTAGAGCTTGGGTACTGCTAAATGTACAAAATACGGTGGGAAGTGGTGTTTAGTCAGTCGTCGTGTATGTTTATCACCAAACAATATCATTACGGGATTTTATGTCAAAATGCAAAGGGCTGGCAGAACTGTTACATGTTTTCAAGTCGAACTAAAGCAGTGAAGCGTGGAGCATTTTTACCGTATCCCAAACTTTTAGTAACCTGTCGCCTCTTGAAGTTTTTTTATTTCCAAGTTTTAAAAAATGAAACTTTAAAAATCTTGACTTGAAATTATTTACCGTCAGCTTGGATTTAAGTAGAGACACCATGTCAGCCCCGTTAAGTAAGCCGATGTAAGTATAATTCTATTACAGTCACATGCAAAGGAAGGAAAAGTGTTTGAGAATTAACAGTGTTCAATGTGCAGAAATAACTGTAAAAGTTCTTACAACAAACGTACGATACTTCATGCAAACTTCTGTTATTTTTTAGATATTAGAAGAAATCGCACATATATGAATTTTGTATTAGTATGTTTGCATGTATATGTGTATGCATTATACATTATATACACACACATACTCGTTTGTGTGTGCTTGTGTATATGTATGTTTAGCGATAAAGCGAAATATTTTATTCGTTTCAATAGAAACCCTTTCGAACCAACATGTTCTGAATTTCAGCAACCTCTCGCTTATGGAAAATGAAATATTTTAAGTGGGTTTTTTTTACCTCTTATGTGTTTTTTTTTATGAAGAAATATTTTTGTGAAACTATATCAAAAATGAATCAATGCACGCACTTTGAATCAAAATAGGAATTTGCTTCGTGGGTTTACAAGTTCATGGAGCTGAATGAGAGATGAAAATAAATAACTTTCTTATAGCAGAACCTATTGATAAGCATAATCTCTATTGGAAAGATGTAGTCATGATTTCAAGAAAATTATGCAAGATTTATATATAGTGAGTTGTCAGTGTTTTGCCAGATCTACTAATCAAGTTCAGTCATAGTTATTTTGTAGGCCCCTTGAAGGAGAAGGAGTTGGTTGTAGTGATATTTTAATTTCAGAATTTAAGAAATATATTAATTACGATATTGTTTCGATTTCCATTTCTAAAGGAGACATTATTTCCAGAAGAACAATTGTACCCTTATTTATACTGGACTGATATTTGTCCTCATCTTGTGTATTGATAAAACAACTTTCGGCTGATATACCCTCCAGCCTTCATCAGGTCTCTTGGGGAAAATTTCGAACACGAAAAGTATTTTTCGATGTTGTGATTATTATTATTATTATTCAGTAGTTTTATTTTTATAGCGTGGTTTCACTTCACTACCGAGCGCAGCTCTGTGTGCCTTGGGTATGTGTTGTGATTTGTTGTGATGCTCTGATGGTTATTGTATGGTAAGTGTTCTGCGTAGGATCTGTGCAGTGCCTAGTAGTGCAATTTTCTGTATGTTATATGTGTTTGTAAGTCCTGGTGTTTTTGTTATGTATTTGTCTGAATATTTTTTTATCATGCCTAATGCACCTACTATGATAGGAATTGTTTCTGTTTTCAGATTCCACATTCTGGTTACCTCTATTTCCAGGTCTTTGTATTTTGAGAGTTTCTCCATTTCTTTTAGAGACACGTTGTCATCTGCCGGTATTGATACGTCAATTAGAAAGCATTTTTTCTTCATGATCTCTGACAACTATATCTGGTCTGTTGGCCTTAATTTCTCTATCTGTGTGTATCGCATATCCCAGAGTATGGTTGCTTTCTCGTTTTCTGTGACCTTTTCTGGTGTGTGCCTATACCATCTTTTTTCTGTTGTTATTCCATAATGTTGGCATAGCTTCCAATGTATGTAGGTTCCAACTTTGTCATGTATGTGAATATATTCCTTCTTAGCCAGGACTGGGCAGCTAGAGATAATATGATTTATTGTTTCTTGTCCATCTCCACATATTCTGCAGTTACTTGTTATATTTCTTTTCATTACATGTATTTGGTAATTTCTGGTGGGGAGGCTTTGGTCTTGTGCTGCAATTAAAAATCCCTCTGTTTCTGCTTTGAGTCCTGAGCTTCTCAACCATTACTGGGATTTTTCTTTGTCTATTTCTTTTGCGTTTAGTTTAGTCCAGTATTTACCATCAAGTGGCTTTTCTTCCCATCGTTTTATCATGATTCGTTGCTGTTCTATTTTTAGTTTGGATTTCATTTGTTTCATAGCTTTTGTTGTTTCTTCATAATCTTCTTCTTCATATTTATTAGGTGGTATGATTTGTTGTTTGTATTTGTCAGCTTCCTTAAATACTGAGAACAGTTTTTTGTTTTGTTCGTGTTTTGCCGCTATTTGTATCAGTTTTCCTTCCTTCTGAAGTAGATATTTTTGCAGTCCTATGGTGGTTATTTTATAGTAGTTTTCCAGTCGTATAAGGCCTCTACCACCTTCTATACGTTGTATATATAGTCTTTCTTTGTCAGATTTTGGGTGATGCATCCTAGATCCTTATTATTATTATTATTATTATTATTATTATTATTATTATTATTATTATTATTATTATTATTTGGAATCGAACTCGGAATCTTGGGGCTAGTTGCCCACGCTCTTAACCACTATGCCATACGCCCGAACTAAACAGTTGTATTCATCAGGTTCTTTTGAAGTGAGGACGTATAGAGGACACTCGCGAAGACAGTATTCATCAGTACAAATAAGTGTAAGATGATATATACAATTATTTTGATAATAAATATTACATACCTCCCCAAACGTATACACATGACATGTTTGTATGTGCGCATGCGTCTGTGTGCATGCATCTGTGTGTGCGTTCGTCTGTGTGTTTATTCGTCTATGTGTGCGTTCGTCTGTGTGTGCATGTGTGTGAGTGCGAGTTTGTATATTTCCTACGTAACTTCAACAACGCGTCCATTTTAGCCGTATAACCGGTGTAAGCTCCACAACAAAGAGATATAATGTGAACTTCGAATGTCTGAATTAGAAGCCTTACCTTACTAAAATTGCATGTAGCAGCAACCTAATGGTGGATTTATCAGTCTGCACAAAATGTGTATTATATTCAAAAGTATAAATAGATGAATAAGAAAATTGTAAGTTAATAATTTTCATAATTATTTTAAATTAATATAAAATTAAATTGTTTAGATAATATAATTATTTGTCTATTCTCTTCAATGCAAATAATCATTTGTAAATACTATTATAAATAATTAATCAAAATCAACTATTCACCCAATTGTGGCTTATTAAACCAAGTGAATAAAATGTTGGTTAATTGTCCTTCGCTCACATTTTTCTACCTCATTTCATTGCTACGAACTGTTAATCATTGATCACTACAGTGCATTAAGAAAGGATTGTATAATGAATATTCCTCTGATACAAAGCAATAATTTAGTGTTTAAGAACATTATTTCATTACGGGTAATCGGCCAAAACTATTTCTGTTGCAGATCCGATGCATGTAACACTATATCATTGATACTATTCTCATTTCTCATCTTGGAATGGCCTACTCACATTAGGTATTCATTACAAATAGGTTACTCCGCGGATTAATATTCTGGTCCTGTGTGAGACATCTTGAACAAATATTTTCATGATTTATCTTTCTAATCATTGATTTCTACTGATAATCTAATTTCCTGATTAACAATTAAATTGAAGAGAAAACGCTATCATTAACACCGATTCAGTAAGATAATGCACATTTGCACTCTATAGTGTCAATGGTGCTAACCAGGAATTATCGGAATGTAACGCTGTTTGATGATGTATTCAAATTGTATGTAAAGACAGCACTCGCATCTCTAAACATACACAAGATTCTATCATGCTACTTGACATAATTAAAAGGTGCTGATATTCTTTAATGGCTGCAAATTGCAATGATCTCTAATCGTGTTAACAACTAAAGAATCTATTGGAGAGTGTAACAGCCATTGTCGTACGCATTTACCCTGAGACTAGTTGGCGAGAAAAAAATTATTATACAGGTGTTTGAGTGGTATTTTAACCGACTGAAGGCTTATTGGTAAGGGTATTCAGCTGATGATTGAAAGGTCGTCAGTTTGACTGCCAGTGGTGCGTTGTGTCTTTGAGCAAGACATTTTAATTCACGTTACTCCAGTACACCGAGCTCACTCTAAAATGAGTTGTACTTATAGTTTAAAAGGGCCAACCTTGTCTCCTTCTGTGTCACACAGAATCTCCCTCAGAACTATGTAATGAGTACGCGTGTCTATGGAGTGCTCAGCCAATTACACGTTCATTACACGAGCAAACTGTTCCGTTGATCGGATCTGTACCAGTAGTAAAAAAAAGCGATTGACAAATTAAGTCGACTATTGAAGTATATGAACAGTGAGCACATCTACTAAAGTCGGAACTGCATGTGTTATGAAAGTTTAATCACATAGTTTTAGAACTTTCGTAGGAAGCATTTGACTGAAGATAATTTGTACTTGAAGGCAAAATAGTTACGTATAGGCATCACTATTGCTAGAGACATGCTAAAACGATCTACTAGTAAATAATGTATTAGATATTCTTTTCTGTTATATTGTGAAACTTTACACCACTCCTGGTAAAAAGTGGTAGTAACCAGTCTTTATAAATAGACCAGTAGCCGGGCGGCAGAAAGAAGTTCGAGAATACGTGATTTCCGGTTTATGGTTCAGTTGCATTATTCGATTTGTTTGGTACACATATAAGTTTCTTCTGTCCTAGTGAATCGACGTTTTGCCTCTTGTATGATGGTGGCGCATCGCAGGAGAGGTTGAGGAGGTTGAGGCGCTCTTCCCTAGAATGTGATTTGTCTAAGGAGGAGTTGGCTGGATGTCTGAACGGGATGGACGGGGAAGTGGAGAGGAGAAGTTGTGTGGCGGCTGGAGAAGGAATTTAAGGGGTCGGTCTGGAGGAGTTGAGTGGATTCAGGGCAGTGCTTGAGAGTGGTAAATGTGCTCCTTCCCCTAAAGATGTGTTGATGGACAGGGAGGAGAGAACAATTGTATACGGAACTTACGCCGCAGCAGCGGACAAAGTTGAAGTAGGGACGGAGGCCAAGGTGAAGGGAGTACTGGAGTCGAAATGACAGGAGATGACATACCTTGACGAGGCTCAGGGGTGTGGAGCGGAGGAGGTGCAGTTTGGGAAGGTGGCGGCCTCCGAACTGTACTCGACCATACCGCTGAGGACGGACGAGGTGATGTTTTGTCTGTATGAGGTCTCGAGATGTAAACGACCAACATAATATACGGTTATAAACTTCTTGATCGACCCGTTCGCAAGATTTGGTGTACCGGATATAATGGAACACAGGTTGTACCCTGTGAGTTTGAAAGATTCTGCGGTATGTTCACATTAGAGCATAAAACTATAACACCGTATCGCCCAAGATCGAATAGATGGGCCGAAAGGTTCATGGACACCTTTAAGAAAGATTTACAGAATGCTAATAAGGAAGCCACGGACGAGGTAGTGATCCAACAATTCTTACGGTTATACAGGGTAATTCCGAACCCAAATGCGCCAGAAGGAAGTTCACCAGTAGAATTAATGTTCGCCATAAAGGTGAAGTCAGTATTCGATAAGCTATTACCTGTGAAGAAAAGAATACTTGCTAGTAAAGTCATGCTAAATTTCTTTAGAATCGGTGATAAGGTATGTGTAAGAATGTACAGAAATGGCTAACAATACTGGGAAGGAGAAATTGTAACGTACATAGGAAAAATTATGCATGGTGTAAGAAGCAGAAATTGAATGGAAAGGAGACAGAGAAATGAGCTTAAGGAGAGTCATAGAAAAGGAACCAACAAGATGGATTGGTAATATATTATTTTTCAGCTCCCAACACCCCAACACCGTTACAAGAAGTCGATAGCACACGTACAAGGAAAAGAAGGAACACAGACTTCATAAAAGTAGACCCCAAGAAAAGATATTGAGTACATATTATATATATATATATATATATATATATATATAATATATATATATATATATTAATGACCGAAGGGGGTCACAACAAAAATATATATATATATATATATATATATACATATATATTAATAACCGAAGGGGGTCACAACAAAATATATATATATATATTGATGTGACCCCATTCGGTCATGAATGACCATGGGATTGCACCTAGAAAGTTATCCTCCGAGGCAGAAGTCTGGGCAAATCTGTTTATGGAAGACCAGCAGTCGCCCACGCATACCTGCCTCCCCTCTCCACGCCACCGATGTTATCCAAGGGAAATACAAAGGCTGATACAGCTTGGCAACAGTGACGGCGTAGCTCATTTATTAACGTGCAAGTGGCTGAGCAATCCACGGACACCTGCACCTTAAACGTAGTAAATAAAAGAAATTCATTGTTAAATAAAAATAATTAAGAGGTGTTTTGTATATATATATATATATATATATATATATATATAAGTGGAGGTGGGGTGAATAAAAGAAATTAATTGTTAAATAAAAAGAAAGTTAAGAGGTATTGTATATAGCGAAACTCTACGTCCCTCCCGGTAAAAGGTGGTAGTAGACAACCATTGTAAATAGACCAGTAACCGGTGAGAAGGTCGAAATGTGTAGATTATGTTGATATAATAATTATACTGTACGACTGCTGGTCGTACAGTGCCAGATAGAACCATTCTATGGACGACTTCGGAATATAACATGTCAGAGCGACAGCTGTCGTCAAAAGACAGATACAGCCGTGGCAAAGACCGCTCTACAAGATCTTCATAGATACGATGACAATTGTATATGTCCCCTTGTTGTTGATTTATTCAATAAATAGGCCTAAAACACGTGAACCCTCATAAGTTACAGATCGGTTTCAAATTTTAGTACAAGTCCAGAAAATCTAGGGGACGGTAAATCGATTCAGTCGACCTCGGTGTTCAAGAGGTATTTCTATTACTCACCCCGAAAAGATGTAAAGCAAAATTGACGCGCGTGGAATAAAGGCCATAAAGTCAGACGGAATGCTGCAAGCATTTTGCCCGACCTTAAAAGAGATGACAAGCAAAGTGACAAGAAAGCCTGAACGAACTTCGCATGGAAATCTATCCGACTATCTAACAATTCTGCTCATTCGTAGACCCTCACGAATTACATTTCAGCAATGTAAACTTGTCTCTGGAGGAACAAGGAAACAGTTTGAAAGTATATTGCGTTTGAACTGAAGGATTTGATATGTATAGAAAATTGCTTTCTACAGAGTGAGCTACTGAGAAAGCCTCAACATTCAAAGTAAGGAAACATATCC
>NC_043000.1:55147338-55189838 GCF_006345805.1 Octopus sinensis
GAGTGTATCTATTTAAAATTTGGAACTTGAAAATAAAGACTCAAGGTTTCAAATCTGTTGTATCTGGGGTTTGTTTTTAATACAGATTCTGTGGTGATAGTGAGTGAAGGAAAAAATTTAACTGTTTTTGAGTAATATTGAAAGTTCTTTCCTATTCCTCATCCCGGCACAGGTGAGGACACCATTCGGTGGCTAGGTATTGTTAATGAGGAACGGATCTGACGAAATAGAAATAAGTATTCTCCTTTCCTTTCGTTAGAAATCCCAACAACATTTTACTAAAATGTATAAAATTCTGTTATAATTTTGTTTAAATAGTAGCTGAAGAGAGGTTCATTCGAATCCAAAAATACGAAAGTTTGATCATTTAGTTAAACGAAACAATTGTTTGTAATATACATACAAGGTCTCATAATAGACAGCATTGTGACAATTGCTCCACATCACCCCTGTAAAACAAATGCCCCTCCGAAATCGTCAACTGGAAACCTATGTTTTCCAATCAGTGCGTTGACAAGTTAGAAACCCTTAACTTTACAGAGTTATTACTTGAATCAACTATATATTCAAAATATCAAGATATATGCATCTAGTCAACTCTTATTATCTCATCTACTCCGCTATTGTACACGCACACACACACACACATACACAAATACACAAGCATAAATACATATATACATCACACAACTTATATGAGGGCTGATGAATAAGTATCCGAACTGTCGTCATAGTAACGAAGCTAAAACAAAGTAAAGCTGATTTGCACAGATTGACCTTGTACCCTGTTGTGCATATTCACTAAGGTTTGACGTTGTACCTCATTTACGCTGGTTACCGCAGTGCTTCAAAGGAACGTGTGTAGTGTGTTATCGTCGCATTGACCATAACAGAGAAAGTTGAGCAGAGAATCTACTTCAAATATTGCCAAAAGCTTTGTATACCTGCTCAGAGGCTTACGCAAAGGTTTCTAAAAGATTTCATAATTTTTTATACAATCAAGGTGATCTTCTAAAACTGAAACCCGAGTGTGTTTTTGGTCAGCTGAAAGTAGTTTTGGCACAAACTTGACAGACGCACCTCTCATACCAAATCTTCAGAGATAATGGACCGAACTGAGGCTTAACTAATCGTCACATCCTCCGATACCTCACGGATGGTGATTCGATGATTTCCCCTCACAGCTGCACGCACATTTGTGATGCTTTTCTCAGTTCTTCTGGTTGCGGGCCTCCGTGAACTTTCGTCAATATCGAAATTTTTCGGCCATCTGAACCACTTGTGCACTTGTGTATGACTCGTGCACTCCTCTGCATACACACTCTGCAATCTTGCGTAGGCCTCTGTGCAGGTATCGTCATGACAACTTCCTCTGTCATGATCAATGCGACGATCACACGCTATACACCTTCCTTCCAAGCACTAATGTATATAGCGGTAGTGAGGTAGGACGTTGAAACTTGGTGTGGATGCTCAGCAGAGTTCAAGATCAATCTGTGCTAAGCAGCTTTACTCTCCACCACATGCACACGTATAATCTCTGTATTTATGTCGCGTTTGTGTGAATTCACGTGTGTCTTTGATCCTTTATTTAATAAACTTAATTACTCATTACACAAATGTTATTTATTACGCATGCATTAAGTTATGGCTACTCAAAATCCTTAAATCGAAGCTGTTATATATATATATATATATATATGTATATATACTTCTATAATTTGTGTATTTGACGATGTTTTGTTCAAATAAGCGTGGGAAGGAAGTGTTTAGCTATATTCAACTATATCAAATTTTAAGAAATTACGAAGACAATATTCCTTTAAGACTTCATAGAATGCATGTGTAGCTTACAAAACTTCTTCTACATTGATAACATACTATATTTGTCGTACAACTGGAAACATAAAACAATATGCTTATAGTCAATGTGAAAGCTGCATTGTATGAGGGAATATGATTAGGGGGTTATTATTATACTTACATCATAGATAAAAATATAACATACGAAATACAATATTTTCTTTATAATTTAATGTTTTTTTAATGCTTCTTATTTTCAATATCGGAAAGGAGACTTGTGACATGAACTTGTACAGAATAATACGGTATATAATTTAGAATTAATAGAGTATGTGTGAAATACACATGATGGATTATTGTTCAGCAAAAATTTCCAAGTAGCAATGTTCCTGAAATAATAGCGGTTCTGCCTACATAAATACGATGTTTAGGCAAGGTATTTGTCGATAGGCGTGTCAGTCATATTTTCCTATGCATTCCTTGTGCAGTATTGTTAACATGGCTGATTATCCCATATGTACATGATGTAATTCACAGTGGTAATTTCATTGAAAAACTATATAAATGGCCACATGACATCCTCTTTTTAGCTATTACAAAATCAATAGATATATATGTATATATGCCACAGGACCCCAAGCGTTGCGTGAGCTTAATAAATTATCTATGAAGAAAAACAACCAATATCAATGTAACACTTTCTAGTTTACTAGAACGAAGAACAACTCAGAATAACAAAAATAACATATAAAAATTCATAAATAAGAATAAAATATATGTATTCCCATCGTCAACTGCCAAACAGATAGTACTGTGGTTTCGATACCTGGGTACTACCATAAACATAAACACTGCTGGTAATCAATAATAATCAACAGGATTGAAATATTAGCATAGTTTGTTACTCCAGCCTCGACTTGTTATTACATCTAGAAACATCAAAGAAAAGAGTCATTTATAATTACAATACAGTAGCTATAGAACATATAATTTATTTCGAAATATGACTTTAAGATCGTAGGATTTAAATGTGAGTTACTATCAGCTTCATGCATCTTAAAATACAGTGATCTTTGCAAGCTATTATAGCATACCATGCATTTTCAGAAATCATTCAGATGTAAAATACAACATGGATGCTATTAGAAGAAAAGCGAGAAAACAATGAGAAAAAGCGAAAATGTATCAGAGGAAAATATATTGGAAGAAAACCGGTAAGGCATATACAAATCCCTGGTGATAAAACCTGATATGTAGTGTTGCCTAAACGTATAACTTTCTATTCGGTCGGCTGTGAATGTGAACACTCGTCGGACTATCTACATATCCCCCGTAGTAACATCTGTTGATTAATTAATTACATATGATAAAACTCAATGTGTGTGAATACTGGCCACGCTTGCGAGTAAAAATTGAAAAACAACATACGGAGTGGGAGTGATTGAGAGTTAGACGCAGTAAATCATGCGAACATCCTTTAAAACCTTTACTCTGAAAGACTGACGTTTTACTCAAAATCAAAATGGAATTTTTATCTTAAATTGTACTTTATCAGTTTTACATACGCACTTCCGCATACGCACACGCACACACACATACACACACACACACACACACACACACACACACACACACACACTCACATATATATATATATATATATATATATATGTATATATGACGGTCTTCTGTCGGTTTCCCTCAACCAAATACACTCACAAATATATGGTCGGCCCGAGATGATAGTAGAAAGCACCTTCCCAAGGTTTCATGCAGTGGAACTGAACCTGGAACCATGTGTTTGGGAAGCAAGCTTCTTACCACACAAATTATAATTCTTTAAAAATAAAAATGTTTAATATTTAATATTTAATTAATATAAATTAATAATTTTAAATTTTTAACTTTAAATTTAAATAATTTAAATTTTGAATTTTATATTTTATATATTTTGTATTATATAAATTAATTTTATTTCTATGTTTTGGTTTATGTTTTTCAGTTTGATTTGCCTAATAGTGGTTTATCTCTAATTCAATTTATATATATATGTTTCTTTACTGCCCACAAAGGGCTAAACATTGAGGGGACAAACAAGGACAGGCGAAGGGATTAAGTCGATTACATCGACCTCAGTGCGAAACTGTTACTTTATATATTGACCCCGAAAGAATGAAAGGCAAAGTCGACCTCGGCGGAATTTGAACTCAGAACGTAACGAAAGTCGAAATACCGCTAAGCAATTCGCCCGGCGCGCTAACATTTCTGCCAGCTCGCCGCCTACAATATATATGTATATATATTTCTTCTTTACTCGTTTATTACTGTCATTTTATTATTGTAACGCCTGTCCATTTTCTTGAAGTCTTTCGTCACAAACCTGCGACTTCTTCAGTGACACTATCCGTGTCCGTGTGTGTTCTTGTAAGTGGAGCAAGAGCACACACAGACACGAACAGTGTCGCCGAGGAGATCACAGATGTGTGATGAAAGACTTCAGGAAAATGAACAGACGTTAAAATAATAAAATGACAGTAATAAACGAGTGAAATAAATAAATATATATATATATATATATATATATATATATATATATATATATATATATATGTATGTATATATATAATGCGTGTTTTTATTTGGCAAAAGAAAAAAATAATAAACAAATTGGCCATTCCGAAATACATTAATATCTGTTGCAACACACGATTTCACATCAGGAATCTTGCAAAATACAATGATAATAATAATAATAATAATAATAATAATAATAATAAAAATAACAATAATAAGATACTGCTGTGACTACACATAAAACAATATCATTGATGAGGATGGTGGTGATGGTGATGGTGATGATGATAATGATGATGGTAATGGTGGTGATAATGATGATAGTGATGATAATGGTGATGATAATAACAATAATAAGCCGACTACGGCTGCTATAATGGTACGATTATAATTGTAACGGCAATGATGGCCGTCTCCCCACGAGCCAATCAAAGCTAAAAAATGATAACATTATCGTAGCACCAAAATGTTTTTGGAAACTAAAAGGAAAACTAAATCAGTATACCAAATCGCTTGTCCTATGGTTAATCTGGAAGCGCGTCCCCCAGGGAAGAGCCAGCCTGGGATCGAAAAGTCATCAACTGGCACAAACTCTTCTCCGAATACGGACATGGATGGTCACTTGAACGGGAAATCCCCCAACTCGAGCCCTCCAAGTTCACCACCACAACCACCACAGAAAGAAAAATGTAAGCGGAACAAATGGACCCGCTTACAGTATATGGAGAACACGGAATCAAGACGGTAGGCCCTATTTGGACGAGAACAAATTAGCAAATGTGAGGAGGGATATCTTTAGAAATAACAGACTCACAGACAGTGAAATAAGCGCGATCAAGCACGCAACGGAAAATGACATAAATATAAGACACAAAGGAAATGAAGAATCAGATGAACAGTATAGCCCGCCACGAGGCTTAATTGAAACACTGCCATCTGACCAAAGTACGCAAAGGCCTGAAGATACAAGAAATTCTATTGTACCTGTTAAAGATAGCCAGGAAAACGAAAAAACAACAGTAACTGAAGATCTCGCATTTGCTGAAGAACACAGAGAGTCTATGGCAGAAATGAGGCAGAAAATCCTGAATACGCTTGAAGTTGTAAGGCATACAAGTATGAATGATAGAGAACCGCTTCATAAACTCTCAAATACAAACCAAAATAAAAAACAAATCCAAATTGGCAACTATGTAACAAATGAAATAATACGAGAATTAAAACCTGATTTTACTGAGTTAAATGAAATTATTTACGCTTCTGCTAGGGCAATTGAAACCAGCTGTATGCCCCCGAAAAAACAAAGAAAACAAAACCTGGGAAGAAATCAAACCTGGAGAAGTAAAATTGAAAAAGTGATTGAATTTATGAGAGGGGAAATATCAATATTAAATGAACTAATATGTGGAAATGATGTAAGATCCAGAACAGGAAGAAAAATGAAGAGAAAATTTGGATCCTCACCAAGAGAAGAACTGATATCAATAAAAGAAACGCTGAAACAAAAAGTCCAAGCAAAAGCCCAAAGAATACGAAGATTTGAGAAGAGAAACAAGTTTTACAAGCAAAATAAGCTGTTCACATCCAATGCCAAAAAATTCTACAGAAATAGGGAAGGAGAAAGTAACCGTTAAAGACCCCCCTCCCATGGAAGAAGTTCAAAACTTTTGGAAAAGGATTTGGAGTGACAAGAAGACGTACAACATAAATGCTGACTGGATTATACAAACTGAAGGATCCGACCAAAATTTACAACAACAAGCATGGGAAGACATCACAATAGCAGACCTAAGAAAGGCACTCACGAAGGCCCATAATTGGAAATCCCCCGGTAAGATAGGGTGCCGAATTTCTGGCTCGCATCGCTCCCGTGCGCACACGGTAAGCTAGTTCAGCTGCTCAATGGAATTATGAGAGACCCAAAGAAAACACCTGAATGGTTAGCAAGTGGCATTACTTACCTACTCCCAAAGAATAACGAAACCAACCTTCCAAAAAACTATCGGCCTATAACCTGTCTATCCACCACGTATAAAACCCTAACATCTATCCTGGCGGAGAAAACATATGCATTCATGGAGAAGAACGATATTTTCCCCATTGAACAAAAAGGGTGCCGCCGAGGCTCTTACGGATGCAAAGATCAACTGCTAATCAATCGTATGATCCTTGAGAACTGTCACAACAAGCGCAGAAATCTCAGCACCGCATGGATTGACTATAAAAAGGCCTTCGACAGTATACCGCATCCATGGATCTTGAGATCGCTGGACATCTTCAAAATTTCCCCTGTGATTTCAAACTTCCTGAAGCACAATATGTCGTTGTGGAATACGAATCTCCAATTATACCACTCTGTGGAATTTTTCAAGGTGACTCACTTTCACCTTTAATATTCTGCATAGCCCTAATACCCCTTACAAGTGAATTAAACAGAACAGGGTATGGGTATAAAATTGCCAATAAAAAAATAAGCCATCTATTTTATATGGATGACTTAAAACTTTATGGTAAAGACAATAATGAACTTGAAGGCCTATTGCGCACCGTGAAAGCATTTAGCGATGACATCGGGATGGAGTTTGGATTTGAGAAGTGTGCCAAGGCCACTTTCCAGAAAGGGAAAGTGAAGACCACAAATTCAGTAGTGTTAGATGTTGACACAGTCATAAGAGAGCTTGAGCAAGAACAAACATACAAATATTTAGGGATAAATGAAGGCTCTGGTATTCAGCATGCAAGCATGAAAGAGAAAATCAGGAAGGAATGTTATAGGAGAGTTCGTGCAGTCCTGAAATCTGAACTAAATGCACGTAACAAGGTGTTAGCTATAAATTCCTTAGCAGTTCCAGTTGTTACTTATAGCTACAATGTGTTGAACTGGAATATGAGTGAAGTAAAGAATATAGATAGAAAAATACGCAAGCTGCTGAGTTGTAATAGGATGCACCACCCAAAGGCAGACGTAGATCGCCTTTACCTTCCCAGAGCCCAAGGAGGTCGAGGCCTGATCCAATTTGAACTAGCTTACAAAACAACCACAATTGGACTGGCCAAATATCTCGAAATATCGAATGACTGGATGCTAAAGCTCGTGGAAAATCACGAGAGACGAAAGAAGCTTCATTCTATCATCAAGGAAAGCAAAAAATTTGCTATTGATCTCGTGCAGGATACCCAAACTGAACAACCCGAGGGAAGCACGGCAACTATTGTTGCAAAGAAGGTGAAAATGATGGCAATGAAAAAAGCGCACGAGCAATTGGCTGATAGGTGGGAGGAGAAACCTCTGCACAGCAAATATGTGACCCGCAGCAAACAAGCTGATGTTGACCAGAAGCAAACCCATCAGTGGCTGCGGAGCTCAGGGCTAAAAGCAGAGAGCGAAAGTTTCATCCTGGCTGCTCAAGACCAAAGCCTATTAACCCGGAACTACCAGGCCAATGTGATGAAAAATGGAGCAGACCCAAAATGCCGATTCTGCAATGACATGATTGAAACAGTGGACCACCTAATCTCTGGATGTAAAGTCTTAGCACCAGTGGAGTATAAATTAAGACATGACAGAGTTGGCCAATATCTCCACTGGCTAATAAGTCGGCATTACAATATCAAAACTGCCGACAAGTGGTATAATCACCACCCTGAGGCTGTAACTGAAGGAGAAAATGTAACCATTCTGTGGGACTTTCCAGTACATACAGACCGAACCATCAAGGCCAATAAACCAGATATTGTTGTGAAAGACCAAAACAATAAAGTTTGCTTATTGATCGACATGAGCATCCCCTGTGATCATAATATCTCAGCGAAAGAGTTTGACAAGCTCAGAAAATACAAAGACCTACTCATTGAAATTGAGAAAATGTGGCATCTCAAGGCGGTTACAATACCAGTGATCGTAGGAGCACTAGGAATGATCAAGAAGGGAACCGAAAATTATATGAGAATGATCCCTGGCTTACCATCCCTGCAAGAAGTGCAAAAGATTGTCTTAACTGGTACATCACACGTATTGAGAAGAGCATTGTCGATGTGAGAACTGTTGCTGCTCATGTATTTTAATTTAACTTAAAAAAAAAAAAAAAAAATGAACGAACTACTGAGTTTGGTTTAATGGCCTACCAATATACACTATGAGTTTCTTTGCCCTAGGAGTCGGGAAGACACTCGGCAAGAAATGGAAGAAAATTTGAAAGAAGAAAAAAAAAGTAATAATAATAATAATAATAATAATAACATACTTTCATTTAATTGTTTCATCTTAGTCCATTTTCCCATTATTGCTCATTCTCATACCAGCTCCGATTTTCTGTTCGAAGTAAAGGATAACATAAATTACTGATTTCATCGATCTAAAACATGTAAGCATATGTGCTCGCGCGCACATTCACACATACATACATATACACATATGCATGTGTATGCGCATCCATAGTTATATATAAGTATGCAACGTTAATGTATGAATGCATGTATATATACACACACACATGCACACATACATTATGTGGACGAAACTTTCAATCAAGACAGTACAACCGTATCTGATTCTTCAAATGTTTCAATCCTGGGTATCTACATTTATTTACAAGATTGCTGACATTTAGCAATGGTTTCTCCCATAATGTTGATGCGCCAACCTCTATCATTAATAAAAATGTCGGTATTTTTGGCGACACGAATATACTAGGTCTGACTACCATATCCATGGGAAAATATGACAGCTGAGCGAATGAATACAAGGTTTTCTTTCCTTTTCGCTGAAGCTTACTCTTTGCTCTTCTGCAATAGTTATATCGGGTGTATTCAGCTCAATTATGCATAGCTCTCAACAATGCCAATTCGTATAACTGCAAATTCTTACATAGATTAGTATTAATCTAAATGTGAAATATCATTGCCAATACATAACTGAGTAACGTTACATACCCTTATAGAGTTATGCAGAAAATAGTATAGATGGATGTGCATATTCCCCCTTTGCGTTGTTCTGTGGACCATACACTAGCGTAGCTGCAGTGAGTACCACCTGAATCGTTTGACGATCCCGGGCCCCACAAAAAACACATATTGCTTATAACAGCAGTGGTGCCCTATTAAAAGTGCCGCCCGTGAATACATAATAGCAAGTTTAGTTGTAGTGTTCAAAAACTCGAGTTTATATAAATTCAGCTTCAATTCATTGAAGCAATAATATTGTATTCTAAATTTCAGGTCTGCCTTTTTGTTGCAGTACTAAAATTAATTTCACTCACCTAACTACATTTGCAACATTTATTTTGAAGTAATTTTCCGAATAATTTTCCTTCTTTCATCATTGGAATTGATCATTACGCTAATAACTATTTCTTTTCTCCTCACAAGCAATGTTAGTTAATATTTCTTGACTCAGTTGACTCTGTATCATAGTATCGACCTTAAAATTTAGTTTAGCTGTAGAGCATGTCCGGGCTTATAATTTCCTAATGCCAATAACAATATCATACAGTTCGGCAGACCTCTAACTACCCATACAGTTACCTATAAATATATATATATATTATATATATATATATACGTGTGCAATTTTCTGTATCTGATAATCTAAAATATATTGTAATATAGTCTGATATCCAAACACTTTGCTTTATTGCATTACTATATCACACCTTTTTATCTTGCATTTAAACAGAATTACACCCAGTATGTATGTAACACTATATCTGAATTTAAATCATTCATAAAGATAACGCATTTACGCCGAGGTGGAGATCGTTCAACGAAAGCTGTGAGTTTTGTAATGAAATTCTCTCGAAGTGTTAGGCAAGGCTGATATCATTTAAGATCTTAGTATCGATTTTCCACAATGTCGATGACTGATATAATATAATCACACTCATAAAAGAGAATATACTCTTTTACAAATTTCTTCTCATTTGGGATAAATATTTCAGTTCATTCTATTGTATGATAGAAGAGCTGTTATAACTCCCTTGTGGTGACCATTTTATGAAAAAGGATCTTAATATATTGTTTAGTATACTTTCTTCAATACATATTTTGATTATCTAGTTTCAACTTCAGTTGCTACTAATCTGGTTCAATTGGAAGCAAAAATTAAATATTAATATAGATTTTCAATTAAATTGTATGATTTAAAACGAGAAAACTAAGTCGTCGAAGCCAGTAAGATATAAAACAGATTTTTAGCCCAAAATCAAAATTGCTGAGCACAAACGTACAAGCAGCTAGACGGACGGTGGTTTCACTGGTTGATGTTAGCCCGAGAGACTGTTCTAGCATGACACAACTTTGTTAATGTAAATATTTTTCCTTATATTCTATGGTATCCGTTCTTTGCAAATAGGAGTTTTGGCGCTACTTCAACTTTCATCGGAATCAGGCTGTTCCCACCCTAACACAATCTTACGTTGGGTGAATGCACTTCACTTCGTAAACGAGGTACACCAATGAATAGGAAACCGACGGGGTAACCACGGATGGTATGGTCTCTAGGGAATGTGGAACGCGTAAAAGAAGCTTTGAAACGGAGTCCGCATCGTTCTGCTCAAAGACATTCCACTAAAATTGGCATCGGTAATCGATCGGTAAGGCGTACTTTCCATGAACGTCTGCATTTCCACCTGTACAAATCGGTCATTGGGCAACAATTGAAACCATGGATATATATATATATATATATATATATATATATATACAGAGCAGCTTAACTTCACACGTCAGATGGAAACAATTTTTGAAGCAACTGACAGACTCATTCTGTTAATGAGTGATGAAGCTTATTTTCATCTCAGGGGCATGGTGAATCAACAGATCTGTCGTTATTTTGCTCTTGAAAATCTGAGAGAACTGCATGAAAGACTACTGCACAGTCCAAAAGTAACGGTCTGGTGTGCTGTTGGAAAAGCTGCCTACATTGGTATTTACGTTTTTGAATACAATTATGGAAATGCTGTTACTGTGAACTCCGAGCATTACATCGAGATGATAAACAACTTTGTACCTGAAATACAACGAAGGCGTATTTCTCTCGGTGTGTGCAGGTTCAGTAGGATGGGGCGATGGTCCACACAATCAGAACATCAGTAGACGTTCTTCGCCCTCTCTTCTGACTGCCTCATTTACAGGCTGGCTGACATTCCTTGGCACTTTTGGTCCCCTCATTTGTCCATGGGGGATTATTTCTTATGGGAAAACCTAAAGGCACGTGTGTGTGCGCACGAACCTCGTACATTGGACGATTTGAAGGAAACTATTACCGTGGAAGCCACCCAAATGGACAGAGAAGTGCTGGAGAGAGTGGAGGCAAACTTTCAAGAACGTCTTCAGAAATGCGTCAATGAGAACGTGCAGCACATAATGGATGTTGTTTTCCACACTTGATTTGGACAAATGGTAATTCAATACGAACACATTGATGTCAATAAAATTTGCTTACATCAAAGATTAATGATCCTGTAAAGTTTTGAAAAACCTCCATTCTCACTGTCCTGCCCTGTACATACACACACATATATATATATACATATATATTATTTGTTTTTCGGGGATTTATATATATATATATATATATATATATTATATATATATATATATATATAAATATATATATATATATATATATATATATATGTGTGTGTGTATGTGTGTGTGTGTGTGTGTTTGTGTGTATACACATGTATATGTATATATGCATGCATCTAAATTTAAATTCTAAATACTTTCAAAGCAGAAAAACATCAAAAGGAAAAGCCTGTTCTAATAATTTTGCTACTTGTCAGCAGTTGTTCCAGTATTCTTCAAGCAATTTAACTGTTGCTCTGATTAGGGTGAGATTTTAAAATTCTCTGAGACTTAAAATATTGTCTAGTTGTCCTTCCAAAATATTCTCTTCGAAATTATAAGAAACAGTCTGTGTTACTTTACGGAGTCTAAAAACAGTCGTTATATTGTTTCATCATTCTGGAGACATAAATTTATACATTGTATGGAGGGCATGATTTTAGTATTATCTAACTGACCCCACAGATAAATATAGCAAAATATGTGTAATAAAAATTAATTTTCTGAATATTCTGTTGTGCCTGGGGAGAGTCATTCTCTTTTAGTGCTTTATTATTTAACACACTCACCGGTAAAATCTCCACTTCTTTCTTTTTTTATTCTAAAATTTTCGTTGCGTCTTGCAACCTTTTCAATAGTCTTGATTCTGTCCATTATTTACGCTGCGTTCCCTTTTGTTGGTTTGTGCGCATGTGTGTGGGTCAGTGTGTGCCTATACATCATACATATACGTATGTATGTGTGTGTGTGTTTGCATGTGTATGTATATATGTGCGTGTGTATGCATATGTATGCATGTATGCGCGTGCATCTCTATGTACGTATCCTGCATATTTATGTGCTTGCCTGTCCGTGTTTGTGTATTTTCTATGTATGTGTGCGTGAGCATGTGCTTGTATATGTATGCACCTCTGTCTCCTTATGTGTGTATATCTGTGTTTGTGTGTGTTTTGTAACTATGTACCATGTTTGTATGTATGGATGTGCATCTTTATATGTGCGGATCCGTGTCTCCATATGTGTCTGTTGTTGTAACCTATGTACCTAGATTCTGAATATGTTATGCAATAAAGAATGTAATCGGAGAGTGTGTTAGCTTTTTTGCTTCTTGAAATGGAACGTCGGGTAGAACCCATAAAATAGTCTCCGATTTTACCTGCAGAAACCAAATGGGGGCACACTGATAAAAACATTACTACTAGAACTGGATTTAGTTCTTATGGGAGAGAGCGTTTTTAATGCTGTTACATTGTTACTTTCTTGAAAACACCATGCATCTAAAAGTAAAATTTAGATACTTTCAAAGCAGAAAAACATCAATATTAAGAGCCTGTTCTAATAATTTTGCTACTTGTCAGCAGTCGTTCTAGCTATAATATTTAGGCATTAAATAATACACTGTTTTAATACCGACAGTCATCAAAATATCTTAATGCCAAAATATTCTTATCAATTGATTGGTTCTTATTTAGTAGTTGGCAAAAATATATATTTTTTGTACAGCGCTATTTTCAGCTGCAAAAAACAAAAACGGGAAAATATTAGAACAAATTAAACTTTTTCAGTAAATACTTGGAAATATCATTTTTTCGCATGATTAATTGATTTTCTCTTGAGAATGCCATTAATCTCTGACGAAAGTCAAACTTCAGAGAAAGAAATAGAAAATATGTTTAAAAGATTCTGTGAACAATAAAGGTAATAAAACCACATCAACGTATGTTTTTTCTGGCACATAAATTCGTGTATTTTGATACCGAAATGTCTGTATTTGTGACTTGATGGCAAATCTGTCCAAACGTTTCTGTTAATATGTTAATATTCTTATATTTGAATCTGTTTATAAACAAGAAGTGTTCGATGGTATGTGTATGTGCGTGTGCGTATATATATTTATTTTTATATATATATATATAGATATATATATGTATGCATATATATACAGGTATATATATATATACATACATATACATGTATATATACTTATATATATATATATATATACATACACACACACATATATTTCTGCATATATGTACATTCATATATAGAGACATACGTATACGTATACACTCAGACATTTAGATATATGCGTATATATATATGTATAGAGAGTGAAAGAAAAGAAAGGCAGAAAGTAAAGGAAAGATAGAGAGGATAAGGAAGGAGAGAAGTAGTGTCTTTTCTCGCATATGTAAGAATTCTGTTTATCTTGCACGCATTAAAATACATATGCAAAAAAATTTTTTCCTGTATAAATACTACTAAAACTATGGATATTTGCTAGCATGTCAATGCATTTTAAAACAAACGTATATATGTATGTAGGTGTGTATGCATGCATATGCGTATGTGTGTATGTGTGTATTAGGTGTGTGCGTGTATGTGTGTGTGTATTTCGATTCTGAATAATTGTAAATTGTTTTGTTGGCGTCGTTCTATATCAGATTAAAATAAAATCCCATATATCTTGATTGTCTGCATCAGTAAGAATTCACATCATGACTGTATAGTCCAAGCGATAAGAGAATTGATTTGCGCGTATAAATAACCGCAAAATACCATATTTATCACACTAAAGTACATGAAGTTACTATATCTACGTAGTTGTTACTTCCGACATTTTCCTCAGAATTTCTTTGAAGCCCGGTTATTAAAGAAACAATTGAATGTATGATTTGATCCAATAATGTAAGATATTAGATATTTTGATTATTTGGCGTCTGATCTCAGTCGATTGTTGGTAGCTGAAGAATAATCGAGCGCAATGGCAGAATCGAACTTGTCAATTAGGAATAAAATCAAGAACTGTAACTTATTTCATCTTTGTACGACCTCAAAAATGTCCATCTTCCTGTAGTCTATGTAAAATGAGTAACACCATTGTAAATGTCACCTCCCCCGACAAACTTTGTAAATGGTCTGATACTAAAAGGCGCTAAACTTTAATGAGATACATATGATCTTATGCAAAGCTCCTTCATGTTTCCACCTGTGCTTACGTTAATAGGCTTAACTGAAAGTTATGCTATATTTGTAAAAACAAATCAGTAACGGTATAAAAAAAAAGCGACAGTCATGGGATAATAATCTCGTATTTCATCGGACTGCTTTGTGATAATTCGCAATGATTCAATAGGATAGATGTAGCTACAACATTTTGCGTCTAAATTTTATAAGGTGGTGTGATAGAGGTAAACAGAAATAAATGCGTGTAAGTCAAGTTCAATGGAGAATTTATTTATCGTGAAGTTTATCAGCTATGTACCAACAAGTGGTGTTAAAAAGTCTTATTAAATTATAAAGACTAACATAGTTTTAAATACGTGATTACAGGACTGTCTTCAATACTTATCAATAACGTCACTATTAGTTTTGCATGAACGACTTGTATGTGTGATACGTGACTGAAAAATCAATATTCTAAACTGACACCCAATATTAACCACAACTGCTACAGCAAATTTAAATTTAAGTAAAACAGGCAAGCGCTTATTGTACACAAATTTAATTATCAAATGTTTTTCAGATGGGAGCCATCAAAAACAACTCAGGGTTAGCAGAAACGTAAACTGTAAGAAGGACGCTTTTAACATTCACTATGGCCTTGGCATATTTATTCATCAATTGTGAAGTAAACAATGGAGAAATTCAAATACTCACACACCTCAAAGTTCATTGATTTTACGAACAGTAGTCTAAGGTAGTCCAGTCGGTGCGGATCTCTTTTACGTATTAATATATTAAACTATTCAGCAGAATCTGGAACTAGGATATGATTATCTCGATTCTACAACCTACACAGAAGATAAGAACGGAGTACGTTTGCAACAAAAAGAAAAGATTATTACAACAATACCTATTCTCTACAGGAAACGATCGCAACTCTAAATTAAACTAGAAAATATTTTGAATCTTGTTTCTTCACATGTAAACAAGATTCTTGTCATACCTTTAAAAACTAAAAGATGCACCGTATAAAACACACAAGAATATATAATGTAAATTTGTACAACACATTCTGATTTTATAATTTCCCAGAAACTGACACAAACTTTAACTCATAAATCATGGCATGCATATATTTAAATAGTAACTTGCAAAATTGCATTAAAAGTTATTGATTTTATAGCGCACCAAATAGAAGGGTGATTTGTCTCAAACACTCAAAATAATGCATATAAAACCCTTCTGTGTCCGTAGCAAAAACAACAAAATACATGCATAAAAATCAACTTTGCGAAAAACATTAGTGTTTACATAAATACACCTTCGTTAAACTTCAAGCACCATGATAAAAAAAGCAAACTAATGGGCAACCCAAAAACATTCATAGACATCACTTTTGACGATACAAGGAAAAATAATACTTGTGTACACTCAATGCATATTCCTTTATACGAAATATTTCATTCGTGTGTTGGATCCCAATATCTTCAACGAGAAGCGAAGTTTCTAGCACAACACCAGTAATTCACGTTACATTGAGACGCCATGCTAGCTCATATATCTCTAATAACCAGTGAAAGAGAAAATAACTTTTCCACTCTAACTAATCTACTTTACCTATTTTTGTAATGCCAATAGCGATTTAAAAGATAAGCGGCAGCTTGTCACGTTACTTACTCTCCCGGATAAAAATTGATGGTCCTGTATCTAAATCAAAATAATTTTTTTTTGTTCTTGTTATTGTTGTCATTGTTACTAGGCACCTGGTCTATGGTCAGTCAGCCACTTTCCTCTCTCTCTATCGAGCAGTAAAATCGCTAGAATTTCTACGATAGCTATATATAGAGATGTAACGTCTGGCTGGAAAATTGACGTTTGTGGAGAAACTATAGGTATCAAACGAGGCGAACTAGCTGAAATTTTCTCGAGAACTGTCTGGCCGGAAATGTTTATGGGTAATTTAACCCCCTTTTGTCTAGCTGTACTACAGAGAGATGCTACAAGTTCGAAACAAATTCAACAGGCACGAAAGTGCAGCCAAGTAGGAGTGTCTAACATGCGGCAAAACCGTAGCGATAAAACAGTAGAACTCTAGATCGCAAAGCGACAAAACCGTACAGTTCTGGATCGCGTAATATCCGAGCATTCCTGACTCGTAGGTTTATGACAAATAACTGTTGTCATGTGTAGGTTGAGTCTATCGGCCAAGTTCATCGTAATGATTGCCCCACCAATCCCCCAAAACAAGCGGTGCAGGCGACATTCCTTTGTCTAGTGACTACGGTGAAAGCGGTTATATGTTGGATGTGGGTGAATGGATTGAGGACAGACTCGTTTCACTTCGGTCAAGCTCTCATCGACTTCAGCTACAACTTGTAAAAGAAAGTGAAAATGGAGAGGATATTACCCTCCACTAACGATTTAGTGGACAGCAGGTGACTCAAAATTAGTTTGGGTAATAGAACTACTCTAATCATGTATCTCTATATGGAAAAAACAAACACAGCAGTTAGATGAAAATTTTCTTTGACTCTAATAGGAAACTCCCTGTATCAGGTCTTGTTTAATTATTTTCTACGCTATGTATATTTTATCTGATTTCTCCTCCTCAACACTACAAGATAAAGAAAGTAGTGGTGGTGGTGGTGGTGGTATGGGATTTATGATGGTGGGTTGTGTTGTTGTTGTGGACGGTGGTAGTGATGATGTTGTAGTTGATAGCGGAATCAGAAGCAGTAACTGTTGCATCAAAAATAAAAAAGACGGAGAGAGATGAGGAATAAAAGAAGACGAATGAAAGTTGTATTTACTCACGAACTAAAAGTCCAGCATGGATGAAAAGAAATGATAACAAAGTGAAATGATGTCACAAATGATGTCAGAAAGATAGGTTTATGCATGAAGAGCATTTTCTAATTAAACTTAAGTCCATAATTCAAAGTTGAGACACAATGTTGTTTTGATCACGATAACATAAGAAAGCAGAGCATCAATAGTCATTTTGAATATGAGGTGTGTGTGATAAAGCAATAAATCACTCTGTATCGCTTTGCTGAACATCATTTGATACATAATATAAATAGAAATGAGATAGGTTTTGTAGGTGTTACTGGAAAATATGCACCCGTTGAAGGAGGTAGGACGAGTGAACACGACAAAATGTATCAGTGGATGACAATGACAAATGAACGAAAATGCAAGGGATTCTGTTTTACAAAGTTAAGTAGCTAACACAAAATTCATCTGAGAGAACCTCTAGAAACACGTGTTAAATAGTAAAGACTACGGAATTCATAAACAGCAACGATAAACTAAGAAGTGATTCTAAACAAGAATTAAGGATATATTTCCTACAAGTCAGATCTCTATACATTTGAATGTAAAATAGAGCATATATTAAATACAGTCTTCCAACGAATCTACTAAAGTTTCGAAAACAATAGGTTAAAGCAGAATGATGTTTTCACAGCGAATATGCAATTGAAAATATCAGTTTGGTTAGTCTAGGGTGGACAAAAGAATGATAATAAGAGCCGGGGTTTCCAAGCCAGGGCAGAAAACTGTAAATCTATAATACACACACACACACACACACACACACACACACACACACACACACACACAAACAAACATATAAAGAGAGACAGACAGACAGACACAACTATAGACGTAGTATATACACATTTGAGTACTGAAAAAGAAACCCTAATTACATTTGTAGATATAATTCTGTACGATATAGTATAGTATAATTAAGACATGATAAATTGTAAGGCATCACCGGTAACGGAGTAATTTAATTTCTGCACATAAGAGTTAAATTTATTGCACTGAAAAGCAAAATCCATGAAAATAATAGAATAACAGAATGTTGACTTGTGCTGTCGAGAAAAATGAATTTAGGTCATTTACCTGAAAATGATATTCTCTTCTACGGAAAAGGTCTTACTCATAATGGCTAGCTTTTATACTAGCATCTGGAATTGTATTTCATCTAGCTTCCATGCATATACAAACAAAACACACACACACATGTGTATACATACATACATACATACACACATACATACATACATACATACATACATACATACATACATACATACATACATACATACATACATACATACATACATACATATTAGTATGGAAAGGAAGTCCTGATGCATTTCAAGATGGGAAAGAAACAAATACATCTTTAGTCTTAATCAATTTATTTAATAATATTTAATAATATTCAATATTTCCCCTTGTAACGTAATTCCATCCACTTACCAAATTTCTGATCTCTCAAGCGCACAACCCTCTTCCGGTTTCGAAACAAAACGGTTCTTAATATTAATTCACTTGCTCCAAAATTGACTGTTTTCCCTGTTAATTATCTTGCAATCGTCTAAAAAAGTGAGATGAAGAATGGTCACAACAGTAACAAAGATACAACAACACCTCTAAATTTAATGTTATAATCTTCCCATGGGTGACTAGGGAAATAAGTGTTCTTGCATTATAACGTATTTTTATGGCTGACCAACGTATATGTATATTTTATCGTAAACTAGCAGAAACCCGGGTTAAAGAATATAATGAAATTTTAAAAAATCCTTTTAGGTCTCTGACATAAAACACAGACTACTGTGGTTTCACCTTTTAGTAGCTGAGATACCATTTTTATACGTTAATAACGCGGCGCATTCCCGGTTACTGAAACTAATGAAATTTAATGATGCCTTTTAAATCTCTCAGTAAAATGAAACATAGATAATGCAGTTATCAACAATAATTGGCTGAGACACAAACTATTAATGACAATAACATGTTTTATCCGATGTTCTCACTGTTAAAATTGCTTAAAAAAAACAGGTAGTTCTTTGCCTTTGCAATTACCTTCAATTGTCCGAACATATTTCAAACAAGTTGAACATGAAAATGCATAAATTTGAGAAGAACCGGACTGCGAGCTCTCCCCTCCTGTTAATTAGTACATTCAACAAAATGTCTGTCAGATGACGTGAGTATAAACAAAAGTATTGAAACAAATCCGGAAATCAATCACAGTTTAATTATCCAGAGCTTCTAAATATACGATGTTTTGATTGTGCGCTTTAATTGGTAAATAAATGAAGAGATTTTGGGGATTTCCAACTCGCGAACATCCTACATATAATTGCCCATGAGAGAAGCAAGGTGAAGTCCAGAAACCTTTCTTTGAAACTTGTTTATTGACATAGTGAAAGTTAGTTTCACTGGGAACTGGAACCGTTGAAATTCAAAGGGAGAAGTCATATGGTATTAACAGGATCCGTGGAATGAAGACATCCTCACACTTATAATTCCCAGTTATAATTGTTACCTCTAGGACATGAGGTCTCATCACTTTCCCTACCAGTCTGGTACCATTTCACAGACGAGGTGGATCCAGATTGCTGAGCCAGATTAGAGCCCGCTTTTTAAGTATTAGGTGGTGAGACAACATCCCAGGCAAAACTACAGCCTGGTCCTGATCAATGACAGTATCAAGGGAATTGAAAGACTGTTCTTGTCCAGGCAACAGCTGCAAGAGATCCCAGTTGGTTTTATTGACAGCATCATTACGTGGCGCTAAGATGGCTCGTTCACAGAGCCATTGACTGTTGCTGAAGGTTTGTGCAATTTTTTGGAGCATATGCATTATGAGATCATTGACAGTTGGTATCATCTCATCAGAGGTGTTTTGCCTCCGCCGATTTTGGATGATAACTTTCGGAAATATGGATATTTTTTTAATGAAACTTTCTACGAACATATGCTACATCATGCAAACTCGGAATATACAAATTTTGAGGAGAAAAGTGAGGAGGGTTTTCGGAAAATTCACCGGAGTCCACTTCAATTCGTCTTAACTTTCAGGGAAATGGATATTTTTCAATGAAATTGTCAACAAATATACCTTGCACTATGTAGATTCCAAACATATAGGATTTGGAGGGAACACAAGTGGGGATTATTTTTGCGAGCTGTTCCCCATTGGTGGGGGGGATAGTTCGGAACAAGTCGTCCATATTTGTTTCAGTTTCTCCGTTTTAGGCGTTTGTGCATCCGTATTTAACCCTTAACCCTAGTCGTAAAATTTCGGCGGAAAAATTGAAAAGTTAAGGAGGGAGTGTATTAAAAAGTCTAAAAGGGGATTTTTGTTTTGCATATTCAGAATCTCCGTTGGAGACAATGTCGGAAACCGTAGAAAAAAAAGTACAATCGGGTGACTTGATCATTCTCAATGTAAGTAACTTTAGAAATTTTCCTTAGCTGAAATCGTCACAACTATAATGATGTATACATACGTGTGTGTGTGTGAGTAGCTGGTTACTTAGTTACTATGTTGACATTCACCAAACAGTTAAATGAAAGTGTTAAGTCGATTTGCGCCAAGAATAGTCACATGGGATTTATATGTGAAATATCAAGTCTTAATAATGAGACTTGTTCCAAAAATGTCCGAAATATGTATCAGAAAATCAATGTACAATATACAGTACCTCATTTAATTAAATGAGGAAAATGTGTCTATCTCCATATGAAATTATTTTTCTGACATGAAAGTATTTTAGTATTACTTTTGTAGCAGAAATTGTCACAACTGTAATGATTTATTCATACATGTGGGTGTAAATAACTGGTTCGGACGCCAAAGAAAGAAAGCTCCAGCACAAGAAGTTGAGAAAACGATTTGAAGAAGTGAATCTTTATATAGAGAGCAATATTATTTATTTTTATATACGAAAAAATAAATCAAGACCGTATTTTTCTTTCGAAGGTCAAATTATTCATATACCCCAAGTATAGTACTGATTGATCCAGTGGCTTGAGCGTGCATTGAGGACACACACAGAGACATGGTATTTTATATATTAAAATAAATGCAGTAGGACTGTCTTTGCCACCTACATGTGTAAATAGATATCAACACACACACATACACGCACACAAACACGCACGCACACACACACACACACGCTCACGCACATGCACACACACACACATACATATGTGCGTAGATACATAAACACATATCAGCCTACGAAACACTCATTTTAGGGCAAACATAATTACAGAAATATATGCATCTAGTGCGATGGATTGCGTTAAGGATTTATAAACGTATTTTTTTAAATATCGATTTAGAGTGTTTCCGAAAAATTATGTCTTCAAATGCCCACTATACTCCCTCTTTCCTTATTCTACACGTTTATCACATATTTGATAGTCTCTTGTTTAGTCCTGGGGGAGAAACTGATTGGCCTTAATGAAAGCGTTTCGATATATTTGTTACGGTAGTAGGACGTCCTAATTAAATAAAACTTTGCAGTAATTATGGAAGAATTTCTTAATTATCGAAGTTTTAAATAGATAACAGGAAATGCATGCAAGTATATGAACTATATTGAGATTGCTAATAGGATATCCTGATAAGTGGCACACTTCTTTCAACACACATTAGGAAATATCAACAGATGATTGTAACAATCTGAAAAATACTACGAGCAATCAACACATTATAGTTGTCCCAGTTTATTAACAAAAAACGCCCATTAATAAAGTAATGGCATCAGGCAAAACATAAAAGAAAAACATACCGCTAAACATTGATCAATGTAAGCCCATACCGAAGTTGAATATGAATGATTGGCTACATGAAAATATGAATATATGTAACAATGTTTTGCAAAACGAAATGTTCATGTGAACAAGCTATTCCAATATGAATAGATTAAATTATCTAATTACTTCAGGTGGTTGTATCAGAGTGAATCCTAGTAAAAATCAGCCGGACCTAAGAAAGCTTTAAAGAAAATACATACGAAATTTTATCAAAACTTTGTTATGTTTGTTTAATGAATACGAAAATGCGTTGACGAACATTAAACAAGGAATAACTGAAACAAAGTATCGTGTCGACAACAAAGAGAATACTCTTGAGAAACACAAAGATTTGTAAGACATATTTAGTAAATCTATGAATAACTAGACATTTTGCAAAATGCATCCGCTTCATAGAGAAAAATTAAGTTTTTATATTTCATATCAAGTGATTTTATAAGAGAATTTTCATAAAAGAAAATCGTAGTGCAGGTTGAAACACCAACATTAACAGGATTTTAGAATTCTCGGACGGAATATGGACAAAAACAGATAACACAATAAAGAATAGAAGAGTTAAGGAAACGCTCTAAATCAGAATAAGCTATAAAACTGTCAGCGTGATTTATCTCACCGGCGTTGAAATACCAAATACGTTAGGAACTGCAAAGTATTAGAGATTTATGAATTCTCGCATTTTGACCGAAATAGCTGACTACTTCTCATGAATTTATCGAAAATTTCACTGAACTGGTATCCATACCAGTGGCATTATACGAATGGCTGCTGGCGAAGAAAACCGTGTTAATTCTCCAAAGCAGAATACTGAAGAGCCTCCCCTCAAAAGTACCGGCGTGTAACTTGCTTACGCGAACCTATAAAGTACTTAGAACTGTATCCTACAAGCTGGTTGCTCACTCAGAAGGCAATAAGATATAACTAGGATAGAAGAAAAGTGGTGCTGAAGGACTTATGAATGTAAATAGAAAATACATTTGACAGAATACAGCATATCTTAACATTTTATGGATGAAGAAAGGTATTTCGCAATCTTAAACACGAAGGGTCCTCCAGATAAATCAAGTAGCTTGAATGTTATTACAGCATATGAAACAAGAGCGCCTTGTTTCCCTGGGCATGGTTTCACTGAAGCTCCGGCGTCTGGCGACGGACTTGGTAAACACCCACAAGTTTATCAACCACCTCACCAACAACAACACTGAACACCTTTTTGAACTCCATGTGTCTAACACACGTGGACATGCCTACAAAGTCAGAAAACAACACAGCTCCCATGACTTTCGGAAACATTTTTTCACGCTCAGAGTTGCTGAAGCATGGAATAAACTGCCTGCGTCAGTTGTTGACTGCCATGACATTGCATCATTTAAGGCCCTCATGCTTTCTGAAATCAGCCGAAATTACACCTGATTATATATACACTTTAGATGAGTTGTAGTGCACCTGAGCACTGTACACAATTATTATTATTATTATTATTTTAAGAAAATAGAAAAACTAATGATTCCACAAGACAACTGAATTATTTAAACCAGCCATATAACCCTAAGGGGACCCATTTATGGAAGCATCTGAGTCTCTACTGTTGCGCTAAAGTTTTGCCTCATTAATTATTCTTGCAAGATAATTAGAGAGTCTATGTTAGCAATTCGACGTGAAATATATAAAAAGTATATATAGAAATATATAAAAGGTATATATATATATATATATATATAATATATATATATATATATATATATATATATATAATTGATATGATTAGCAGTTTGCAATGTTTCTACAAAGAGGAGAATTGCAAACGTCACTAAATGTGACTATGGTGTTAGGAAACACCTACATTGTTAGAAACAGCTATATGCTGTAGTTAATGCTCATGAATGAAAGCATATACACCAACAGGGTCCATAATCGTCCTAAAAGTGCCAATCGAGAAGTCTTAATACTGTCGCGTTAGTTTCGGCAATTTCCGTTGCCTCACCAATTAAGACCGCCCGACCGTTTGGTTTTTTTTCGGACTCGCTTCGCCATTAGTATTTACGTTTCCTTCATCTAAAAACAATTCGATGATTTAGGGATTCGCTAATGTGTACCTATAAAATTAATATAAAAAGCAGTTTGCTATATTTCACAAAAAGGAGGGTCACAAACGTAACACACACACACACACACACACCACACACACACACACACACGCACACACATAGGCACAAGACATGTTATGACAGCGATCTGTTCACAATCATCTGGAACATGCTACTTATTGACGAGCCAAAAGATGAAGGTTAATCTTTCTAATGACAGAATGATAAATTGTCCAAAAATACGTTGATTATTAAAACACGATACCCCAGTCTAGAGATAGAAACCTCAGGTTAAAACGTTTTCAAATCGATTCGACTTTGCGCCACTAAATAAATTTATTTAAACATATATAGCATTATTTAACGAATATAATTACAAAAACTATATAGTTACAAAAACTAAACTAATGTTAACCTCACAGTCTAAAGACAGACGCTTGATATAAATAAAATGCCACATTGTAGCTGTAAAGGAAATTAATTGAAATCAGATAGATTGTAAATTATAAGAAAAATATATTCAACGTGCACACGTACAAAGAGTATGAATGATAATGGGAATCGTATTAAGTTATCGGAATTTCTGGCGCCTATCAATTGTAGAAGACATTACAAAGTATTGTTTTTGATTAAACGTACAATTAACTTTGGTCGGTTTTTATGATACATTTCACAATGCTGCACATGAAAACGGTTATAATCTCGCACCAAAATCAATGCGTGATATCTTTACAATGTATCATCTAAAGATCAAACCGTGTGTGGAATTTAAAAAAAAATTTGTACGCACGCACCTGATTATATATACGCACGCACGCACCTCATATATATATGTACGCGTGTGTGTATATATATATATATATATATATATCTATCTGTGTATGTATGTATGTATCATGTGTGTGTATGTATGTATATGTATGTTTATATATATATATGCGTATACACACACACATATGTACACACACATATATATACATATATATATATATATATATAAATGTACATAGATATATAAATGCAAAGACCCGCTTCGGTCACGAATAACCATGGGAATGCACCTACAAAGCTATCCTCGGGGCATGATTGTTTATGGAAGAGCAGAAGTCGCACATGCATACTAGCCTCCCCTCTACACGCCACCGATGTAATCAAAGAGAAAGGCAAGGCTGATACAAGCTGCAGAAACCCTAGTCGTGGGTCACATGAAATAATTGAACGAGGGACACTCAGAACATTCAAGAACGAGAAGGAAATGTAGCTTAAAGCAAACAAGAATCCCAAGAACTGTCTCAAATGCACAAAATGCATTAAGAAATTTATTGGGCAAACAAGATGAAAATTAGTACATAAGCAAGAAATGATAGATCTACATCTTTAAAATAATATTTTTTAACTTTTCTTTTGCTAAACAAAGAAAGAGTGGTTTATCAACTACAAAATACAAACGGGAAATACTTTGCAAGAATTCTAAATCTGAAAATGAACGTAAGCTTATCAACACCACTATTGGAAACAACCTACTTTCTATTGGTTACTGCATAACACACGTGCTTGGAAAACTTAACAACTTAAGCTTTTGCACACTATTTAAACACTTCCTTGTGAAGGTTTGTGTCACTCTGTCTTTCTGAATAATTTTTGATATAGTTGATAAATTTTAATTCAAGAAACTTTCTTCAAATATGGCGCGGATGTCATACACACATACACATTCACACACAAAAATGCATATGTGTGTATGCATATGTATGTATATATCTATATATATGTATATGCATATGTATGTATATATATATATGTATATATATATATTATATATATATATATATATATAATATATATATATATATTATATATATATATATATATATACATATATATATATATATATATATACATTTAATCAAAATAAGCAAGAAGGATATCCAGAGGTAACGCAGATAGTGCTCCTTGTTCTCTCGGCCGTAGATATACAAACATTTGATAAAACTAGTCTATAAATTAAAACTGACCCCATAAAACAGTGACAAGCAAAATCTGTAACAAGTCTTTCTTCCTGATAGCTTAGTAGCTTCTAAGCTGAAGGCAGCATGTTCTCTGTCTATTTCCGTACCTTCTTGGAGATTTTAGGTAAAATTATACTAATGTATAATAGGCGCTAGAGTGGCTGTTTCGTAAGTAGCTTGGTTGCCAACCACATGGTTCTGGGTTCAGTTCCACAGCGTGGCACCCTGGGCAAGAGTCTTCTATTATAGCCTTGGGTCGACCGGAGTCTTGTAAATAGATTTGGTAGAAGCCCGTCGTGTATATATATATATATATATATATATATATATATATATATATATATGTATGTATATATATGTATGTCTTTGTGAGTCTGTGTTTGTCACCCTAGCAGCGCTTGACATTGATATGCGCAATGGTCTCATCTACTTTATTTCTGATACAGCACAACAGATCCACTTCCTCATTCCTCAGCTTGACCCTCCACAGTTCGTGGCGAGAGCTTGGTCTTGCACTGCCAGTACAGTACTCTCGGTCTCTTTTTTATGACTCCTTTCATCAGCCAATACCACCTATTTTTTCTAGCAAATTCTGTTGTAGCTACATGGAATTGTTTGTGCACTCCCTTCTTGTGTAATTCTTCTTTATGTCATTTCTGTACTTCTTCCTTTGTTTTCTCTTTTCTCTCTGCTCTCAATAATAAACACACGTTCATGCCTGTCACTAGCAAGGTTTCCTTACTTTAGGCTAGGTATGTCGTTAAACTCTCGAGTTCGATACTCACCCAGTCTTCCACGCTTATCAGTACCCTTGTTCCATTCGCTCTCTTCATGTATAGGCGATTAGTGTCTGCACGTAGATGATGGACTCCTTTCATCGTTAAGAGCTTTCTTGATTTCCTTCCATCTCCTTTAGCTCCTCTTCTGCACACTTCAGGATTCCAGGATTATTATTATTATTATTATTATTATCATTATTATTTGTATTATTATTATTCTTTCTTTCTTCAAATGTTCTTCTGTTTCTCGCCGAGTGTTTCCGTACACCTAGGGTAGAAAAGTTCATTTTATGCATTCCCAGATTACACACGCAAATTCACAGGTAAAATATATATTTAAAGAATTAATAAATAAATAAATTCATGAATGGATGTTGTTTTTACAGCGATAATGCTCTTCTCACAATTTCTTTTAGCAAGTTTTTATATTTACTGATCTTGTCAAATTCTTTGGCCGCTATATTGTGATCGCAAGGAATACTCATGTCAATTAATAAACACATCTTTTTTGTCTGATCTTTTATAATAATATTTTATTATTATTATTATTATTATTATTATTATTATTATTATGTTACCATTATTGTTGCAATTCTCTCTCCATGTTATAATCATAGCAAGTTATGTAAATCTAGAAAGGTACATTGACCATATATCCTGATACTAGGCGGAATTCATTGCCCTAAAACAGAGTATAGTTTCATGGTATGTCTTAAGGAACACTTCACAGTTGTCGCATACACCTTTGTCTCCAATCCTTAATATATTTAGAATGGATCCATTTCTGCACATCTACACTTGGTAGTTAATAGCCTCAGATGGAAAGACAACTTGAACTACCCTTAAGTTCTAGTTATTATCTATAGTCCTTTACAATCTGTTACATTCTCGCCTCACAAATGTTAAAACTGCTCTGACCACAAGATGTGCACGAGGATGTATGCTAGAAAAATAGAGCTGGACTAACACAACAAGTATGTGAAGAGGATAGATAAACTCGTTACTGGTTCAGCGGTTACCTAAAATTAGAGCAGAAGTACCAAAGGTATTTTCAAAAGTGGCCATTACTTTATGCGGTGAAAATGATATCAGGTGCATCTGAGATGCAGAAACACTACTACTTCCGCAGTCTTTCTTACTGTGGTTGTACAAGGATACTACTTGATTTCTACCAAGTGTGTGTTGTTGCATCGACGCGGGACTTCTGAGCATAGTTGCATCGAAGAAAATTTCTTACTGTATTTCACTCTATACTGGCTGCATCTCATCACAGATAGGAGTCTAACACTGAATACAAAGTTATTCTTGACTCCTTATTGTTTTCCTTTTTTTATATTCGATTTCCAATTCTGCGATCCGCCCTGTAAATCAATGTTTGCTTTTCATTGATATGACCGACAGAATTTGAACTCAATGTAAAGAGACATAACAGACCTCAAAATCATGCTATTATAGTTGTGTTATATACGCGATGCATTCTAATGGAAGCATTGGAATATTATCTCTGGTTATGTATTAGTGTATTGGGTTTAAAATGCGTATTGCACTTATAAATATTAGATATATCTGAATTTATGCCAAATACTTACTCATATTTAGTTTCTCATTGCACGCAATATAATCTAGCTATATTAATAGAACCATAAAATTATAATCAAGCTACACATTTAATTTCCTTTCAAGGTTTTTATTACCGCTTTTATGCCAATGTATCTGAGTGATATAAAATAGAAACAATACTACTTTGATTATGCATTATTATAATGCTCGCATATCAGTTATTGGATTTAACTAGAATATTAATAAATTATAGATCTAATTTGGGATAGAGAATTCAAAAATCAATCCGCTGCAACAGGTCTCAACAATTAAAGTGATAAACAATTGCCACAATATATTTCATATCGTAATGTTGAAACAGAAGGGCTGCTTTAAAACAATTCTAAAATTCGTAAGTTATATTTCATATTTAATAAATGTCAAAAACAGTATTTTTCTTTGTTGCTTATTAGATTGTATTTGCCTAAATTAAATATTTGCCATTTCCGTGGCTTGTATTGTGGAGTGAGAGAAAATTAGATTAATTGTGTTAGCTAAGTAATTCGTATTTGAGGATAGTCCATTAAACTTATTCCTTCAATTTATCAGAAAAATGCATGGGCGTTACACTACATAAGTTACAGCTACAATATAGAGAACTGCTTTTACCTAGACTGGAACTTTGAAACCTGTATCGTAAAGTAGGATGCTACAGGTTAGCATGTAGAATTGTATCTCACTAGAAGTCAATAATATTCTCTTAAACTGTACATGACCTAACGAAATATATGGCACAATATGTCAGAATAACTCATTTCAATTATATCTTACGTATTATACTCAATCAGAATGAAGACAATATATTTAGTATTTATTGAAACAGCAGAAACAATAGTTTGATCCTTTTGGTTTCAAACCAAAATTAACACATGGAGTTAGACTAACATACAGCATAAGTATATAGAAAAGCTGATGTTCAGGAGCCGGTGGTTATTCTGCAGATTTATGAGATTATATCAAGCTCAGTTCAGCTTGATATCAAGGACATTTTAATTCTAGAGTTTATATTTATCTGAAATAGGTAGTAATAAATTCGGAAAATTTGTTCAGCATAGGTAAGAGCACATTCATTATTTACTGTGTTCCTCATCTCTTTGAAAAAAAAACCGAACTAATGTGAGGCTTATGCATTGTCATATTATCAGCCAAAGATATATATATATACTGGTTGAATTGCATAAAAGATAGATATTCTGTAATCTTAATTCTTCCATCTATACACATGAACAATAAAGAAAGTACAACACTGCCCATTTCATATGATCACTTTGAAATTTTAGTCCGTAACACTGGACTGAAGATATTCTTTGCATGACCATCAGAATTATTGAAGTTGATTAATAGCGGGTGCTATAGAACTGGTTGGCTCTTATCTGTCCAAACGTCTGATAATATGTATTCCAGCCATGACGAACTTATATATACATATATGGCCATGATAGATTGGTAGCCACTACACACATTTTTTCTGTCCTTGTTTTTTCTGTGTCCCTTTCTGTAGAAGAGTGTAGGCTCGAAACGTAAAAGACTTTTTCTATTCCCGAGCGTTATACTAATACATCTGTTTGTTTTGTACACCATCTGTCTTCGTCTTTTGTTTTTTTTTTCGTGAAATCCCCCTATATATATATATATATATATATATATATATATATATATATATATATATATATATGTGTACTTCAGATTTTCCGTACTTCCAACTTAAAAACGTTTAATATGCCAGGGTATTGTTTGTGAAACATCCAACAGATTTACATGACTTGCGATGATTATAGCAGAGAATTACAAAAATAATGATAACATAATGATAATTATGATGACGATGATAATAATAATAAAGAAGAAGATGATGATGATGATGATGATGATGATGATGTGGATGATCATGATGAAAATGTAGTAATTCTTTTGATAATGATGTTGTACTAGTTGTCGTTCTTTCGATGTCGGTTACGCATTCCTGCGTGGTTAGTGAATGTAAGGAGACTGGGGTAAAAACAGAAACAAACAGATTTGACAGAACTGCAGTTGGATTGTATTCAGGACTGGGGTATATTTGAAATATATATATATATATTTGAAATATATATATAGGCGCTGTGTGGTAAGTAGCTTGCCTACCAACCACATGGTTCCGGGTTCAGTCCCACTGCGTGGTACCTTGGGCAAGTGTCTTCTACTATAGCCTCGGGCCGACCAAAGACTTGTGAGTGGATTTGGTAGACGGAAACTGAAAGAAGCCCGTCGTATATATGTATATATATGCGTGTGTGTTTTTGTGTTTGTCCCCTAGCATTGCTTGACAACCGATTCTGGTATATTTATGTCCCCGTTACTTAGCGGTTCGGCAAAAGAGACCGATAGAATAAATACTGGGCTTACAAAAGAATAAATCCCGGGATCGAGTTGCTCGATTATAGGCGGTGCTCCAGCATGGCCGCAGTCAAATGACTGAAACAAATAAAAGAGTAAAAGAGATATATTTCAACTATACGCACAACCTAGGGTTGTTTTTATGGAAGACCAGTAGTCGCCGATGTTATCTAAGGGAAAGTCAAAGACTGATACAGCTTGGCACCAGTGACGTAGCAAATCATTCCTACAGCTGAGTGAACTCGAGCAAGTGAAATAAAGTGTCTTGCTCAAGAACACAACACGCAGCCCGGGTCGGGAATCGAACTCACAACCTTACGTTTGACGCTTTAACCAATGAGCCATGCGCTTTCACATGTGTGTGTGTGTGTGTGTGTGTGTGCGTATGAGCAACTGTAGTTGTGCACTAAACAGTTTGCCACGTGGTTCAGAGTTCAATCCCAGTGCGTGGCACTTGCAATAACTGTTCACATATAGCCTCGGGTAGACCAAAACCCTGTGTACGCCTTTAGTAAAGAGAAACTTAAAGAATCCTATCGTATGAATGCGTGTGACGTGTGTGCTTGATGTGTGTTTTTGTCTGTGTTTGTCTGCCACAGCACCGGTGTCGGTGTGTTTACGTCCCCGTAACTTAGTGACTCGGCAATAGGGACCGGTAGGCTAAGAACCCGATTTGAAAAAAATAAACAGCGTCGTCGATTCATTCGAATAAAATTCCTGAAGGCATGACCGCAGTGAGCGAACTGAAACAAGTAAAATAATATATATATATATCATGAAGGAAAGTAGTGATTAAATAAATTCAGGCGAATACTGCTTTAAGCACCCACTAGAATTCGAACCCGGATAACTAAATTATCCAACTATTACCACAGTATTCAACATATGTTGTGATTCATCTCCCGTGACAGGTCCAATTTGCAAATCCTAACATCAATCAAAATTCAGTGTATTAAACAATGTATTTTGGGAAAATAGATACAGAATGAAAATGCGCCGTCGAACGATTTATTTAGCTTACATGCCTTTCAAATACACTGGCATGATCCATGTGTCTCATATTGCAGTATTCATATTTAATCGATGCTTCAACTTATCGAATTAAATACGAGAAAAAGAGAAAAATTATAGTCCATTATATTCTATTGAAAGGTAGAAGGCCTTTGCTATATACAGTATATATTGCAATAAAGTGTAAGTCTTTATAGCAGCTCACTCAGTCTCACTGTCTACCATTTTATTGACATGTGTTTGTGTCAAGGGGATGGAAAGACAGGATTACCAGATCTATCTAGTTTAATTCTAAGTGCTTCATGTCAAAATAGAATCGTAATTTAATGAGCTATGTCGCTAAGTACAACTCAGTTAATAAAGGAAGACAGAATGAATTAACTAGAACTATATTAAAAAATCAGTATCTATTAAGAAAAGCAGTCTCCATTAAAATAATATTCTTCCGATTATTAGAAGAATTCAAATTAAGTAAAATTATATTCCTGGAAATGAATAAAATAATATAGTGACTAAAGCATGAATTTGGTATATGTCTGTTAGTAGATCTAGTATATTACATTTGTCCTATCCTATGCTAAAAAAGGCGACAAAGAAGACAAAATTAAAACAGAGAGAACGTGAACCACATCCTGATAGAGAGAATGTCATTTCAACAGCTTTCTTACTCAATAGTTCAAAACTAGTAGAGTAAACCTCTACATTTTTTTCTTTTACCAACTATCCAAAAAGCCTATGTACCTATTTCTCAGCATAGCCAAAGGTCACAGTAATGAGGGAATGAAAGAGAAGAGCATGCCGCATCAGAAACCACAACAGTAATCCCGGTCTTCATGACCCTGGTCAGCAGCACAAGCAGCTGCGCCTCTTTGTCATGTGAAAAGATGGGTGTGATGAATGTGTTCCTAAACTCTTGGCTTGAAAACAAAAGTGAGAATGAGAAAGAACTGTTTATAAAACCAAAAACGACGAAAAATGGTGAGGAAGGGTGCCCTCCTAGGAACAAAATTTATGCCCATCATCAGAATGACGATACTGACTAGGCGGAGAAGGAGAAGGCTATTGAATTTTATTGCATCACCCTTCGAAGATGGAACTAGATATGTAAAGCAGAACTCCAAATTTGCGGAGATTAATTCATTATCGAGAAGTAATTTATGACTGGAATTTTAAAAACAGTCGGAAAACATGACGCTTGTAAAAATGGAAGATGTATTAAACGAAGAAAAGCAGGCTTATGCAAAAGACAAGTCTCCTGAACCCACACAGAAAATGCTAACGAATACGTCTTGATACACGACAACGGAGTGTGAGCAATGACAGGCGAGGAAATATGAGAGATGTTCTAACTTTGCTTACCATTGATATTTGCGCATGTACGGTTAAACCCCATATATGTTTACCGTGTTTCTCTTAGGTATATATTAATCTGTCATTTCAGTTTACCACACTCTTTTATTTACTCAGCAAAATTATTTGCTTTCGCAATTTTAAAAATCCCTTCTACTTTCACTATATTACTTTCCCCTCACCTCTCGTCTTCACATAATTCACGCATCTGACACATTATGTTTCACGTGCATTGACTATGTTGTACATGCATTGTAATTTAAGGTGTCAATTCAAGCCCTTATAGTTAATAAAGAACAGATATTTTAGCCACCAGCAATTATTTTTTTTACATGTTTTGGTCAGACTCACAACGGCAAATTGCTTTCACATCTATGGTGGGGCTATTTTTTCACAGGCTGATATATTACATGACTACCAGAAGAGGGACTTTGGCTAACTTAAACGGTTATTCACCACAAGGAGGTTCCTTTGCTAATAATGATCTCTAATCCCTGCAGCTGGTTGGGCTCATGCTATCTCCACACAGACATTTGTATCCTAGTTCTACCTCTTCTGCTCACTACCTGTACTGTGCCAATCAACCATACTAATCACTACGGCAGGTCATTCCTTTCAACAGCCGCATCCCTATGGAATTCTAAACCTGCTCATAACGTTCTTGAATGTTTTGTCATGATAATGTTTATGAGAATTGTATTTGGCTTCAGATTGACTGGTCTATGATGATCTGTGAAGGTCATATTCCTATCATCTCCACCAGACACATCGGGTTCTCTCTCCACCCTTTTCTCTATATATAAATGTGTGTATGTGTGAGGGTGTTGGGGGGTGTAGATAGACATAAACATACCAATATACTATAAATTAATATTTTCAACGAGTATTAGTAAGGAATACGAAAGTGGACGTCATGTAAAAATTAATGTTTGAAGTAGATATTATCTAGCAAATTTGCTAAAAGATTTTCTTGCTTTCAAAACTGAATTTAAAAAATCCAGAAATGAATAAATCACTATAAATTTCATTTTCGTATTTTCTGTAGCGTAACGAATGAAGACAGACAGATTGTGAGAAAAATGTTGTTTGCTGAAAGATTATGACGAGTAGTAACTATAACTGTTATGAATTGATGTCATGGCTAAACTAGTATATATAATAGGTATATATAAGATATACCTATTGTCTTGAATTAAGTCTGCCTTGTCACATTTCTATATTTTCTTCGATTTTCCATCTAGAAGTATATAGAAAAATATCGTCCATTCATTCAAATTCATATCCAATCTTTTCAGTCTATATTTTCTTTGTGCTCAATTCGTAAATGTGATTCTTCTATATTCTTTACATTTATAGTTATTAATATGCATCAGTTGTTTGAAAATGAACCTGTAAATGCTTTCTATCCAGTTATGTTCCAGCTTCGGTGTTTATTTAATATCTCTAATATCTCTCTATCTTTGTAATATGTTCCTTTAAGTTAGAATATCTAGTCTGCAATTTATTGTTTTCATGCTTTATATTTATTATCCAAGGAGTTGAATGAAGAAAAAATATGTCTTTTAATTCCATATGTTTGTTCGTTCCCTTTGGTATTCTCTTGGCAAGAAAATTCTGTATTTTATTGTTTCCGGATCGGTAGATATGCACTGCAGAGAGGAAGAATTTTATTTAGCTATTACTACATTATTCCTTTCAAATTGTACTTCTTTTTAAGAGCACATCACTTATGCATAAAAGATGTGCATATATCATAAACCTGTTTCTGCTAGCATGATTTTCTATGTTTATGCGCCACTATGTCTATTTGTATTCTCTTTCTTATTCTATCTCACACACTCTCTCTTTCTCAAACATGTATATATATATATATATATAATATATATATAATATATATATATATATATATAATACATATATGTTTGTGTGTATGTGTGCATGTGTGCGTATGCGTATGTGCATTTATATATATATATATTATATATATATATACGCATATATATATATATATATGCATAAATATTTATATATTTTTATGCCGATATTAATATATATATAATATATATATATATATATATATATATATACATGCATACATGTATATATGTATATATGTATGTATTTATGTATGTATATCACTGCATTATCTATAGATTTGGTTTTTATCGAATAATAGCATAAGTGGTTAGTTGTAAAATAAATTACACTCTGATACATAAGATTTTCATCTAAACAGCATATTGCGTGATAGTCATATTTCTAAATATATAATAATAATATTCTACATACTTTTCTTACATTTAACAAGCGATTTGTGTGATCATGTGGGATACCTGAAAAACCTTGCTGAGTAACATCCGGAATGTTCACTTCCTTTCATTTTCCAATCTCACATGATGTCATATAAAAAAAAAACGTGTCTCTATGCAAACATACATTACTATATATCGATATAACAGATACTGAATTCATCTGATACAACTGACGTGCGTATCTCAACAACTTTTACTTTACATCGCCACAATACAATTCCACTATTAAACAAACAAAAATCAAAATCCAAAACTTATATATGAGACAAGCTGCAGCTCAATGAGATCAAGAATTATGTGCCTTAACATATGTACTATTATATATATTATTTATTGAATATGAAGGTAATATAAAAAGCAGCGTTATCTGTAGCAGATTTTTGTAATTTTTTTATGCCACGTTCCATTTGAATTTTTTTCCCCTTTTGAGCACGACACAGGCAAGCACAGATTCCCATCTAGTGAACTAAGCAAGTGTGAACCGCTATAAAAAGATACTGAAATCTTCGTAAAAAATGTAGATATCAATTACAAGAAGAATCGTTGAGTAGTGATTGTAATATATAACGTTATTGTTTGTATTTCCATATTTGTGTGTGTCTGTATTTTGTAAACATCAGATCAATTCAAAAGGATACGGAAAAATAATATTGCAATCAGGAAAAGAAACAAGAGCTGATGAAAAGGGGGAGGTAAAGAGAAAGAGTTACAGGTAAGAAGAGTAATGGTATGTAACAAAGAAGTGGTTACAACCGAGAACGGTGTGTGAAACTTCTGGCCTGCACCATTGAAGTTGCTCTGACTAGTCTGATCTTAGTAAACAGAATGACTTTTGCTGATGATAACTCTCTCGAGCATAACCGTGAAAAAAAGCTGAAGTGAGTAACACAAACCATGTCAGAATTGAAAGGAAACATGCAATGGTAAAGGCAGAGGCAAAGTTTGAGAGACGAAAGAGAAAAAATCAACGCTAAAAGCAAAAATCCAAGAAAAAAAGCAAGCAGAAGATATGTTTGGTGAGAAACTTCAGGCTTTTGATAACCACAACACCATAGCTTATGTTGCAATTCATTTATCATGTTAAAATACTGTTTAGTATTTAGCATTTAGTGTGAGTTGTTTATGTTGTTATTTCGCTCTAGATCATCCTTTATTGAGACGATATAAGATTAAATGTATTCTTTTCTACTCTAGGCACCAGGCCCGAAATTTTCGGAGAGGGAGCCAATCGATTAGATCGACCCCAGTACGCAACAGGCACTTAATCTTTCGATCCCGAAAGGATGAAAGGCAATGTCGTCCTCGGCAGAATTTGAATTCAGAACTTAAGACAGACGAAATACCGCTAAGTACTTCGCGTGCTATCGTTTCTGCCAGCTAGCTGCCTTGTAAGATTAAAAGTATTCCAATGCTGACTATTCCAATACCAATGTGCCATGAGTTTTTTTGTATGATTATTAAGTGAGATTTATGAAGTGAGAGTATTTGGCACCTATTTCTACCATGTGAATTAACTCTGTAAGAGGCTCTGCGTTTCTCGTCTTTAGCCGCGTTATAACAGTAATTTCGTTTCGGGCGTGTTCACACACAATATCTGTTTATTGCACTGGCTAAGCGGAACAGAATTTAAGGAGAGTCGATTCGGTTAATCCTAATGTACAACTGGTACATGTTTTGTCCTTGAACTTCTCCAAGAATCATTCTTTGCTCTAGATAGAGATTCAGCTCAATACACATATGATTGACCATAAATATTTAACAATATTTTTGTACGGAATCCTACAAAATACGTGTATTATCACTCTCCTCATTCTTCAAAAGTATATAAATTTCAATATATTTATGCTTAGTGAATAACAGCTATGTTATACACAGGAAGCTGCGCAATTATTAGGCAAGAGTATAAAATACTTGCTGTTCAAGTAAAAATATTTTGCCAATTGAGATCAGATTTGATATGTTGATATATCATACACATAATCTTCTTAGGATCCTAGATTTACTCAGTGATATATTAACTTCGGTGTTATTTCAAGTTAACTGTTAACTAAAAAATCAATAACAAGAAATCACTGCTAATAATTGATGCATGTTGACTTTAATGTGACTAATGCAAGAATGCAGACTTAAGTTGTATTATAACGCTATTCAAAGGTTGTTCCACGCTCGTTGGCTACTAATTTATTTTCATGTTCGGTTTAGTAAATTCTTTTCTCTGCAATATCAGGAGCGAACTACAGTCATCGCTTTCCATGTTAAAGTCAGAAATGCTTACACGGATAGAAACAGGTTTTCATTTATCTTATTGGTCTCTTATATTTTAATTTCTCGTCTATCGAATCAAAATATGTCTATAATGTTTTATTTATGAGTATCTATTTTCTTTGCATGGCTCAATTTATGAAAAATTATTTATAAGGTTTTAGTTTCTTTGTCACATACTAATATATAGGAAATTATAATAGCAAGTTCTTTTACGTATTCGTATATAATTTATATAAAATTTGGAGAACTAATTACAGACCAGGCTGTGTTTTTATAGTAGAGCATCATCACAAAGCCTTGCAGGATTATGCAAACTTCCATGAGGTTTTGTGTTCAAATCCTGTCGGAACCAACTTTGATCAAATATGTATCATTCAAGTATTTAGGTTGGTCACATATAAACTTACCTCATATGTATGTATCATTTCCTTTGTTAAAAATTATTATCATATTTTTTTGTGAAATTTTATTAAAAATGGTTCTGGCCAAAAGCATATTCCGTCTAGACAGTGAAAAATATAATTTGTACAAAAAATGAAGCACCACCTCATCGGTGCCAATGTCAATTATGTGATACAGAATTAACTGACACACACACACGCACACACACATACGCGCGCGCACAGACATACGTATGTGAATGTATATTTGTGTGTATGTAAACATATATATGTGTGTGAGTGTATGTGTGCGTATATAAAAACCTACATATATAAACATATATATATAAACATTTATATAGATGTAAATGTTATATAAGTGTGTGTATGTATGTAGATATATATATATATATATATTCATGTGTGTGCGTGTGTGTGGATTAATGTATGTATATCTGTATACCTAACTATAGAACAAATTATCAATTTTATTACTTAAAAATCTTCAAAGCGAATAAGAAGAAACTTGGCACCTCACTTTTCTTGAATTTTTGTGCAATTTAACTGTTAATGACTGCCTTACGGTAGGAATTAATCTGAGGTCATCTGACAATCATCATCATCACACTATTAATAATAATATTAATAATAACAATAATGATAAATAAAAATAAAATGAAATAAGAAACAAAAAAAAGCTTTAATATCTACGACTACTGTGTGATTACTTATCTTTTCCTCTTTCCCTGAGTATTTAAAAATGTAAGCATCATCCTCCTTTTTATTCTAAAAACACTACCATTTCTCATACAAAGACCATATTTAGGAAGTAGAAGAAGAAGAAGAAGAAGAAGAAGAAGAAGAAGAAGAAGAAGAAGAAGAAGAATACTTTCTGTTATAGGCACAAGGCCTTAATTTTGGCGTGTGGATAGTCGATTACATCGACCCAATTACACAACTTGTAATTTTATTGATCGAAAGGATGAACGGCAAAGTCGACCTCTGAATTTGATCTCAGAACATAAAGACTGAAGAAATAGCGCTAAGCATTTTGCCCGGCGTGCTAATGATTCTGCTAGCTCACAATAACAATGGGAATGAGATGGAAATGGACAAGCAAAGAGAACAAGGTAGTGATGCAGTTCTATTTGGAAAGAGAACCCAAAGTAATACGTTACAGGAAAAGAACGTAAGCAGCTCGGATACTTAGGAACGTATTTACTATCTAAGGTTAAATATTTAGCCCGGCGCCCTAACGATGATGCCAGCTCGTTGCCTTTTCTTTTTGTCGTAAGCACAAAGCCTAAATTTTTATGTTGAAGAAGTTGCCAGAAATTTATATCGACGTCAGTGCTCAACTGGTACTTATTCTACTGGCACCGAAAAGAAACTGAAAGTCGACCTCTACGGCATTTGAACTCAATGTAAAAAGTTGTAAGAAATGCAGCTAAACATTTTATCCAGTGAACAACCGATTCCCACAGCTGACCGCCTGGATAACAATAGTAATAATAATAATAATAATAATCCATTCTACTATATGCACAAGGCTTGGATTTTTGAGGGGAGTGGGGTAATCAATCACATGGACCTCAGAACTTGACCAGAACTTTCATTGCGAAAGGATGAAAGGCAAAGTCAACCTCGGCGGAATTTGAACTCAGAAGCATTCCGCCCGGCATGCTAACGATTCTGCCATCTAGCCGATGATGCAGAATGATAACTACAAATTCAATGGGAGTAGAAAAGTGTAAAAGGTAAAGACCCGCTTCGGTCATGAATGAACATGTGATTACACCTAGAAATATACCTCCAATGTACAAGTCTGGGCAAGGTTGTTTATGGAAGACCAACAGTCGGCCATGCATCCAAGCTCACCCTCTCCTTGCCATCGATGTGTACGTATATATATATATATATATATAATTGATATAGGATAAAATTTTTTTCGGGAAAACCCCGAAATTGGACCAATACGGTAATAACGAATTTTTTAGAGATTTCTATCGGTTTGTTTCGAGACGATAAATTTAATGGTTATCGACAATTTTTTTGTTTCGGCGTATCTGGCATTAGAATTTTTCTTCTGCCCTTATTTTGTAAATTATGTATAAATTTTACCTTTAAAGGCATTTTTTGATATGCTGGCCATTGATAAAATTTTTTTTCCCGATAAAAATGTTATCCTATATCAATTATATATATGTGTGTGTGTGTGTGTGTATATGTATATATATATATATATATATATTATATATATATATATATACACACATACAAAAATTAAATAAGGAGACGAACGCTAGCGATGTTGTTAAACCATTTATATCTTGAGGTTTTCTCTATATGTTTCGACGGATGCACTCCAAAAATGTCCAACAGGATACATTATGGTCAGCAACGCATCAGTCTCATCAGCAAGGATAGAAATAATAAAAACATCAAGCAGACATGTTAACAGAAATAGAAAGGTCTATCAAAAGTAACGTATTTATATTCATATGCACACACGCCTATACACACTCACATATTTGACATGTAAATATATACATTAAATACATGCAAAAATCACAAACCTATTCAAACACATTTACATATATATTCAAATACATACATACGTAGGCAGAAATATACTCACACACACACATATATATGTATATATGTATAAATGATGATGATGATGATGATGATGATGATAATAATAATAATAATAATAATAATAATAATAATAACAACAATAATAATAATAATAATAATAATAATAATAATAATAATAATAATAATAATAATAATAATAAATGCCCTGATGCAGTACCAGGCAGTGGCTCTCATGGCTTCTGATCTTAACTGATTGGAAGTGTTATCATGTACATTGTTTTGTTTTGGTATAAAAGATGGGCTACAGCAAACATTCTGCTCAATACCACAGATTTGCTTGTCAGTTGTTTGACCTTAACCAGTTGAGCATGTTCCTTAGTGGCTGACGATATGTGCATCTCTGATCACGAGCAGAAGTAGTGGGGGAGCATCATAGCCATGTGTTGAGAAGGATTCTTTGGGGTTTGGATAATTCACCTCTGGAAACATAGGTGGTTCTTTCAACATCCTTAAACAACCCTTATTCAGGGACCGTTTGAGCGGGATGGGCTACTCAACCTGAAGAAAATTCTAACTGGGCCCCACCTGCAAGGTCATGTGCTGTTTACCTTGATATGAGATCACCATGTCGCGCACATATGGTTGTGATGCATGTGCCTTGTGTACCCTTATCAGACGGGTAGTCATGATGGGTATATTGGACTTCGTATATTTTACCCCAGTGTCACTTTGATGGCATGAACTGCTCTCTCACTCAATAATAATAATAATAATAATAATAATAATAGTAATAATAATAATAATAATAATAATAATGGCGATGAAGATAATGATATTGCGGAATGAAAAGCACAAATTCAATGAGTGAACTGGAGCAACGTGAAATAAAGTGTCTTCCTCAAGAACACAACACAGCCCTATTCGTCGGGAATCGAAATCACTACCTCACGATGGTAAGTCCGACGCTCTTACTCCTAAGCGATATGCCTTCTATGAGGAGTAGATAGGGACAGAGTAATTATGAAACCGGAACCTGGACAAAGTTAAATGTATTTAGGAGTCAACTTAGGTTAGTATAATTCATCACGCCAGCTTGGAAGAGAAAATATGGGAGTAATGCTACCGGAATGCTACTTTTGTCTCCAGAACAGAGCTCATCTTAAAGAATTCAATACCTGTTAACGATTCTTTTCTAATCTAGGCACAAGGC
>NC_043000.1:55194838-55247338 GCF_006345805.1 Octopus sinensis
AATTAAGATTAATACCAATTCCATCTTCTGGTTATTAATACATTATCATTATATATATATATATATATATATATATAATATATATATTATATATATATATATACATATAATATTTATTTTTCTTTCTTATGACCACTACTGATATGGGACTGCTGTGCCAGTTTACGTGCTGACTTATTTGGACTTCGAGTAATCCTTTGTCAAATGACCTGAATAACTTCCGGCATTCGAAATATAAGGTTTCCATGTCTTAGGGCCTTGTGCGCTGACCCCGTTGCACACCACTTCTTAACCCGCAGTTATATTGTTCTATTTGGCAGTACGCCTTTACCCGGAAACTTGACATCAAAAATGTTTCACGCGTTATGCTCAACGAAACTAGTTTTCACACACGCTTTCACAATCTCCATTATGTCCGCTGTTGACCACGCCATCTTGCAGAAAAAGCTAAATATGTTCACTCAATGTGATCTTACTATCAACTCATATGGTGAGGATGAGATGAAGATAACATAGCAAAGAACCGATTATGACGACTAGTACAAGAGGCCGAATTAAAATAATCGCACTCGGAAACGAAAGGCTGTGTTCTTCGTGTGTGTAAATTTATTTTCGTATTTACATTACTCCACGGATCCCGGACTACTTTCTCGTGTGCCAAATTTTTTGAATGCTACTTTGTAGCTTTGAAAATTATTATGGCACATAAATCTTCTGTTTCAGTGTCATTCTGGGTAATGAAATGAGTGATCCAGTATGCATGTTACAATGTGGAAAACTTCGTTCATGTCCGGATATTTGAAATGCGTGTAAGCTAATGAAGTTATCGATAATCCATCAACATCTTTCAAGTTTTTTTCTATTGTACACTCTGGTTAATATACCAAATTTAACTGATGCTCGATCTTCGGATTTACTAGCTAGCGTTGTAAGAGAAAAGGAATGACAACATAGATGGATTTTTGTGCGAGGAAATAAACAATATAGACGAGGCGATAAAACTCGATATTGAAAGGTATCAGGAAGTATCCTCGCATGTTAATTGCGTATTAATTAACAGAAAGAACTCGCAAAGATTAAGAGAGAATTCCAGAATAAATGTAGATATATCTCGAAAAGAAATAGATACCAGGAGACTGAAGTCAACTGTAAGCTATTCTGAACGTTTAAAAGAGTTTAACATGGACATATAAAAAGATGATTAAATGATAAATTACGGAGATGTACTTGCATAGAAAGTGATTTGATCTGAGATGGTGTGCTGAAACAAAAACAATTACTGCGTGGAAGATGTTTAGAAGCCATTTAAAAAAAACACACTAAAACTGTTAGATTCACTTCAAAATTTAAATTTAATTAGTCAAAAACCGCAACCTATTCACTGAATTTTGTCAGTGAACACGTCGCGGCTTCAAAGCGACGAAAATATTTTGACAAATTAAATTTAAATGTTGAAGTGAATCTAACGGTTTTTTTGTGTGTGTTTTATAAACATCTTCCGCGCTACAAATGATTAATTGTGTTTAAAAATAAGTTTCAATGAGGTCACTTCGATGAATTTACAATGAGTGGCCTTCTTTTCATCCATTCAATTTTTATACCATCCTTCTAATTCGTCTTATTTCTTTTACTCACTTTTGTATTTTCATCCATTTTTTCCATGTTTGGCCCCCTGTGGGCAATAAAGAAATCATTGTTACGATCATCTGGACCGACCTGCTCGTGAATGTTGTTTGTGCGTTGTTCGAAAGGTTTGGCGTAAGTTTTGTGGATAATTTGTTGAATTTACACTGTTGGATTGTTACGTTGTTAAACAATTTGTTTAGTGTCCTTTGTGTAAAACAGTTTGTTTGCTTGAGGCAGTCGTTTGTTAAAGTTTTCCCCCTTGCGTGAAAGAGGAAAATATTGGTATATTTTGTTAAAAAACACACAAAACATGGATTGATTGCCAAGTAAATTCTGAACAGGTAAACAGGTGAACAGGTGTGGTTTCTGTACGTTCGGTTATTACTAGTATGATTGAACAAAGATCCGATCATGTGTAGACCAATGTTGGGTGATTGGAAAGCGGGGTTTTGTGAGGCACTCAAGCTTCTCTGTCACACGGGCAACGCCAGCGGCGGGAGTTCCCCCTCGTCTTTCTATAGAGGGTTGGTAGAAGCTCAGTGTGACTAAGTCCTTGGGAGTCTCTAGTCTTTGATCATGATCAACTAGCTAGTCAGTGTTACCGAGGAGCCTTACCAGTTCGCGATAAACTCGCAAAGCATGGTGCCTCTTGCCCACCCATGTGCCCAAGATGTGAGAAGAACAAGGAAACCGTTCTGCACGCAAGTGTGCAATGCCTCCAAATCTCTGAGATGTAGTTTTACATTGAACATCTGCTGTCACGGCTGGGAAAGTACAACTGTCTTCCGAGTCGATTGTAAAGATTGTTCCTCCTGGCTTTTTTAACGAAGGAGGCAAGACTTAAGTTCTCGCTGTGGTCTCTATAGCGAAAGAAGCGGTATGGAAGACCCGCGTGAAAGGAATCGGGACAGGCACATTCATTTCTAGCCTTGGACTGGTCCATTACCTCATCTACCACCTTAAGAAGAAAATAAGGGCGGAGAGAAAATGCCTGTCATTTGATGTATATGGAAAAAGATGAAAGGCTGTGATGAGTTTGTTGCGAATGAATGAACCAACATAGTGTGTCCATAAGGTTATACTAATGGTTACAGTGGTGATACGAGGTTTGCGTATTCGAAGCAAAACTCGTCTTCCACTTCATTGTTTGTGTATTTGTTTTGTTTATCATTTTGTTTATCATTTGATCTATAAAAATCTTTAACTTTTCAATAATAAAATAAAAGTATAAAGTTATTTGAACATTCGCCTTAGATACGAAAGGATAACGATAAGACATACCCTATTATTATTTACATTCTCTATATTTTTTTAAGTGTGTATACTATTGGTTCGCGGTGATGTGATACAGAGGAGCACTTCCTTAAAATATTAAGTGATGTTCACCGATACATATTCCTGCCATACGTTAGCTGCACGACATTTTAGTTTGCCATGTATTTAAGCGCAACCGGATACGATTAAATAGCTATCTCTATGTTAGTTGACAAAATGTTATGAATTACATATGAGTAGTTAAAAGTATTTCACTTTAATCACATGCTTCTAGAATTTATTCACAATACTAAACTTTGCGTTAACAAATTTAATCTCAACGATATAAATAGTCTTCTAGCTGTAATACATAGACATAAAATCTATGTGCTTAATATTTCATATTTTACTATATATTCCATATTTGTTTACAAAGTTTGTGATTAGTTTGTATGATTAAAGCCTACACACATGATTAACATCGAGCAGAATTCTAGACACTGACTGAACTTTTTGTTTGTATAGTACAAATTTTCTTTAAGAGAAATCATTAAATTAAGCGTTGAATTAAGAGTTAAATTTGCAACACCCTATTCTTCCATCATAGACATGAGAAAGATTATAACTACTCGTATCTCCTGAATTACCTACTATCAAAGATTTTAATCATAGTCGCTTTAACAGAAAGCCCATTGAAGCTATATTCATTTGATTTGTGAACCAATAAACAGCTTGCATGTGGATTTGGACTGCAAGAATCTTTATGTGAGTTCATGTGTTGAAGCACATCTGTTGTGTCTGGGGAGATTCATTCTCTTTTAGTGTCTTATAATTTAACACACTCACTTGTAAAGTTTCCACTCATTTACTTATTTATTTTTCTAAAATTTTCGTTGCAAGTTACAACCTTTTCAGCAACTATTGAAAATGTATATCTCTCTATATATATGTGTGTATATATGTGTGTGTGCATTTATATTTATAAACATGTGTGTGTATGTGTGTGTGATAATAAAGCGATTATACATTAATCTGATGGGTTACTCTAGCCTTTTGCAAATTACAAATTTATTGTTGTTAAACAAGAACAGTGACGTCGAATTTTCGGTCAGTGAAGCCATAGGAATCCATTAAATCACTTCTCTTAGCTTGTGAGAGCGGAACGCAGTTCATGAATATATTCAATAAGCAGTCGAAGGTCATGGGTTGTTATCGCTATAACCGTACACATGGTATTACTAATAGCCTGTAATGATAATATCCACTATCTGTATCATATATAACAATTCCTGATGACAATCGGTAGACTTTTCGCGGAACCCAAACTTCACCAGCTACAGGCATAACTTTTCCAACAGAAAATTCACCATAAATAATGATGTTGGTTATTGTCATTATTATTTAGTAAAATATCAACTCCAATTGAACGATGCAATAATCAGAGATGCAATGATATAATATGGAATTTAATGGTTTTGGTACTTACAAAAGAATACACACGGATTTAGATCACTCTCGATGAGTAACACATTAGTCATAAGGATGACTTATATGCTTTTCACCAAAATATTTTATACGTATAGTAACATTAGGCATCTACATATTTCTCGTTTATAGATACAACGATGGCATGTTTAGAGTTAGGACTTTGACACTGACTGCAGAGCCTTCGACTGAATACATATTTTCATTTTCTTAGTTAGCTATGTAGCGTCTTCTTATTTCAGTAAAGTATAATCTATCATATTATTTATTACATTCGATTGCAAATTATCTCAGACAAGAGTACTAATTCTACTGATAATCAGTTTTAGTTATATTTTCATCATCTTAATCAAGAAATTAATTTAGAAGTGTTAGTCACTTTTGTTAGGTGCAAACAGGACTTCAAGTGGCAAGGTTGGTAAAAACAATTTCCATGCTTCTTTTTTATTCAGATAAATATTTCGTTTGCTATTTCTAGTGAACATTATTCATATTTTGAAGCTTTCTATTATATTATTTTCAATATCAAGTATATATGTGCAGCCATGGCAACATAAGTGTGTTAAACACACACATACACACACACATACATACATACATACATACATACACATATGTGGGTGATCCTTTGCATATGCGTGTGTGTGTGTATGTGTGCATACGTCTGTGCGTGTGAAGACTAAAAAAAACAAACACAAGTAAATAAAAGTAGAAAGGAAGTAAAGTAAGATATAGATCGACAAGTAGGTAGCTATGTGGATAGGTAAGCACATAGGGATAGATATATAGATAGATAGATAGATAGATAGATAGATAGATAGATAGATAGATAGATAGATAGATAGATAGATAGATAGATAGATAGATAGATAGATAGAGACAACCAGACAGAAAGAGAAAGCGATATAAAGATATAAATATATATATATATATTTAATATTCAATATAGATTCATTACTTCTGTAATAATTATCAAGTGTATCAAAGAAGCACGTTGTTTTGGCTTAGAAAATAAAATTGTCGAAAAGGCCTGATGCGTCCTTTCATACCAAGTATATATTATGACAATTGCAATGCTATTTAGTGGAAAGAATAATAATTTCTGCATTTGAGAATATCCGAGACTAAATGTTCAATAGTTTTTTGGGGGGTTTTTCGGGTTGGGGTCAGGGTTTCGTCTACGGATGTAGGTAATATGTTTTCATTAATTACGCAGTATAGTCAATTCTGTGTCCATGCTGGACAATACAATATAAATAAAAGTTAGTGATATTTGTATTCCAAAATATTCAATATGTAATAAATCGTTATATGACTTAATTTCTTAATATATTCAGCAGTAATTTAATTGAAGGAGAGCCAACCTTGTAAACGGAAAACCAGAAGTAGGGCAATTATACACGTTGGTTAAAATCCCTTATGATACTACGTATTAATACTATGCCTTAATAGTCATTTCTATTATTTCGGCACTAAGCCCGAAATTCGGGGATGTGGGACTAGTCGATAACATCGATCCCAGTACGAAACTGCTACTTATTCAATCGACCCCAAAAGGATGAGAGGCAAAGTCAACCCCGGCAGAACTATGACTTAATAATCCTATCAGTTCTAACAGCATATAATAAATATAGGCATGCCATGTAAGTATTTAATGTAAATGTTCGCTGTAAATTCATCTCAAGCCTGCAAAAATGTGTTTTTACAAAATTTATACATGTATGTATATATTACATCTTACGAATATTTAATCACGTCCGCACGCGTAAGACATACATTTTTGTGATGTTTTACGAACGGTACTGGATTCCTAATCGTTTCGTCCTTTTCTCTGCCATGTCAGATTCAGGATTATATTATAACGTTTAGTAATAATTTTTCAAGACTGTGGGATAATTTGTGAAGATAGTTTAGTAGTTGAAATGTCTTTCTTTTTTTGCATCGCTAATTCCTCTAAAAGAGAGAAAATATAAAATGCTACAAAATTAGGAGATACTTCTATAATATACAAAGAAACAAATAGTCGAAAAAATTAATGCTTGGTTTACCATGCCATCTTAGATATACAGTGATGCTATTAAGCTACTTTTCCTGCTGTGAAAGAAATGATTAACTGATTCTTTTTACCGCCATAAACGACATATTTTATGACGTGAAATTCAGCACGTACACACATATATATGTATATAAATGGTCGTGCGTATATATATATATATATATATATATATATATATATATATATATATATATATATATATATATATATATATATATATATATATACGAGTACTAAATAATCTGTGCAAAATAATTAAACGAAATTCTGTAAAGATCATTATATTACTTATTGTGAGATAAGAGATAATACGAGAATATACGTTCCATTACTTCGCTCGAGTTTCCTTTTAAGTTGCTATGGAAATATTTCTATAATTCCCTTTATTTAATACTATCTCATTCAATGCTTGATGAAAACACGATGAAACTGTTTCCCGGGATACGATAAGGTTTCATTTTTTTTTTCATTGTTATTCCAAACATATTATATTTTGCAAATCATTTAATAGGCGTTATATATTCACGTCAATTTGTTAAACAGTAGGTGTGGGAGATATAGATTTTCTATAGATATCAGAGCAGCTTTCAAATTTAAGCAATATGAAGTACATATCATTTGTCGTAATAAATACGCAGAATATGGTTTACAAGTTTCTTCTAAAATAAGTTTAAGAAAACTTTGTGAATTACACAATGACTCCATCTGCACTAGAATTGTTAACATAGTTAAGCGCTTAACATATTTCATGCAGAAATTATAAAATATATCTTTTACCTTTTCCTTGTCTCAGTCATGAGACTGCGGCCATGCTGGGACACTGTCTTGATATTTTAGTCGAATAAATCGAGCCCAGTACTAAATTTTAAAGCCTGATACTTATTCTATCGGTCTCTTTTTGCTTAACTGCTAGGTTACAGAAACACAAACACACCAACACTGGTTATCAAGCACAGACTCAAAGACACACACACACACATATATATATACACACACACACACACACACATATATATATATATATATATATATATATATATACATATAAAGAAATGAAGGAAAAATACCACTTGCTAAAAATTAAAGGGAAAGCTTTAAAAAACACCAATTCTACGATAAATACACACACGAGCAATGTGAGTGCTCAACATCGCAATGGTTGATATGATTTCTTTATTAGTGCATTCTTTCACTTTCCGTCTACCAAATCTATTCGCAAGAATTTCGTTCGCCCAAATCTTTAGTAGGAGACACTTGCTCAAGGTGCCACACGGTGGGACCGAACCAAGTTTCTTATCTCACAGTCACGCCTGCGCCTATGGGAAAAAAGAAAAAAGAAAAAATATTTTTGGAGTTGAAATATAATATTGGTTACTATTTTTTAAATAACATTACATGTACGAAGACAATTCCAAATAAGTTTAAGCCTGCATAAGTCTAAATTTGCCAAGTTCTATTCTCTGAATTTGGTGGAAGTATGACTACTATTTAGTAAGTATGTGTGTAACTGATGGGGTGTTTAAAGGACCAGGACATATGATGAGGTGCTTTCTGCACTTGACGAAAAGATTGAAATACTATGAAGCATTAATTTAAAATAGTCTTGTGAACTGATTTGGTAAACGGAAACTGAAAAAAACCCGTGGTGTGTGTGTGTGTGTATGTGTGTGTATGTGTGTGTGTGTGCGTGCGTGTGTGTGTGGATGATCTGGGAACTGACGGTATTCTACATATTATTACAACTTTGGTAAAACTATTATGTGCAACTCCTTACGCTGGTCAGAAAGTAGTTTTGCAACATTATCGCAACGTTGAAGAAGAAGCATGTCTGAAATGTCGGTCATCACTTTCTTCGTGTTAATTTTTCCGTTTCACACACACACACACACACACACACACACACACACACACACACACACACATACACGCGCGCGCACACACACAGACGTACACACACTCGCATGAATAGATGATTTTGGTTGACTTTTCTAGCCTCTCATCCCTTTAACAAGATTGCCTTAGTTGTCTGAATGTATCTGTCCTTCTAGAAATATGAATAAAAAATTTAATGCGCTATTCTATCTTTTTAAATGACAGATGACTAGACGTCATTTTCTTAACACCTGCTATGAGTTTCTGATTCTATTTAAATTCTGTGAACCTACTTTTGTAGATTTCAAGTAGTAGTTGAATGATGTCGACATTACGAAATGCTGCTTAATGTTAGCCGAGTATGCATTAATAGAAAAGTCATCCAGCTTCCACACAAAGATCAAACAATAGAAGTAACTGCTTATAGAAAACGACCTAATAACACACCAAGGGGGCTGTCGTTCGAGCTCCTCTAAATATAAAATCTCGCTTAAATCACATCCCCTCTGATAAAAGAGAGATTTGATTATGTACACTTTAGCGATAAAGAAAGATCCATTACGCTTGGAAATGATTTTGAACATGGGTTTCTTTAATCCGTATCTATCTGGGGCTAAGCCACAACAGTAATGAATTATGGCTGTTTCTTCTATGATTATTTTTTTCACTTAGCACATGAAAAATGTTTTATTTTTGTATATATCGCTTTTTTTAATCAGTGAAAAGTTCAAATTACTCTAACCTTTTGATTGTTTGCAAAAAATAAGTAAACATTTTCCACAATCTACAGAAACCATTTCTATAATCAACTTCATTCAATAAATTAGCGTTTAAATGAATATCCATCCGACAACATATGCCTGTCTGTGTATATATATATTGTCTATGTGTATATATATATATTGTGTATGTGTATATGTATATATATATATATATATATATACATACATACATACATACATACATACATACATACATACATACATACACACCCATACACATTTATTATTGCTTAATCCCTTTATTCATAGCCAGGGAGTCACCAAGATGAAATATTTTGTATTGATAGGTACATTTATTGAATAATTTAGTTTCAAAATAACAAGATGATATTAGAATAGCTAAACGTTTGTCTTTTATACGCGTTGTGTTATTTCTGTGAAAATATTTCATTATCAATATATTTATTGTTAAACTAACATTGTTGGGAAGTAGGTTTCATATACAATAATCATTTTGAATATAAACACGAACATTGAGGATACAGGATATACGTACTTATATGTGTGCATATATGTGTGTAATATAAATTGTACGAAGCACACAAACTCTGCGTGATGCAGTTTTCCAATGTTCGCATATGTTAAGCTCCAGTCACATCACTAAAACTATACATTCTACCCACACTTGCTGTACTTTTCTCTCTGTTTATTTAACTATTACTCGTGATAACATTAGATATATAGAACTATGTTATTATTCACCGATAATTATTATGTTTCTAACAATTTACTATCAAACTCTGGCAGACTCTGATTTATTTCATGAGATGATTTTAAACAATATATTGAGCATCTCGTTTGATTCTGTATTGTATAGCTTTGTCTTGTGAAGTAGAATCAAACGTAACTCATATTTTTGGACTAAACAACGTCAATACAGATTGCTTTTGTTCTGAATAGTTTACAGACGATAGCAATAAACTGGCTATTGCGTAGTAAATTGTCTACAATATCGTTTCAATACAAATCAATAATATTTGTCTTGTTATATTATTGAACATATACTATTTTGTGTGTAAATATATGTAAACCACACATTCTGTAACACTGGATAAAATAGAGAAATATGTATGCATACATTATATCATTTGTGAAATACATACAAATATACATATATGCATATATATGTGTGTGTATGTATGTATGTATGTATGTATGTATGTATGTGTGTATGTAGTGCAAGTAAGAAAATGAAGTATGATATTAGCACATATTTATTATTGGCTACAATTGTTCCGGTACCACTCTGTTTCTGACACCATTGCACGTAATTTATTCCATGTGAAAATGTAGGCAATATCTGTGGTTGATGGATGGCTCTTCATCAGACTAGCATCAATATATGTGCCCTTCCATTGTGCGACTAGCATATATTTTATGTTGCTTGCATTGAGAAAAGTATGTTGGTAAGTACAAATATAATACATTAAAACGGATATCGTCAAAAAAAAAACAAAGAAAGCACAATAATAATAATGTAATGCAGATGAAAAGAGGAAAGGAGAAGGTGAGCAAAATCAGCCACAATGATATAGTGATTTTAGTAATGCAAACAGCATAGATAATATAGACAATATAAGTATAATAGAGATCAGTTATAAACTACGAATATACATAATGACTGGACTCCATGACGAAATAATAATAATAATCCTTTCTGTTATAAGCCAAAAATCCGAACTTTCGTGGGTGTGGTAAGTTTATTACATCGACCTCAGCGTTCAAATGGTACTTATTTTATAGGCCCAAAATAAGCGAATGTGTAAATTCGATCTTGACGGAATTTGAACCCTGAACGCAAAGGCAGACAAAATGCTTTAGAGTATTCGGCCGAAACTGCTAACAATTCTCCAGCTCACCTCTTTGACATAAACCCACAGGTTAGCAATGCTCGTGCAATCACTAGGTCGAGCAGAACGTTTTCATCCTTCTGGGTGCACCTTGGGCAGACCCGGCTGATGGCACTTCTGTGCCTATAAAGTTTATCCCAAACAGGCAGCGCCCCTCGGTAGCACTGACAGGCAAGGGGTTTCTGGAAGTTATCCATAGACGCAGGGGCGAAAGTTCTCTGAAACAGACCGGTTAGTTGATCTTCCTCAACGTCCAGAGTTTCCCCGAGCACGTAGTCGCACTTTCCCTCCGCTAGCCCTCTACAGAACGCTAGAGTAGAACTACCACCGACCGTGTTGCCCGCCGGGCGGAGGTCTGTGAGCGCTTGACGGCACTCGAGTTGCCAAGCGCCCCTCCTTCATTTACACCTACTACTACTTATAATAATAATCCTTTCTACAATAAGCAAAGAGCTTCGAATTTTGATGGGTAAGATATAGTCGATCACATCAACCCCAGTGCTTGACTGGCACTTATTTCATCGAGACTGAAAGGATGAAGGCAAAGTCAACTTCAGCGGAATTTGAACTCTGAAAGCAAAGACAGACGAAATACTACTAAACATTTTGCCCAGATTTCTAACAGTTCTGCCAGCTCACCGCTCTAATAATCATTTCAAAGTTTTCCACACGGGCAGCCACCTTGGAGGAAGGGATAGGTCGATTACATCAACTCCAGGGTTTCCCTGGTACTTAATTTATTGACCCTCGAAAGGATGAAAGGCAAAGTCGACCTCGGTGGAATTTGAATTCAAAACGTTGCAGTAGACGAAATACCTATTTCTTTACTACCCACAAGGGACTAAACACAGAGAGAACAAACAAGGAGAGACAAACGGATTAAGTCGATTATATCGACTCCAGTGCGTAACTGGTACTTATTTAATCGATCTCGAAAGGATTAAAGGCAAACTCGACCTCGGCGGAATTCGAACTCAGAACTTAGCGGCAGACGAAATATCTCTAAGCATTTCACCCGACGTGCTAACGTTTCTGCCTGCTCGCCGCTTTGATAACCACTTTAATAATAATAATAATAATAATAATAATAATAATAATTATGATAATAATAATTATATAATAATAACAACAACAACAACAACACGATGGTGATGGTGACGGTGATGCTGGAAGAGGAGAAGGAGGATGTATGCATACCGGTTTCGTGAATTTACAAATCATTGCTTTTATTGCCCATCGATTAATGAACGGTGTCAAGTCTACTAGACCTTGAGTAAAACGATTAGTGTAAGCGTCGTAAGTAGTTCTGGATTTGGGGCAATTAGGGTACATATAGATCTGCAATGTGAATGGTGTATGGTATGTATGAGGGTTAGTGCTATTAATTGAAAGGTTAGTAGTATTCTGTATTATGTTATGTGTTTATATTGAGTTGTGGAATATATTTATTGATGGAAGTTGGCTCTTTGTTCATTCTTTGTTGCATTGAGGTGCTCTGTGAAAATTGATAGAAGCGGAAAATTAGGAAATTAGTATTAAGATTCCTAGCACACTTTTCTTTGTGTTCACTAACCTATATCTGTCTGTGTAGTTAATGGTGGGTTTGTTCTTTGTGAAGAGTGATTCTTCGGCAGGGTGTTATTCCTGTTTGATCAATATAATTATGACCACACCCTAAGCATTTAATGGCATAAATAAGATTTTCCGAGGCGCAGGTGAAGTTTGATTTGATGTTAAATATTTCACCTTGGTTAAAGTGGAATTCTGAACCCTCCAAAAGGTGGGGGCATGTACCACAGTTAGGTCGACCACATTTTATCACTCTTTGCTCTGTTGTTAATGGATATAATCTTGCACTAGTTAAAATATTTCTCAATGATTTGGGTTGCATTTTACTCTTGATAATTTTGTGTGAGCCTAAAATTTTGTTCCTTGTTTTATCTCATATGAGGGTGGGAGGATTTTGGATGATAGTGATAAAGGCTTCGTTATGTTTGGAGATGATTGGGAGCATTTTTAAGTCTGGTTTAGTATTTTGGTTGACTTCCATTAATGTTCGTGTATCTATTTCCATAGCTCGTTTAATGCCATCATTAATGATATTGGGTAATGATATTGGGTAATGTCATTTGATTAGTATTTATCTGAGTTCAAGGAATCTTCGTTCACGATTATAGGTGTTCGAAACAATGGTACAGATTCTTTTCGCTAGATTATAAGGTAAATTAATTTTTCTGTGTTTGGAGTGCCATGAGTTGAATAATAGGTATTGTTTAGAATCTGTGGGTTTGTAGAAGTTTTCTGTTTCGATATATATATATATATATATATATTCGTATTTCGTATCTCATGTTTTCTTTTTTTATATTCTTTAGGTTCCGTGATGTTCTTTGGTCACATATGCATATGCATATATATACTTGCATATGCGTATGTATATATGCATACATATATATTATCAGGTCATCCCTTAAGTTCTCTCAGAATTTTGAATAAAGAAAACAGGTGATCAAATGTTATATTTAATTGAAATTTAATCATGTATCCACTTTCCCTGATTATCTATGAGTTCCTTCCATCTATTTACAAGGATTTAATCCCATCAATGTAAAACTCTTGATTTCAAAGCGAAGAACTCTGAAATATCAGTTTCGACCTCCTTCTGGCTTGCGAAAGTTATGTCCCCCAAATGATTCTGTAAACTACGAAAGAAATGGTAGTCTGTAGAAGCAAGGTCGGGAGAATAAGGTGGACGAGGAATTTGTTTCCCACCAAGCTCTTCGATCTTCTCTAATGTGATCTTTTCAGTGTGGGGTCGCGCATATTCCTGAGGAAACATCACTCCTTTTCGATTCACTAAAGCGTATCTTTTTTCTTCAAAGCTTGGTTCAAACACTCTATTTGCTGACAGTAGACCTGACCATTGATTGTTGTATTAGATGGTAACAATTCAATGTAAATTACTCGTTTGCAATCCCACCGTTCGGCATTTGGCAACGTGGCGATGTTATAGATATTGTTTCCTATCCTGACTAAATTACTCGAAAAGGATCATCGCCAACGTATTACGATTCGTGATCTACAGATACACTGTTTCGTATATCTCAGTCTTTTCCCTTTCTCTCTCTCTCTCTCTTTCTCTCTCTTTTGTTGACCTTCTTAACTCTATATCTGTGCCTATCTTCTATAGTGTTCTCAATTAAAGTATCATCCTCGTTTCTGAACTAGAAATCTCCCTATTAACTATACATTGGCTCACACTCTATTTCTGTCTAACCTAATTGTATCAGTATTTTATTATGGTTCTTTTCATTTCTAAAACCCACAACACTAAATTCTTTACATAATCTAAATATAGTCATTAACATTTTTCAAATCTAGAATTATAAAAAAAGAGTAATGGGCGCAATACAATTGATGGAATTCATACTTTGTGTGCGATGTGGAGATGGATAATTGGAAATTAGACAATTGTTACTATAATACTATATATTCTCATAAAGTAATGTACTGGGTGTAGCTATCTTGAAGTTAATACCTGTTCTTCGAAGAAACTAGTTGAAGAGTTATGCTACCTAATTGATGAACGTCATCACATTATTTCACTGCAGAATATAAGTTAATTTACGCGTGTTAGATTTAATAAAATGTTATAATAATGAAATTCCAACTTAAAAGAGAATGCAATTCATAATTTCTTTTTACGAAGCCAATGACTAAGAGCGTAGAACTATCATTATTGGTAGGTTCTTTGACAAATATTCAAATTGCCTTAGATTCTGAAAGCGATAAAAGTCAAAGTACCAATTAGTGATGATGCAAGAAGTTTTCAATTCGATTTGTATTATGTCATTAAATATTATCGTATTCTGTGTTATACCTTTACAGTTCTATCAGCAGTTGTCAGGATTTGTTAGAGAAAAAGAAAACAAGTTCAATAAGGATTAATTACTTTATTAACTGGAGCTAAGACAACGGCATTAAAAACTTTCAAAGGTTAAAAGAAATAATTTTGCTGAAATTTGATTAGCTATAATAAAAAGAGTACCTTTTATAACTTATTTTGTCTTTTATTCAATATAATGTATTTCATAAGATTGTTCTATGCTTATTTTATTGCAACTGGAATACCTACACTGAATAATGATTTCATGTATACTAAAATTGAATATACTTCTAACTTTGTTAATTCTAGACTGCTGCAACGATAAACCCAATTGATATCAATGTTAATCAGCAATAAAATAAATCAAAATATTCGATTAGTACGTTGGCACAAGGCGACACATTTATAGAGGAATGGGAATGCTTTAGTAGATTAAATCGACTCCTAGAACATCATCAAAATTGACGGCAGTGTTTACTATTGTAAGACATTTACACCGAATGAATAACAACGTAGCCAAATTTTAAAGGAGTATTTTTACCATACTATTCTAATATTCTTCCGATGTTCTACCTCATACATTCTAGAGAATTTGTGTGAATCCATTCTTAAAAGAATTAGAATTATATCCATAGCTATATACTTGTTTTCTTAAGGCTTTTAACATTACCATTTTTCAAATACGCAAGCAGTGATGTATTTTGCTGGCATGAAATTTGTTTCTTTTCTAAAATATGTCAAACATTATCAGGAAGATAATTAAGGAGTTTCACATAAAGGTGAGTTTTATAATCACTTAAATACACATCGCATTTATCGTACCACTCTTAGTTCTGTTTTATCAACACACACACACACACACACATGCACGCACAACATTCACACACACACAAACGCACGCAAACACACAAACGCATGCACATACATAAAAACATATATTCTACCACAAGTCGACAGTCCAATATTAAGCACTCTTGTTCAGGTCATCACAACATACCTACTGTATACAGAGAGAGAGAGAGAGAGAGAGAGAGAGAGAGAACAAACAGAAAGCGAAAGAGAGACAAACGGGCAGACCTCATTGATGGAATTAATTTTCACCTATAACAATAATTGTATCCTGAAGAGTTCCTAAATGGAGAATGCCGACAAAGATTATTATCATTATTATTATTGAGTGAGAGAGCAGTGCATGCCATCAAACTAACACTGGGGTAAAATGTACGAAGCCCAGTATACCCATCATGACTACCCGTCTGATAAGGGTACACTAGGCACATGCATCACAACCATATGTGCGCGACATGGTGATCTCATATCAAGATAAACAGCACATGACCTTGCAGGTGGGGCCCAGTTAGAATTTTCTTCAGGTTGAGTAACCCATCCCACTCGAAAGGTCCCTGAATAAGGGTTGTTTAAAGATGTTGAACGAAACACCCATGTTTCCAGAAGTGAATTATTTAAACCCCAAAGAATCCCTCTCAACACATGGCTATGATGCTCCCCCACTACTTCTGCTCGTGATCAGAAATGCACATATCGTCAGCCACCAAGGGACATACTCAACTGTTTAAGGTCAAAAAACTGACAAGCAAATCTGTGGTATTGAGCAGAATATTTGCTTTAGCCCATCTTTTATACCAAGACAAAACAATGTACATGATAACACTTCCAATCAGTTAAGATCAGAAGCCATGAGAGCCTTATTATTATTATTATTATTATTATTATTATTATTATTATTATTATTATTATTAATTGTTGTCTTCATCTGACCCTAAGCCTTTATTCTGTTTATTGTTATGTCTCTCGTCCTTCCATTCACGGTCTCGTCTCGAGCCCGTCTCGTTTTGTTATGCTTTGGACCCATTCCCGGCAAGGTTTTGCCGGTGCCTCTAGAATGGAGGTAATATATTCGATAATGGCTGAAATTGCAATTGACACTCTGGCCGATATCTGATTGGATGTTGGTGACCCATTGTGGCTTCTGTTCCCCTATGTATTTAATATATGTCCGCTTGTTTATTTACTACACGTCTTTTTTAATTTTATATATATATATATATATATATGTGTGTGTGTGTGTGTGTGTGTATAGAGAGAGAGAGAGAGAGAAATAGAGGTATGTCATATTCTCCGTTTGTTGTCTTCTTTGTATTTAATCCTGAAAAAATATATACATATACATGCACATATATACACACACGCACACACACATACATATATACTATTAACTCTTTTACTTGTTTCAGTCATTTGACTGTGGCACTGCTGGAGCACCGCCTTTAGTCGAGCAAATCGACGCCAGGACTTATTCTTTGTAAACCTACTACTTTTTCTATCGGACTCTTTTGTCCGAACCGCTAAGTTACGGGGACGTAAACCCACCACCATCGGTTGTCAAGCGATGTTGGAGGGACAAGCACACATTGACAAACATATACACGCATATCATATACATATATATGACAGGCTTCTTTCAGTTTCCATCTATCACATCCACTCACAAGACTTTGGTCGGCCCGAGGCTATAGTAGAAGATACTTTCACAAGGTGCCACGCAGTGGGACTGAACCCGAAACAATGTGGTTCGTAAGCAAGGTACTTATCACACAGCCATGTCTATATATATATATATATCTATGTATATACACATATGTGTGTGCGTGTGTTTGTGTATATATACACACAGAAACATTATGTAGGCGATATTATCACCCAAGACGTTACAATCGAATTTCTTTCTTCAAGTGCTTCAATTCTATTTATGTACTAGATTGCGGACATTTATTAATGGTTTTTCCCTTTCTGTTGTTGCGCCTTTTTCTATCATTAATCAAGCTATCGGCATTTTTTGTTTGACACAAGTACGCTAGCATTCTTAACTTTTCTTTACACTATTCTTTCAAGGTTCATTAGCCTATATTTTTTGTTTATAATGCAAAGCGTAATACAATAAATCTAATCGTAATACTCTGTTGTACTATATTTCATGAGAAGATATGTAGAATAAAAAATAAGTTGCTTGTTGATATTTTTGTAAAGGGGAAATACACAATGCAGACAGCTTAGATCACGCACCATTGCAAGAAAGTGTTATGAATGTACTACAGAAATATATTATCGTAGTACCAGAAACAATAAATCTCAAACGAACATCGTTTACCAATAAAAAACCTTACCAGTAACATAGGATTCATAATGTATCTATTTATACTGCAAATCCATCATTGCAGCTATTAATTCCCAATCAGCTTCAATGATCACGCTATACATTCGCATGAAGGAACCCTCCACGTGGTCGCTTGAGTTGCAAGATATAGAAAACACTCACTTAAATCGAAACTTAAAGATATTAAGCAAGTATATATTGTATTATGTGTTCATAGGACAAAGTGTTCGGGAGTAGGATGGATAGATGTTCAGACGAATATCTTTAAATTATCGATGTACTCAATACGGTTTAGTGTGGATTTAATAATCAACGGTAGCTACTCAAATATTAAATTGATTTCTAAAGCACTAGTCGAATGATAGATCTTAAATATAACATAATGATTTTAAATCGAACTTACCGATTAATATTCGTGTAGACATAATATGTCTTTAATAGCTGATAGAATTTTTCCCTTTTTTTTGTAAATTAAGAATAACACTAGAAAATGTTGAAAAAGGAACTGAAGAATTCCCTCGTCGAGCACGAAGAAATGTAAACCTAAACTTCCCGGCTAATAAAAAACAGTTATATATGTATATATGTAAGTATGTATGTATGTATAAGATACGTTTGAATTAGGTACTTAAATTGAGACCCTTTGTTAGATCGATCTAATTTGTACACACGAACAATATCAGGTGAATATAAAACTCCGTGCAGAAGTGTTTTCACTTGATATTCTTGCTGTGTATGCACATAACACGACCTAACTTAGTGCAGAGATCCGCTCTTGGAAAATGGTTTCTTTTGCAACAGTTTAATGATTTCATTAATCAACTAAAGAAGTACATCTTTGTTACTCATTTATATATATGATTGCATGCATGTATGTATGTATATGTGCGTATTTGTGTATGTATGTTTGTATGAATATGTGCATACGTGTCTATGTGTGTATGTGTATCATGTATGTTTCTCTGCATATATTAATGTATGTGTGCTTAAATGTATGTGTATATAGAGGGTGGTAGATATACATACAGTTATATCTATCAACCTATAGGCTGTAGAAAATTTAGTAACAGAAATAAATAGTTCGTCCTTTTGTAATAGAAGCCAAAGTTAACAAGTTCAGCATTCAAAATAATTTCAAAGGCAGAGGTAATACTAAGTTCTCAGAAATTTTTAAATGATCATGAGACAATTTGGTTTTTATCTTCTCTTAAATTCCGGCCTTCTTTTAGAACGCCTTTTGTTTTAGATCAATGTATAGACGTAAGTATACTGTAGAGTGTTAATATGTATGTATAATATATTAGATATATATATTATAAAATTATGTTAGTGTTACTTAATTTCTGAACGGTTTTGCTGCCGATTATTGATATAGTTTGATTTCTTTATTCATCAGGTTCTCAAAGATAGAGACACGAGTAAAATTAATAACAGAAAAAGGAAAATAAAACTTTGGAAACAGCCTAAAGGGAGATAATTGAATAAGACTTGAAAGTCAACGTAAGATCGTAATCATGTAAAGTAGATATACCAAATAATCCAGAATCCTTGTCCGGTACCGGATCAGTCCCAGAATCTAATCATTTTGTAACAGTCACTAGGCCAAACTTTCCTGAAAATTTCATACAAATCCATCCAGCGGTTCTTGAGATATCTTTCCCAGAGATGGACAAACAATCACGACTAAAAACAATATCCTCACCTTCGCTAAGGCGGGGTTAATAAGGATATAAAATATATATGTATGCGCATATGTATGCCGGAAAAGGTGGGAGAGAAGGGAGAGAGGGGAGACAGAGGAGAGAGAGGGGAGACAGAGACAGAGAGTCTGTATGCGTGTATTTATGTATCAATATTTTGTAACAAACGACAACTGCCTTCACTGTTAAAAGCAAGATAAGTAAATCAGAGTTGTGCAATCAAGAGGTTCGATTCGCAATCACGTGATCTCGTATTCTATCCCAGGTGATCTCGTATTCTATGCCCTCAATAAAAATAAATATATTTAAAGGGAATAATTAATAATTTTTTTCCCCTTATGAGGTTTTTCACGCTAACTACTTGATAAATTCTTATAAAGATTTTATAGGATACAATCTTAAATTGTAAATTTAACCGGAATATATTCAGTGCTGAATTTTATTCTGAATAAACACGTGTACCAAGATGCCATTCGAAAAGCCAGCCTATTACATAGATATATGAGTGTGAACAATTCTATGTACTATGCTCTATACATTTGGTGTTCATCTGGTATGTTAATATTTTGTTCATTTTTATCTGCCTTGATTATGCCTGCACTGACGATTAAAATTCATTTTTGTGCACTACTTATGAAATCATACGATCTGCGGCTGAATCTGTATCTTAAAGGCTCGATTTGAAAGTTGCATTCCGTCGCGTTCGGTACAATGTGTTTATTATGATAGTTTTGATTCTAAGATTCTCTCCTAGTGTGAGGCATTTATGTATCGTAATGCCCTTAATATAAATAAATATATTTAAAGGGAATAATTAGTAATTGTTTCCCTTATGAGGCTTTTCACGCTAACTGCTTGACAAATTCTTATAAAGATTTATCCTATTTTTAAATTGTATATATATATGCGTGTGTTTTGTGTGTGTGAATGTCTGTGTTTGTCACCATACCGCTTGATAACCGGTGTTGCTTTGCATATGTTTCTATATCTTAAAGCTTCGCACAAACAACGATAGCTTAAGGACCAGAAATATTGGAACTATGAGTACTGCGATCAATTGCTTCGATTAAATTTATCATGACCGCAGTTCAATGACTGCAATAGGGAGAAAATGCCGATATCAACAATATTCGGGAACAAGTCGGACAATTATTTTTCTTATAGATCTCTTTCGAGAAAATTCTTCATTTGAAATCTGATCAGATAGAATCCTCTTTAACGGATATCGTATACAATTTTACATTTTATTTCTTTGACAGTATAGCATGTTTCTATTATTTGAGCGAATAAATACAACGATATTATAGAGGCAAAACTTTATCTTGTTAATATCGTGTGTGTTCAAAAGGAAAATCATATTATATTCAACGCTGGTAATCGGAATATTGGAGCTTATAATATGCATATATTATGTGTCACCAGCTTTATCCTGTAGCTTAAAACCAAGCAGAAAGCATACTTTAGATCAAACTAATTTCCCAAGGGGTGTAAGCCTAATATAAATATCAGATTCTTGTAATGTTGAAACAAGATTGTATCTGCTTAATTCAATATTGAAAGTACAGCCACATTATGCTCATGTCACAACAATAGTGGAGGGTGGAATGACGAGAAACAAAATTATATGCGACTAAACAAATATATGCAGATTATGTAAATTCAATAAACACATACATATCAAGCTGTGTGCACATGCATATGTTCATGCATGTATATTCAAAAACACAAGTCACACACACAAACACACACACACACACATATATATATATATATATATATATATATACATACATACACAGACAAAGGAGGGATAGATAGATAGATTGATAGATTCATAGATACATGGATAGATTTATATACATACATATATACATTCATACTACATGGATGAAGACATCCATAAGTACATGTATACATTACATTGCACACATAGAATACATACATATTTACATATATACATATATACTTATGAAAGCGACTGATAATGAAAAGCTGAAATTAACATTCTAATTGAAAGATACATTTTGAAGCTCCTAATATTGAAACTGTGCATCTCTTGAACCACATCAATAACATTATCATAACATATTCTAGTGTCGATAGTTGCAAATGAAAACATGATTTCTGATAAACGAAATAAACTTCATGTAATCAGAAGTAAAATTTACTCAGTCACATTTATAATATTTAGAACAGGAATGCGTCTTACGTAAATCTTACGTAAACATTATTGAATAGTCGAGAACTTCAACTTTATAAATAGAAATACTATATAATGTATAAGTTTATCAAAATAATTTTTAGGTTTCCTCGATTATATACATTAAAAAAATATATATATTGCATTAAATATATTTTGCTCTTTAAAACCGACCAATTTGACATTTTATTTCCATGGCTTGCTTTTGACAGAAATAATTTTCGTTTGTTTTCTAGTATTAATGTAAGAGTCTGTGTTTTGCACAGGGAGTTATTATTTCTGAGGAAATGGGTTTTTCTATGTGCAGCTGTCGTCTGGCTATGTGTTTTCGACATATAGTGACAATTACCAAACAATTATTTGTGACTTTATTTGCTAGCATGTGTTTAGCCACGAGCCAACCAAAGCCTTGTGTGTGTATTTAGTAGACGGAAATTGAAAGAAGCCCTCGTATATATATATATATATATATATATATATATATATCTGTGTGTCTGAGTGTATATGTATGTATGTATGTATATATGTATGTGTGTCTATGTTTGTCCTCCTTCCACGATTGATAACCGGTGATGGTGTGTTTATGTCCCTGTAACTTACCAGTTTGGCAAAAGAAATCGTTAGAATAAGTACCAGGCTTAAAAAACAAAGATGTACTGGGGTTGATACATTCGACTATAAGTTCGTCAAGGAGGTGCCCCAGCATGGTCGCGGTCCTATGACTGAAACAAGTAGTAAATGAAAGATACTTCGAGAGGTTGTGTTACATGATTCTATTGTATATTGTATTTTACATAAAATTAAGCAGGATGAAATTATCCTCATATGTGAAAATCGACTTATATATACTTCATATATTTGAAGTATTCAGTTAAATATGAACTCTATATGTTATTTCCTTGTCAATTAGATATTACGCACGAGGATGCGCTTAAGAAGTAAATCCTATAATTTCCCTGATAAATTCGATATTTAACTTACTTTACAACTTTTATGCAAAGTTAGGCAATAAAGAGAGCATCTCAAAGTGTTTCGTTGAATCCCCAACACAGAATTTACTCTGGACTACAATTTCAGAGCAAAAATATCCAAGGGAAACATCTACAACTCCTGCCTCACAATACTGCGCTGAATATGTATGCGTGTAAATGTAATAGGGAAATATATATCCATACAGCAAATAAATATAGGTACAAAGAACAAGATACGAGCAAAGATAATGAAAGTTGTATAATTAGATGGTATAGAGGTGAAAGTATTTTATTGATATTTCAAACTATTTACTGTTTCATTTCGAAACAAGGAGAAGAACAGCAACAATATATATATATATATATATATATATAATCGAAAATAATTCCGTCTTAATCACAATTGCATCACTATTAAAATGGGCGCAAGTAAGGGAATCGAATGTGAATTTCAAGGTAGACAGTCTCAAATGTGTGTGTTTGAATGTTAACTGAGTGTGACTTATACAATTCAATGAGTTTTCTATATTTTCTTACAAATATGTGTGTGTGTGTGTTGTGCAATCAAATATGTTGCATCGATCTGTGCTGTTTGTGTCTCATCAGGTACATGCATACATTAAATAGTGCCCCGCTAAAAAATTAAGTTGATATCATAAAAAATAATCATAAACATAAAATAATAAACCATAAAAGATATAAATATACATAAGAAACAAATAAAGGGAGGGTTAAACATTTTAAAGAAAGGGTAGATTGAGTCTTTAAACTCAATACAATATAATATTTCTTTCACATGTCTTACCCTCTCTCTATTTTATTTATATATCTATTTTTCATATAGATATTTTATATATAGTATTTATAGTTTATACTTTTTTCTGTTTACGATTACTTTGTTGTGAATATTTAACATAAAGACAGCTGTAGCTAGCCCCATTCGCTGATACAACGGGCAAACATCAATATGACTGCGGAAACTCAATATATTTAGCGGGATACCACTTTATGTATGCACGTACCTGATGAGACCCAGACTGATTGATGCAACACGGATGCACAAACATACCACCAATAAAGGACAGTCGCAGGCGGGGTAGAAACGATCGTCGTACTGAATGCTAAATTCATTTTCCGCTTTATTCATCATATTATATTTATCTCAACAAACAATGCGGAATAGCTGAAGTAGATTCAGCGGAAATATATCCCAGTCGTGGATGACACCAGGTAGCTCAAACTGTGAACGTGCTTTACACAACACACTAATTGATATATACCCATTGATCCCAAAAATTACACACATACACACATACACACTCACACACACACACACCACACACACACACACACACACACACACACACACACACATACACACATATTATATATACATATACACTTTTTTATTAAAGCTTCAAAAACATCACAAAAAATCACAAAAAGCTGCTACTCAGAATCACAACTGTGATACCACATCGCAAATGTTCGAAAAAATCTGAGTAGCAGTTTTGGTAATATTTTTGTGATGTTTTTAACGCTTTAATAATAAAGCATATTATTCTACCTCCAATTTTGGAGTACAATTTTTCCCACCTTGTTTCACATCTATATGCTTACACTGGTATATGCATATATATATATATATATATATATATATATATATATATATATATATATATATATATGTTATGTACACAAAAATAAATGCATTTTATAAAATAATTTTAGCATTTTCTATATATATATACACTAGAGTAACCCCATAAACCCGCCTTCACCAGGAAAAAATATATATATATACACACACACATAGAAACACTCACACACACACAGACACGTATTTATTATATATTAGCCATTCCCGTCTACAATATAGTAGAATAGGTTATTTTCCACCTCAGTATCTTTGCATCAGTAACATAAGGAAGAAATATGTTTAAATGAATATTGCTAACTTTTCTTCTTCAAAATCAGTATGGTTACAATGCTATGTACACAAAAATAAACACCTAGATATGCTCCGATAAAACTGTCTGAAATTTATGTAGTTGCAAAAAATAGAACTTCCTTCATTTCTAAATAAAAGGTTAGTAGTTAGAAAAATTATATTTAGATATATAGTTTGGATTGATAAATTGTAATGACATTGTCTGGAGTAGGTAGAGCGTTATAGTGAAGCTGAAGATTAGAAAAGAATGCTCCTTACACATTATGCAGACTCTTAATAGAATTATGCGCGTTTGTAGCTCACTGCTGTGAAATCCGATTAAACGTCAGTCCTTTCGTTCTTTTATGTTAGGTGAGTAGATGATTTCATTCGCGAGAGACAAGCTTAAGAACTCTATTTTGATGTGATGTGCACATATGAAGGTAGATGCATTCACAATATATATTCGTTTCATGAAAATTATTATGCTTATCCTCAAGTTGTGTTAAATTTTCATATGTTAAGCCGGTTATTGTCATATGGAAGGAAATTGCACCTGCACGTGTGGTAATGTAATTTAGTTGATGACAGGGAACGATTAGTAATTTCGTTGCAGTGAAACGAGCGTAATGTATTATGTTTCTAAGAATTCTAAAGATATCATTGCGATAATAGATTTCTATGAAATGTGCAATATCTGAGCTGAGGCACAAATACGTAACTTTTTGGGGATACAAGTGAAAACATAAGGAAATATAAGTGCATTGACTTTAAAGAAAATTCGTTTGTTGTTGAATGTTTTAGAAAAACCTCACTGTCATTCTGACATTAGTGATCCCTAATTCCACTGAATATCTGCTCCATAAAGGCACATGTACACACACACACACAAGCATACGTCGGTTTTTATGAGCGTGTGGATTTGCATGTATATATATATATATATGTGTGTGTGTGTGTGTGTTAACGCAAGTGCATCTATACACACATACATATCATTTACCTTTTACTTGTTTCAGTCATGTGACTGTAGCCATGCTGGAGCACTGCCTTTATTCGAGTAAATCGACCCCATGGCTTATTCTTTGTAAACCTAGTACTTGTTCTATGAAAGTCATGATGTATCTAGTTAGCTGTTCATACAAATTATGCATATATTAAGAAGGGATATATTCGTTAAAATTGAAAATGGAAAAAAGTATGCCACGAATACAGATATATGTTCATAAGTCAATTGTAAACTTTGAAAACAATATTAATGACTTAAAAGAAAGAGAAAAGAGTTTATTAGTAAGGGTGGAGTTTTATTGACAGTTTGCTTGTTATTCTCTCCACATTTAATATAATTAAGATTCACTTATTGTCTGGTTTAAATGAAATTAGATACACAATGAGAATATAATGGTTCACTTTATTTCCTTGAAATTGTTTACCAACGTTTTAGAGTACAGTAAACGTTTAAACGCAAGTCAAACACAAATTATACATATTTTCTTATAAAATATAGTTGAATAAAATTACTTGTACACATTCTATACGAAATATATATGTGATAGATACATCAAATTTTTTTGTTGCTTCATACAACAATGACTAAATATTCAAATAAATGCAATATTTCTTATTACTTTCGATATTTCTAGGTAAATTCTCTGTATATATATAGTCATATTACATTTCATCCTAGGCTTTAGGTATTGAATTTTACTAAATAGCTCCTCAATAAATAGAAATGTATTCAATTTTTTCACATAAACTAAGAGAGAAATAATTAATGTTTAATTTCGCTCTTACCACGATCTTCTGGTGAAATGTACTACTATCATATCTGAAATAATAAAATCCGTATGGCTATTCTGTAAATTTTGTTCAAAACGTTGCTTCACATATTTTTCTGAAGTAATAGCAGTTAATGGACAGAAATTTACTTCAAAATAATAGAGACAGCTTATTAATTTTATTTAAATACTTAAGGCAAAATGATTTGAATGCATATTCTTGTATAAATTTTATATTTCCAACTGTTATAAACTTGTACCAAGCTAGCAGAGATGTAAAGATTATGGAAAACTGAAAATATATTTCAATATGTAAGGTAGGTCATTAGTAGATGTCTTGCAGATTTGTGTATTTATACACAAACAAACATACACACAGACACGCACACACATATTACACATATGTGTGCGTATGCGTATTTGTGTTTGTGCGCGCGCGCGCTGAAGTACACATGCATATACATGTAGGCTGCATTATCTTTGTGAGGTAGTAGGTCTGATATTTCTTAGAAATGTTATTCAGTTATGTTCGACGTATCCATCGAACGCATATACAGACTAAGAGCAACAAGCGAACGATTGATGTTATAAACTAAAGGTTCCCAAAGTGAGCACTACTGCTCCCCAGGGGGCGTTGGCACGGTCCAGGTGGGCGCTGGTGTCTAATGTGGTGGTAGGGGTGGTAGAGAAAAAGGAGACGTTGGAAGGAAGGGAGAAGTTGTTAGTTTCATTCCGTCCATGCAACTATGAAAGCTTGTCTGGTTTTCTTCCCTCCTCTTAACAGGGCTGGTATTCATCAAATTTTTGCAACTTCACAGACACCGTTTGCTACAGAATTATCAAAATTTGGTTGTGACATTTGCAAACACACATTCACACTCATGTGCGTGCGCGTGTGTGTGTGTATGTGTGTGTGGACACAGGCCAACTGAGAGGCTGGGGTCTGCCGGAGCGACACCTTCACATGAAATCAAGGGCCCAGAAACAAGAAATGAAATATGCTTGTCAACAACTTCCCTGGGGAGATAAAAGAAAAACGAAAGAAATCAAATAAAATGAAACTAAGAAACATCAACAGTGTCAAGAAGCAATGGCAATGACATACACATATATGCATACATACATACATATATACATACATACATACATAAGCAACATTACATTTGCATAGTCAGTTTGCTTGGCCTTTTTGTGTAAAATTTGGAGTGATGTTTTAGAAAGAGAGGTGCAGGAGTGAGAGAGGAAGAGAGAGTGAGAGATAGTGAATCTAGAGAAGAGAAAAGAAAGTAGGAGTGATTTTGGTGCTTTGCAGAGGAATAGAAAGGAAAGAAAAAAATGTTTGAGAGGGAGGGTGAGGCGCAGCATTCGTATCAGTGTGGTCAAACTTGTTGAATTCAATATGTTTTGTTTTCTTTTTTCGTGACCTTTTAGGTAGGGAAGGAAAAGAATCTTTTTTATTGAAGTTTTTTAATTGGAAGAGCAGATGTTTTTGATTTTCTCCAGTAATAATCATAATTCCATTTCAAGGTCTTACTTTTCTTAATTCTTTTGTAGCTATTAATTTTCACATTGTTGAAAAGTTGGTCTCTTTGTACCCAGAGCAATGGCCTTTGACCTCCGTAGGCAATAAAAACTGGGAACGAAATTCTTTCTGTGCCCAAAACAAGGCACACGCACACACACACATACAAACGCGCAAGCAATACACACACAATATTTGTAAGTGTGTGTGTGTGTATCTATCTATTTATATATAAAGGGATACGTATATTGCTTGTTCACTGTCACCAAGCATCTCAATTCATTTGTTGCAATTAGTTTGTGATCTAGATATTTGATTTTGCATGGTATCGTTGAATTTATCATTTTAGACAAAGCTAAAGAATGTTTCATATTTTGCATATTTGGTATTTTGACTTTACAGTTTGAATTGTAGATTCTATACCTTTAATTCTATATTTCACTGTTAGATGTTGCAATATTTCGATTGGATAAATCGAATTATTTTCTACTCTAGGCACAAAGCCCGAAATTTGGGTGGAGGGGGACCAGTCAATTAGATCGACCCCAGTACGCAATTAGTATTTGATTTATTGATCCCGAAAGGATGGAAGGCAAAGTCGACCTTGGAGGAATTTGGATTCAGAACATAAAGACAGACGAAACACTGCTAAGAATTTCGCGGACAACATACAGATCCTCGACCTTTAATGAAAACAAAAAAAAATAGCCTGTTGGGTGTTAACAACTGTGCAGAAAACGAATATATAAAAATTGCGCAAACGAACATGGGTGGGTGGGGTGTTGAGAGGATTTTCGGAAAACCCGAAAAAGTGTTTTTTTCTACAGAAACCCACTTTTTTGACTGCGGAGATTCCAAAGATGCAAGAAAAAATCGGCCTTTCTAAATTTTAATCCAATCCGCTACCCAATTTCAATTTTACAAAAAAAAATAATAAAAACCCCTCCCCTCCGTCAGCGCATTTATGACAAAAGGTGAACATGTAGTTGAGAGTCTTTTGAAATTAAGAGAGGTACGTAAAAAAATAGTGATGGGGACTCTGAGGGTACTATTTGGCCATGAGGTGGTGGTGGCTCAAAATGTTTGAGAACCTCTCTTATAAACAAACCAATTGGCGGCCGACAAATGTTACTAACAACGAGGGTTTTGCTACGATAAGTTTTATATCATAAAGGCCGTAGTTTTATCATCAATTATAGACTGGAATTCTGATATATGAGATGAGATACAATGAAAACCGTGCGAACAAAATATGTATATCTACATAACTATACTTACCTCGGGAAGTTAATTTCTCAATTAAACCTGTTTATATTGCATGTATGTATATATGTATGTATGTGTATGTATGTACAGATAGATAGATAAATAAATAGATATGTATATATAGATTGATTGATTGATTGATAGATAGATAGATAGATAGATAGATAGATAGATAGATAGATAGATAGATAGATAGATAGATAGATAGATATAGATAGATAGATAGATAGATAGATAGATAGATAGATACGAGGGTAACTGGAATTTACTTAAGCAAAATGAAAGGTTGAACAATTGCCACATTTTCCCACACAATCGCTTTGTTTTTTTATGCACTTCTTCCACACACTTACTGATTCCATCAAAGAAAAAGGTTTCTGGCTGATCTCGCAGCCATTTGTGAACTGGTTCCTGTGCTTCCCCGTCCGTAGCAAATCTTTGACCTTGTAAAATATGAGTGAGTGGCCCAAGTATGTGATAGACGGTATGGGTGAGATCTAGACTATATGCAGAGTGTTCAAACAATATGAAATGCAATTTTTCAATAGTTGTCTCACTGTGAGAGTACAGGATCGTGTAACAATAGCACTTGATTGTTGCGAATTATTGATGTCAGTCTCTTGGCCAGCATTTCATTGTAGCCTACGCTGGTCATTGTAGAATCATTCTCTGGATAATGCTCGAGAATACTTGTTTGCGTTCAATAAACATGTTACCACCACTTTTTTCTGCTTATGTTTGAGACTTGAATTTGTTTTCAGTGGCGATTCCGGAAATTAAGAGGGATCATGTCATATTTATGTAGCATTGAAGGAAAAAGCCGGCGGCGCCAGCTTCCGCAATCAAATCCTTTCAAAGCTATCTTGGTCAACTGTCATGCGTAAATGAAATAAATATCACTCATATAGATTGCAGTCATTTACCTATTACAGAAATCATTATTTTGTGCGGGGTAGATTTTATCGTATCAGAAGCCCGAGGGAAATAATGGTTACACCTAATGAGAAAAATATTCATAAATCGTTTTAAAGCTTGAACTATTGGGTCATTTATATTGTTTATACGAAGGTATACATTTTTTTATTGGGGGAGAAGGTATTTAGGTGAAAGAGGGGAAGAGGAATGTTATAATCTAATAACAGTAGAAAAGGCGGTAAAATGGCAGATTCGCTACCACGCCGGGCGAAATGATTAGCGGTCTTTCATCCGTCCTTAAATTCTGAGCTCAAATTCCGCCGAGATCAGCTTTACCTTTTATCGTTCCGGGGTCGATAAAATAAGTACCAGTTGAGCCCTGAAGGGGTCGACGTAATCGACTATCCCCGCGCCCAAATTTCAGGCTTTGCACCCAAAGCAGAAAGGATTATAATAACAATAGAATTATTTGACACACCATGATATTCTACCACAGCTGCAAACATCTGCACTACTTTACGTTACTTCAAACACTTTGTAAAGAGTTTTCTTCGTTCTCTCGTGAGATGCCAGTAAAACGTTTAATAAATTAAACCCGACATTAAGCTATCTTCCTGTTTGCTTTTTTCTTGTTTCACTTATATTGTATATTTTACGTAGTTGGTTTGTTTCATTCAAAATTTCACTTTTTTACACTTCACTTATTACATACAGGACAAGTGTAACTTCGAAATGCATCGCTGATTAATTAAATCAATTGGACTCTCTGATCTGGAATTGAGTATTGTAAAGTTTTCTATAATTATGTAAGTCTATGCATTTGGGAATGTATGAAATATTATAATGCAAGCTAATGAACAAATGATTATTCATACATCGATTTCTACTACTATAGCAGATTTAAAAGGACTTACATACAATAAAAACAACCAAGTTAACCTCCTGCGGTAGCTATTTGTTCCCCTCACCGATACACATGTCTTGCTTTACTTTATTTCAGGAGAGTTCTGGTCGAACAGATATGATCAAAGTTGCTCAAATGATAATTCAAGCATTTCTTTCGGCGTAGTATAAATTGTACTACTTGATCTACGTCATTTAATGCAAGGTGGAAGTTGATGGAAAATTTGTTGCCGTTTCTGCTAGGCCCACTGAATAGATAGAGATTACCACCTTGGACCACGCATATATTATCGTTAAGTGCTAAAAGGAAAGCAAAAATATATCTTTCCGTCGGTATTTTGAAACTGCTTATAAATAATTAACTCATAATTTTGAAATCAATAACAATAGTATGATTGATTTCCCGATTGCTATATCTTAGAAATATATATTTTTTTAACCTTTGTTTGGGTCGGAAATAATTCGTATCTATATGGACGTTTGACGGTAGTGCTGGATTTAGGACAAAGTAAGCCTTGTGTTATTTACGTTATTGGGGCCTTTACTTGGACAGTCAGGCATACATACTTAGGAAAACGTGTTAAAATTATTAAATTCACTTTTATAACTTTTTAGGGAAAATAATTTTAACGTTTGACATTTGAAAAATTCATCGTAAAAAATTGGTGGGGGCATTAAGATGGAACCCCCCTGGTCGACGAGGCCCTGCGCTTAAGTACACGTAAGCACAATGATAAATCCGGCACTGGTAGTGTTGCAGAATATCTAACAAAATGCAATGATAATTTACCTGAACGTATCACCAATTCTGATTATATTTAAATTGAAATAAATAATTCTAGAAATTTTCGCTTCAATATTAATCAGTTCCCTCGTTTTGTTAAGCCACTTTCTCCAAAACTTCAAATAATATTTTGTAGGAATATTTAAAGTGTGTGCAATACAAAAGAGGTAATTTCACTTTGTATAATCACGTCTCTATAGAATATCAAACGGAAACAAATATTCTATATTTTGCTGTTTTGATATACGTGTTTATATTTACACATGAAGTGTAGATACATGCATGAGGCATATACATATTTTTAGTTACTAAGCATCCCTGTAACTTTCAAAACTACGTGTGTATCGTTGGCGATTTTCTTTCTCTGTATTCCCTTCTTTGGACTTTTCTATATTCCTGATGAAGACCTCCGCTCTAAACGTGGAACCCCCTTCCTTTTATTTCCTTTCCTGAGCGTCCAATAACACTGTACTTATTCCACGTACTCACGTTGTTGTTTTTTCTTGCTTGTTCATGTTTGGATTGATTCATCCGGACAGTAAGGTGATACAAAGTACTCACAAATTAAAACACCCGTATTTCTCACAGAAATTCCACAAGAAAGATTTCGTGAAAAATTAATATTAGGTTAATCAACTCAACTTGTTTCACATAGGTAAGGTTAGCGAGATCTTAGATTTAGTCACTCATATAATTTACTACAAGGGAGATAAGCGAATTTTTTAGAGGTATCGGTAGCATCCAGTTCGACATACACAATTACAACACGACAAATACATTTGTTTTACTAAAGGCCGTAAGTTGCTACACAATATTGACATTAGTGAAATGAAGTTAATTCTACAAGCTAGAAAGAACACCGTTGGTTTATGCATTTATATGATGATCAGAAAACCTCTAAACGCTTCATGTGATTAACTGCTGTTCACTTTGGCTGATGCTTCTGTGATGAACTGCAGTTCAACTTGGCTGATGTTCCAGATTTGGCTGGACTTTATACTCTCGACATAGTGAAGAATAGATTCCAAATGTTCAGTCGTAGCCTATATCAATGTGATTGATGAATGACCACAAGTGATTTTAAGTCATAGAAATTATTTCTTTCACGCCTGTAAGAGGAGTTTTTTAATTTGAGAGTCGAATTTTGGTTATTGCTTCTGGTGTTTTGATACCATTGCTGCCCTATCAGTAACAGTTGCGTGGTTCTCTTCCCCCACGTAAGTTTGTCTACTTTTTCTTTAAGAGTTTCCTACCTGAACTTTTATGAGCTATTATTTATAGCAACTTCGTAAACCTATTTTTAACGTGTTTTAGCGCTTGAAAATTGCAAATAAACAAATGAGTTTCTGAATTTATAGGGTTGAAGTTGTAATTTCTTTACCTGTAGATTAAGGCGAGATAAATGCAAGAATTTTAGAAGCGATGAAGATCATTACGCAATCTACGTTTGCCGTGTGAATTGAAGGGTTGATGCGAAAATAAGTCATCAGTTAATCGAATTTCCTTGAGAAAAGCAGAAATCTGTCACGAACATCATCACACACCCATACCGGTAAACACACGCGTATATATATTTAAAGAAGAAATATCTATGGATTGTTGTATACACTGATATGTATAGATATGTCTATAAGGTGTTTACACAAGAAAATATAAAAATTACAAATATTAGCACCTTCATTATTTCTTCCATTGTACTACCTTTCCCTTTTATTCTCAGTCATTTTTAACTGTCTCTCTCCCCCTCTCTTTCTCTCTCTATGCATAAATATATAAACACGGACACGTGCGCGCACGTGACGTGTGTGTATGTGTGTGTTTTGTGGGTGTTTTGTGCTTCTATATGTAATTTTGTGTATATGATCATTTCTATGAAATAAATCAATATTTATGTATCTACATTCATAATTGTATTCAGGCACGTTGAATATAGATATGTGTTGGTTACTATCTAAATGCTGCTAAAGCGGTGAGCTGGAGAAATAGTTAGCACGCCGGGCAAAATGCTTAGCCACATTTGTAATGGCTTTATATTCTGAGTTCAAATCTGCCGAGGTAGGCTTTGCATTTCTTCCTTTCGTGTGGGATAAAATAAATAGCAATTGAGCACTGGGGTCGATGTAATCGAACTTGCTGGCTTCATGTGAACATTTGAAATTTGAATCAGTTTATAAATACTCATTTAATGTAGAAAAAATCGAATAGATCCTAATTTATACCTAAATGAGGAGCAATTAACTGAATGAGTAGTTGAAAAAATCGCAAGCGGTAGAATTTTGTATGGCAGAAAAGAAATTTATGATAAAGGGGAGAGCATTTTCATCTTCTATATCTCGTGTATTATTAAAGCCTGGATCGAATATATGCACCACCTTAATATATTAATATATTAATAATTTCTTTCATATTGTCTGAATATGCTCGAGAGTTTCCAATTAACTTTTCAGTTAAGGTTTTTCATTCTTAATATTTTGCTCGTTGGCTTACGGCCAAACAATTATATTTCAAACAGTGAATATATTTATTTGTTTTTATTTGAAAAAATATTTGCATTTGTTACGTATACATTTCGAAGATCTTCATTATGAATATAGATTAGGTTGATTAAAAGGAATAGTGTGTCTTTAATGTCTAAGATGCAGCATAATATTAATTGATTCATATTAGGCAAAACGTTAATCTTTGATGCTCTCTTCGTTTAGTCTTAGGCCAATCTGGATACAACAGGCATGTAGTCAAGAGCATCTTAACTGTAACATTTTGACCGATATATGTATTGGTGGATACACTGCTGTATGTATCTTTCCCGCTTGAATATAGCATTCTATTATACATGGTGTTCGGGTTAAATTTGATGAATTGTTTCTCCCCTTTTCAGGAAAACTTAATGCATTGGCAAACAATCAACGGCGTTGGAAAATATAAATTTTAAATTTGTAGTTGAAAAAAAAATTCCTGACTTGGAAAACTGGAAGCCATCTGAATATTGAAAAATATTTACTTGTATCATGATGGTTTTTGCCGGGTATCAAAATGCCAACATCATGACTGCTGCTCAGTGTTTTGTGAACACAGTAAAGGCTGTAAAACGTGACATAGACAGCTGCAGTGGCAACTAGAAAGCCGTGACCATCAGGAAGGAAAGCAACAGGGATTCAGGCAACGTTCACACGCCGTAATTCATCGCCACATCTTTGAACGTGCACTTAGGTTCAGTTCAGACGGCTATATAAAGCTGCTGGAGACTGTGGTCAAATCCTGGCTAAAGAGGGTTGCTGCTGGAGGACTACATGTAAGGTAGCAGGATTAGGCGCTTTCTCATACGTCCAGAAGAAGTCAGAAGTGGTTGTCGGAGAAATTCTACGATTTCACGAGGCCCACATTCTGACCTACTAATCACCACGATTGTAATCCCATGGATTACTATATGTGGAGGTGTGGGTGAGAATTACACCAACTGTTCTGCCTTCAACACGAGGACCAAGATGATGGCCAAGGATCAGGGAGATACTGAAAGATCTTCAGAGGAACAGAGTGAAAAACACACGCGCCAGGTTCCGGAGCCGTCTTGAGGTAGTGGTGGAAGGTGGAACCGGCTATTTGAGTAAACAGTTATATCTCAGCTATAATTGAGTTCAGCTTTTTGTTATTTAAATACATTTTTTAGGAATATTGCTTTTTCTTTCCTTTTATGCAAACTGTCAAATTTAAACCAAACACGCTGTATTGTGGTGTTGCCAGAAGAGAATACAGCACGTGACCTTCAAAGAATGGCAAAAACAAATCTACTATTCATGAGCGGCCGACGTAGTTATCAGAAGGTATTATTTGAACAAGGATGGTGAACTAAAGATTGAATGTTTTCTATTAGCTACGTCGATTCTATTTTTAATGATAGGTTAAGTATAAGATTTACTTTTTTCATACTCTTTATTGTGAGACTTAAATCTACGTGAAATTGTGACATTGTGCTGTTGTTATAATTTAGATCCAAGCATTTTAATTGAACAGACATCCTGTATGTAACCTTCCCACATTTTGCAGGCAGATCATTCATTTTTTTTTAATGAGGGATGGATATTTGAAAGAGTTTTCGCTGTTGTTATGGAGGGGTGATGACCAATCTAGTTGAAAGTTATTTGTAAACAAATGGACTCACATTTACTTTGATATACTGTTAAAGCACCGGAACCTGCGTCATTTACCTTGAGAGGACTTCTTATATGGACGCATGTTGCATAAAGCGAAACATATAATATTGCTGGTAGACAAAAAGCTCTTAGCAATATAAATATTAAGCTTTTATGTGCCATGTGTCCATATGTTAGAATCTCTCAGGATAAATAGCAGAAAATTCGGAGCTCTAAGAATACATCCATGTAACTTTGGATATAAAGTTTACTTTTGGAATTAATACTACTTCTATTGATTATAATTATTTCTGAATAGATTTATGTTTTGACTTCGATGACAATAATACCCTTCTGATATCCAATGAAAAAAATTACATTACACTTTTTTGTTTCATATTTCGCTCACATAAAAAAATATAAATACATTACTATATCATCACAGAAAATAGATAGTGAGTTGTTACATTAACACACACTTGAATATTTGGTCTCAAAATATTGTGGAGCAAACTAAATCCACTTTTATATTTTTCATCGAAATCCGAACAAGATGTGGTCACAACTTACAAAGTCAGAACTTACAATATCTAATCACTCAAAACCGTTAAAATACATACCATCTGCCTGCCATTCAAAAGAATCCCATATATATGCTGATGCAGTTCACAATTTGGAAGAGTGTTTTTTTCGTTTTTTTCCTCTAGAGATATGAATATAAAGATATGTATTGACATGTAGATACGGTAAGAAAATCGAACACAGATACGTTCGACTCTTGCCAACAGAAATATAGTTGGTGTGTTGACCCATGTAAACCAAATGTAATGTTGCTTATGTATGTATGTATGTATGTATGTATGTATGTATGTATGTATGTATGTATGTATGTATGTATGTAGGTATGTATGTATGTATGTATGTATGTATGTATGTATACGAAAGTTACTTGTCTAATAACTGTGACCACCACAGGATATCAAATTGGCAAGGTTTCAATATGTGGTGCTATCAAATTGCTGTTTTCAATGGTTATTTGTTGTAGAATATCTGACGCAGAAATAATTACATAATGCAATTAACAGGCAATTCTTTTTGCAAGTAAAAGCCGAATTTTGAAAAATTTCCAATGCATTTTGTATATCATGTAGGACGAAAATGGAACGTGACAACAATAACAGGAACGAAAAGTTGGAATGATCTACATTACTTACATTTCTGTGTTAAGTTTTTTATGAAGTAAGTTGTTCATATTCTTTCACATAACTAAACCTCTCTTCTAAAGTCTTATATTTTTCATAAAACGGAAACAAGTAATGAATTTTGTGGTAGCAAACACAGAAGAATTCAAAACAGAGGTAATATATTAAAAACTGACATCAAAAAGCGCTAAAATAATCAGTAGCTTTGTGTTTATTTACGACTTCTAAATAGTTTTGTGTTATGAGTATGTTTTCGTCTTGCCAATGTAAGAAATCAATACTAAATTATAAAAATGTAATATTCAAAATTGCAAAAATATAAATCTGAAGACGTATAACGTATAACAAAAGACTTTTATGCAGAGAATTGGACAATAAGATACTTGTTTTAAAAAATGACCGTTTCAAGTCGTATACGCTCCCATATTTTTTCACACCTCATATTTATTTATTTATGAATTATTCCGAAAACACTTTTCAGAATATATCATCCCTAAAAGATAACAATAGAGGAATATTGAAAGATCACAGAATTTATTTATGTATCTATTATATACCGAGCGATTTATGATTTTTTTTAAGTACATTAGGATGCTGACAGACTTTATAATATTGTGTATGCGATAAAATATTTATCAGAGAACATACATTCCCGCACACATATACCAACATACATACACGCATATACACACACGTGTATGTGTGTGTGTGCACGCGCGCGCATACATATATGTATTATAATACAGCATGTTAAATAGATACATATGCAGACTTGGAAGAATTCAAACGTGAGCTTACAAAATTGCCAACAGAATGTAAAAAACTTTCACACTTTCAGGGGTATTTTATTGATGGAATGTATTCACTAAAAGGTTTTATGGGAAGATCACGATATAATGTGTGGCCAATTGTTGAATAGGCGTTGGAAAATTCAAATCCTAGAAAAGGTGCACTATGATTTAATATAAACATAAACTAGAATGACCACGAAACGATTATATTGTGAGACTCTAAAATATATTAGACGTCAATTCTTGTTATCCCTGAAAAGTTCTGTCAATATAAAACCTAAACACAAAATTTAATTCGTAAAAGGTTAAAATTCAAAGACAGAAGCGAGTATTTCAGTATATCATATGTTGATGAACTATGCCTCAACCAAATGAGTGCGAGCTTTTCTAACTTACACATACGCCAAGGACATAAGTGGTCTAAAAATAATTACTTTTTTGGGGTAGATAGGAAGTATATCGTAGAATCATTTTTCTGAAGAATGTGTTACGCACTATTTCTCAAATGCATTCCGTTTCTGTAGACTTTACTACCTTTCATGTCGATATAATGTACTCGCCTGCTTGGCAGTTGACGTGGCTATTGAGATATTTGAAAGAAATAAGCCTAAGAATTATAGGGACTGCAAATTAAATTGAATTGGCATATTGTTCAAATATTCACATAACAAATTCTGATACTAGTTTCAAAGTTTGGAAAAAGGACCGCAATTTCGGGAAGGGGTAAGTCAATTACATGGACTCCAGTACTCAAGTGGTACTTATTTCATCGACCCCGAAAGGTAGAAAGGTAAAGTCGACCTGGTCGATATTTGAACTCAGCACGTAAAGACAGGCGAAATGCTGCTAAGCATTTTGCCCGGCCTACTGACCATTCTGCCTCCTCGCCGTCTTGCAATAAATATTAATATTACAAAAACAAAAAGGGTGACGAGCTGGCAGAATCCTTACCACACCAGAGAAAATGCTTAGCGGCATTTCATCCGTCATTACGATCTGATTTCTAATTCCACTGAGGACGATTTTACCTTTTGTCCTTTCGGGGTCGATAAGATAAGTACCAGCTGAACACTAGGGTTAATGTAATCGACTAGCCTCAGGCCTCAAAATTTCTAGCCTTCTTTCAAAATTTGAATTCAGTATTACACCAAAAATATTGACTTTGCAAGGTACTCTTGTAAAATATTTTCATTATACTATCAAGAATAATCTGTACTGAAAATTAGGCCATCGGATTATATAAATCGGAAATTAATGTTAACACGCAGCATAACGACAACTTGTTGCACTTCTTGTTTTTATTTAGTTTATCGAGTGTAAATAAACACTGAAGCGTGAACGAAAGTATGGCATTCCTAATAGCTTTATCCCTCTACGTTATATATTCAACTAATTTTGGGGTCCAATAGTCTGCAATTCATCCTCCTAAGTTGATGGATATCCCTAATGTACTCCGCGTTATTCAATTCCTTATATACCTACCTCTCCAACGAAAGTTAACCCTATGCTAAGAAAACAATATATCACTCGTTTTTTATTTAATAATTAATGTGAAAATAATGATAACGAAAACAAGATTATGTTTGTGGTGATGTTCTGAAGCATGGTTTATAACTTGAATTTTGTAAACCTCAATCATATTTCTTTCAGTTATTTTACCGTCCACGGGAGGATAAATAAAATAACATGTTTGAAGTCAAATCCCTAAGTGAGAAAGACTTCAGCAGTATATTTTCTGCAATCATAACGTATCTAGTAAGCGCATATACTCAAATTTCGTGTTTATATTTTAAGGTACTTGAAGTGTACTTATTTTCTAAAGAACATAATATCAATTTGCATGAGATTACTGCCCGATGCTTATTAACATTTTTATCATCTACTATTGTGCCTTGAATTGCGTATTCATAGCTATATCTCGTTTATAATAAACTATTACCTCCAGTGTACTTATTCGTAACACAAATTGGATTCCCACAAAGATATGTTTCAAATTCATAAGTTATAATATAATATTCTGTCCGCCATACACAGCAACTGGAAAATAAGAAATAAATATAACGCATCCTAATATAAAATAATGCTGGAAGCAGAGCTGACTTGAGAACGGATATCTTTAAATTACGAGCTTTGAGAAAGTTTTAAGTATATTCAATTCATATGCACGAATTTTGTGTCAATACACAAAAATTGACACTTACGCTTTAAGATGTATCCTATTAACTCGCAAAGTTATATTCCTCGACACATAGATTTCGTGTTATATGCATTTTCCTTTGAATTTAAGATTTTGTCACGCAATTGTCGAAGTATTTAACAAATGGATTTTAATTCTTAAACTTTAAATTTTTAGATTTATAAATGAAAAAAAATAGTTGTTTAAGATGATACGTAGCTGATTAATACCTAATAATATATTCAAACAAAACAAACGTTCGCATTTAAATGGAAATTCAGCACTGCATACTGAATGGAATTATAGATTGTATAAAATCATTGAAATCAAAATAAACATACATACATTTCCTGCAAAACGATTTAAACTTGCTTTGTTCGCAGAAAATCGTTTAGTGACTTTTTAGTTCTATGATATTATTTGTTCACAAAGGCTTTTAGTCGACTAAATACGATATATAATCCGCAAGAAACCCATTAGGGGCATTGATAATTATCCTAAATGGAAATAATAAATTGTTTTCCATTTTGCTCTATTATTTCCTTCCGAAACGCTAAAGTGAATATGAATTCATTTTACAATAATTTATTAACATTCAAATAGCATTTATTTATTTTTTATATTATTTAAATAATTTAAAATATCGTTCTCATTTGTTAATTCTAAATAAGTAGTGGTGTGTCAGCGAATATTTTAAAATGGTAGCTACGGAACTTACAGCATACAGTTCCATCTATGCATGTAGCGATATCGTTTTTAACTTTGATCGTTACTGATAAATAAATGACGAAATTTAGTATTCTAGGTTGTAGCCGTTGCATAACAGAATCTCCGGAGTGCAACGTATTTTGTGACAAAACAAATGCATACATATACAGATGAATCCAATTTGCACAGTTAGTTTTAGAGGCTAACATTTCGAACGCTCTAGGTTTATAATGAGGCGACGCTACCTTACGGATTAAATTTACGTTAAAAATATTTAAGACACATAAATGCAATTTATTGATGTTTAATAATGAATGGAAAATGTTGGAGAGCTACTAAATTGGTTGTTCTTAAAATACAATGAGATGTCGTCTCCAGTGCAACATCAAGTACTTACTAATAATTAAAGGATTTCAAATTAATACTAAATTTGTTTAGATGTTAGTTTAGAAAGGCAGAACAAAATATTCGAAGCTAATAAAAATTAATATTCGATATATTTTTTATTATTGTAAAACTAATGCAACATGTTTATTAACAAAACTCCCGTTTGTATTTTTGTTTACTTCAAGGGGAAGACGTTTCTCTTTTATGTTTCATGTCTGTATCAAGGATTTAGTTTACTTTCGGTTTGTATTTATATTTATGGTGGAATCGATAGAGAGCGTGATAAAACAAGGTATACTCCTAAGTAATATCTTTTCTTACTTCCAGGTTTATAACTCTGTATGTGATTATTGAATTTTGTTCCTCGGGGGTTAATAAAGCAGGCATCAATTGTATTGTGGAATTACAATAATAGACTGCAACGCACCCATAAAATCTCCACGCATATATCTGTGAACGAAGTCACAATCTTTGGTAACTTACAGAACAAAACATTCCAATGTATTAACCATTAAGCATTTAATCCGGCCAAACTATCAACTCGTTTTACGCTTTAAAATTGACCAAAACCAGCCTCTCATACCTACCCTATAATGTCATTGAAAAATATAAACTTACTTACAAATGAAGTCTCAAACTTATGCGATACGGCATGATTAATTCAAAACAATGCGAATAGATAAACATTTGATAGAGTAATCTGATTGTTAAAGTTTTAGACCTGGAAGTTTTATATTATTAATGCTAAATTGGAAAAACAAAAACTAAGCTGTTTTTTTATTTATTTTCCTATTCAGCTAGATTGTATTTAAAAATTAAAATTCTTCCTTGAATAATTTTATACCTGACATTTGATCCGTCCAATATAGCTGCAAGATTTATCACCTAGAAAGATATCTGTATACTTAAGTTCATATATATTAAATTCAGTATCTAATTAAGACAATGTACACAATTTTAATTAAAATACGATGATTAAATATTTGTATTCGCTATTCAGTTTAGTTTAATTTTTCTGTATTGTGAAAAGAACTTCCTGTGAAATAATTTAAATTTTTATTTCTTCAAAACAATTGTAAATAAAACTATTTTTTCTGCGTAATTACGTTACATTACTGTAAATTGATTTCAAGTTGAGAGTAAGACATCACGAATGGATAAGCTAAATATTATTAACAATGTAACTTACATAGAAATTTAAGTTAAGGGTCACCCTAAATTTTTTCACAGATTTAAAAACTATGGAAAATTCTTCTTCGTATCACGTCTAAACTAAACTGAGTTTTTAAGTAATATTCCTGTTGGTAACGTAACTAGATTTCCTGGCCTCCTTGTTTTACGTTCATACCACGTGAAGAACAATACTTTCCAAACACTTTCTATCTTCTACATTTAACGCCCAAGCACCGATTTACCAAATCCAACCTTATTTCCTATCATTATGATCCAAAGTCCCATGTTGAATGTCATCCGAAAAATTCAGTATTATGCAATGCAATTCATTTGTGACCGAATCTGGCTTTAAAATCATCTAACACCTTATAAAAAATCGGAAAGGATTTTATCAATTTATAATCTATGTGCTCATATGTTTCATGACCATAACTTTTCGCAGGCTATACCACCATCCCTTACTAAGCTTTCTGCTTGTGTGCTTCAAATGCAACTTTTATCGCAAATATAATACATCGATTTTAAATTTTGGCACGAGGCCTGCAAATTCGAAGGAAGGGGTACGTCGATTGCACCGACCCGAGTGCTCAGCTGGTACTTAGTTTATTGACTCCGAAAGGATAAAAGGCAAAATCAATCCCAGCTACATTTGAACTCAGAACATAAAGGTGGACGAAATACCGCTATGCTTTTTCCTCGACAACGTAACGATTCTGCCTGCTCGCCGCCTTGTATTTCAAATTTTGGTTCAAGGCAAGTATTGTCAGGGTAGGAATGTGAGTCTATTACATCGACCCCTCAGTGCTTAACTGGTATTTATTTTATCCATCCCAAAATGCTGAAATGCAAATTCGACCACAGCGAAATTTGAGCTCAATCGTAAAGACGGACGAAATGCCACTAACCAATTTGTCCGACGTGCTAACGATTCTGCCAACTCGCTGTCTTTACAGCATGTGTATTTATTAACAACTAGAATGAATAGAAACAGTCTACTTGGTATATGACAATTCAACATCTTTGAACAGAACCAATGGAAAATAAATATATATTATTTAAATAATATATCAATTTAACATTTTCCTCCCTGTGTACACCTAATTCTTTAAAGTCTCTTTAAATGTAAGGATTCGTCACTATATATCATTGGGTTATCTCATCCCTAATGCTAAGCATCCTATCGAAGTATATGATGTAGTCTTTTTGTTGATGTTGCTGCTAATACTTTGCTATTTTTGTTTGTGTTACATTCATATTTTACTGGGTATATGATTTACTTTAGTCTACTTTCATTATTTCTCTTTTGTTTCTCCCTTTGGATTGTTTGTTTATTCTGTCGTCCTATATCATGATGGCTGTTCCTATTATGTTATTACGTTTATATAAATTTTATGTTTTCTAGTCGAATATATATTTTGATATACTTAGTACTCATTTATTGAATGTATATATGTCACTGCCTATGTAGATGTTTGTAAGATTTTTGAAATATATGATTCTTGATTTTGTTTCATTGTGAATATTTTCACACTGAGCTTTGTGCAACGTTCATAAAGAAGCTGTGTAATTATATACAAGATTTGGCGGATTGTTTTCCAATTGTATATTATAGCCCGATGCATGGAGAAGATGAAGTGTGTATATAATAAGAACTACAGAAAACATTTTACTGAATGTTGTGTTGAAAAGCATACAGATACAATACATCCATTTTCATATTTACTGCTATGCTGTTTATAGCAGCATGATGTCTTTATTTGACAATTAGGCAGATATTGTAGTCTGCTTAATTAAATTTGTACATTATGTTAAAAACCAAATCATTACTTTTAACAATTTATAAGTTCTTTCTAGTCATATCTGATTCAATATTTTGTTAAGAATAGAATTGAACTGAGAATGTCGAATTTAACATTTCATTGAGCTGCCGTATTTAACCATCTCATATTTGTGACATATTGTACCTAGAGTTATTCTATCTAGTATATAGTCAACTTCCTAGGACTGGGTGATATTTCAAAACAATATATCATCTATTAGCAGCAGGTTAAGAGACATCACAGATTCTCCTTTGATACCTTGTGTCGCTCTACAAAAGCTTCAAATTTATAGGAAATCTATCAATCTCCCATTTCCAGGAAGGCCCACAAACCTGATGTGAAATTATCTGCCATCACTTCCTTTAATTCATTAATAATACATTAATATTAGTCATGATGGAAATAACTAAGGGATCGTTCTGCATATTAAATAAACGAATGTCATGATCTTGCACATATAACATAGAAGTATTGACAAACTTCAAATAACTATGATTATTTTTATACATTTAATAAACCAAGACTTCCTCTAGCACTGTTTAAAATCCGAAAGGAAATACCAAAGTGATAAATCAAATATGATCAACCAATCAAAACATTTTTGTGGGATGTTCAATTCGTAAGTCACAGAACATTCTTTACTTTAGTGAATGTATAGAAGTAAAGGTATTTATAAAATAATATATTGATTTGCAACACCCACAGGTCCACTGCTTCTGGACACTATATGTTGATTAAATCCTCCTCAGTACCTGGTTTATACTTATTTATCATAATCAAAAAGAGAGGCTTGAGTGCATAAAGTAGAGGGATATGACAGAAAAGTGGAAGGCTTTTTTTTTCTCCATCATTCTACTGATTATCCAGCCCATTGTTCTTCCTTAAAATAACACAATGTGATATATTGGCTTCAAATTTTGTCACACGGACAACAAGTTCGGGGAACAGTCAATGTAATCGACACCAGTCCTCAGTTAGTACTTATTTTATTCACACCGAAAGGATGAAAGGCAAAGTCGACCTAGGTTGAATTAGAACTCATTATGTAAACAACGGAGGAAATGCCGCTAATCATTTGAGCCGACATGCTAACTATTCTGCCAGCTCACCGCCTTATACACACAAATGATAAGTATATAAAGACAACTCTATCAAACCAATTGTTGTTCTGTAATTTCTATGAGTGTATCCTTTTTGAGGAGTATTAAATACAATTATAAGGAAAGTGCTGAGTCATATTTCATTTTCAAATGTTTGAGTTGAAAGATATTTAAGTCTTTTTATGACAGATGATTCTAATCAACTACACTCCTTCTAACCATGTATCTGGTCTTTTTCCTATCCTATATAATAAACTATTAATAAACTAATAATCTAAAGAGAAAGCTTAGTTCCCAAATATTTGATATAAGAGTAGCGTTAATACTTAAGTATCTATCATATGTGTGACTATTCAAGCTAAAATAAACATTTATTATATTTCTTAGTTTTGTGAGGGAAGACGATGGACACAACAATCAACGCAGGAAGAGATGACAGAAGAAAATGCCAGTCATTGAATTCCTTTCCAAATAGTACTGGGTAGATCCCATGAACGAGTAATGTGACCATAGCATTGCCAGATACTACTTTTTGACAGTAAATAAATCTTTAAACAGAAAAGGAATTATCTTTTAGGAAATTATTTAAGCGCAGCCGTGTTTATATAAACATGGCTGCACCTACAATTGTAGCTATATAGGCACAACCGTAGCGGTGTGGTTAAGAAGCTTAACCTAGTGACTTTTACTGTTGCTCGTGTGTGGATTTGGTTCATGGAAACTGAGAGAAGCACATTATATATATATATATATACATGCATACATATTTGTGTGTGCATGTGTGTGTGTGCACGCGCGCGCGTGTTTGTGTTGGGTATGCCTACAACAGCTTGATGACCAGTGCCGGGTTTTTTTACGTCACCGAAATCTAGCTGTTTGGCAAAATATACCGATAAAATAAATACTATACTTAGTACTGGGGTAAATTTGTTGGGCTGCATCCTTCAGTACTGTGCCGTAGCATCACTGCAATCCAATGACTAATACAAGTAAAAGATACAAGATAATGTCAGAAGCAGCTCAATGTAGTACACTGACAACAACATTATTTTAAAAATCGTATCTATTCAAAAGCTAACTATTCAATATTCAAAATCCCACTTCTTAAACCTTACTGAAATAATCATAACTTCCAATCAGTATCTGAAAACACATAAGATTCTCTGTGTATTTTTAATTTGTGTTAAATAATCCTTAATCAATCTGATTTAAAGCCAAACGAAATATTTCAAGTAATAGGACAAAATTCCTGAATATATTAATGCTAACATTATCTAGAATCTTTCTCAGTTATACTACTTGGAATAGATAGATTGCAATATACATAAAAATCTTTAAAATTTAGAGAAAAATAACCCGTAAATTTAAGAGTAAAAAGAAACATCTGACAATGATGAACATGTATAAATATTTCCATTATGAGCTATTGAATATCCCTGAATGCTGTTAGTTAGCCAGTGGGAAGTAGGTATATATAATTCAGTGAAAAAGAAGCGTATTGATTACCTCGTTTAAAATATAGATTTTAACAATTGCAGCTGATTCTAAAGACAGATATGAAAGGCTGGCGAGCTCGTTGAAAGGCGAATACACTAATGAAAAATCATTGCAGCAAAGATTAAACAAACTCAATTTCTGTCTTATTGAACTTGAATAAAATCTACAACGAATCTCTAGGTTATCCACACGAATCAAATTATCACATGAAATTAACAAGTAAAGTTTTCAGGAGCATCTCTCAAGTTTTCTCTGGATAATCATTGAAATAATATAGCATTTAAAAAGTTATATTGAGAATGTGACGGTGATATCTGTTTAAAAACGAGGGCACATAGAAACATACTCTAGAACAATGTGCTTGCGCTTATTGTATCTTGTTTCTAGTAATTCTGATTATTATTTTCAGAAATTACTATTGTTATTAATACCACTTCTTACATTATTATTATCATTATTATTATCATCATCATTATTTGATGAAAACTCATATTTTATTTTGCTGGGTATGACGGAAAGTATCTGCTGTCCACAGCCAGCAGACTGAGGTGACGGTTGTTAGCCGGTCATGTTTCAAGAACCCTGCGAAGAATTCCTGCTGTTCCAAACAATGCTGATTTTTGTAGGTGTTCTACCTTTACATTTGTACCAATCTTTTTGGCCCATCTGGTAGTTGAGTGCCAATACTTCCAAGTGCGCAGTACACAGTTGCTCAAAGGGGTACGAATCCAGCATGAGGCGGCAGGGGTAAACCAGCATAGACTGTTCCCTTCCCGCTGCTGATATTGGCGGTTGCGTTCTATGACGACGCGATCATACAACGGGACTCACCTTTTTGAGGAGGGAAATGAAAAGAATGCCTGGTGTATGTCTTGTTGTGGGTACTCCTCCTAAAAAAATGGGGAATAGGCCTGGGTTTATATATATATATATATATATATATATATATATATATATATATATATATATATAATATATATATATATATATATATGTATAAGGGTGAAAAGGAACACACGAGTTGATATATATGAAAAAACAAGTCAAAAATAGAAAATGCTAAAATAATTTTATAGTGAACATTTCAGTACCGGTTTCGGTCATTTTGAGACCTTTTCAACTGTAACGATTAAATAATTAAATTTAGAAAAATTAGAAGAAAAGTTTTATTTAAAAGAATATTTCTATAGTAGTGTTCAGATTTAAGTGGCATTCTGCCTTTCTCTGACTCCCTTGTTTGCACTTGTGTGTTGGAGGTCGTTGTGAGTTCTTGGTAGGGTAGTAGAGGAAGAAAGCTGGTGAGGAAAGGGGGTGGGAGAATCTGGGAGTGCCCTGATGGTCGTATTTTGAATGATCAGTGGCGGCTGGCAGTCTCAGTTCAATTCAGGAGAATATTTATATTGACAGGCTTGTTTATAGAATTTGCGTAGGTGTTATACTAAAAAACATTAGTGACAAAGTTAAGGGGTAGGAGGTGGAGAAGTAGAAGGAGAAGAAGAAGAAGAAGAAGAAGAAGAAGATGACGATGTTGATGATGATGATGATGAAGAAGAAGAAGAAGAAGGAGGAGAAGATGACGATGATGGTGATGGTGGTGATGATTATGACGACGATGATGATGATAATGATGATGATGAAGAAGAAGAGGGAGAAGAAGAAAAAACAGAGAAGGGAGAATATGAATGGGTTAAAGTAGTGTGGTGTTGTATGACTTGAAGTTGGTATGTTATGGATTATAGCTGTGATTTAAGCTGTGATTAGTAATGGATTCTTTGGAATGTAATATTTGTGTGTGAATATTTCTTTTATTCTAAAGTTGAGGTATATTAATTGTTTGTCGTAGACCCGTTAAGAAGTGGCCTGTATTTTGCAATAAAGAGAGTTTCTTTACTTATTCGTTGTCTCGAGGTTGTATCGTCCCTAAATTGGTAGAGGGGGAAAATCCTGAAGCTTGGTGTTTTTTTGTTGGCGCAAGTATCTATGTGTTGGCTAAAAGCTATTTTTCTGTTTTGGGGAATTTTTATCTGGGATCTGTGCAGGGCCATTCGTTTACGCAAACTATTTTTTGTTTGGCCTATGTACTGCTCTTGACACCCGGAGCAGGTTAGTGAGTATATTAGGTATATTAGTGAGTATATTAGTCATAGGATATCTAGAGATCAGTCTGTATCGTAAGGTTCTAGAAAGATATGGCAGCCCTTTCTCCATCTACATAGAAAACAACTGGAAGAGATATCTAGATGACTGTTTCATCCTTTGGCATAAAAGTATAGAAAAACTCATAGAATTCCAGGAAATTTTAAACGGACTGGACGTAAACATCCAATTCACGATGGAATATAGCCAGCAACAACTCCCCTTCCTCGATATCCTCATTAAAAAAGCTAATAATATAATAGAAACAGATATATATTATAAGCCTACAGACTCTAAGCAATATCTTCCATTCAATTCATGCCACCCCAGACACACCAGGATGAATATCCCCTTCAACCTAGCAAAAAGGATATGCACTATAGTCTCGAACGCAAACACCAGAGACACACGACTACAAGAACTAAAAGATACCCTTATCACCAGGAACTATCCACCTTCACTTATTGACAAGTGCATTCAACTTAACATCAAGGAACTGAGACATCCCAAATCAAAGATAAACTTACAACCAAAAGCCTTACCATACATCTCCACACACAACCCTCTCAATAACGAAGCCTTCGGCACCATCCTCCACAACATACCCCTCCTAAAAAAAGACCACAGAATGAACACAATCCTCCAAACACACACGATCATAAAAAGCAAGAGACAGCCTAAATCCATGAAAAGTCTCCTAACACAAGCCCGAATTCACTCTTCAACACAGAAGCCGACAGTAAAAAAATGTGGAAGATCCAATTGCGGGATATGCGACTATCTAATTGAGGGATCAGAGTTCTCCTTCAAACGGACAACGGTTTACAGTGAAAGGCAACTTCACATGTGCTTCGGAGAACCTAATATACTCACTAACCTGCTCCGGGTGTCAAGAGCAGTACATAGGCCAAACAAAAAATAGTTTGCGTAAACGAATGGCCCAGCACAGATCCCAGATAAAAATTCCCCAAAACGGAAAAATAGCTTTTAGCCAACACATAGATACTTGCGCCAACAAAAAAACACCAAGCTTCAGGATTTTCCCCCTCTACCAATTTAGGGACGATACAACCTCGAGACAACGAATAAGTAAAGAAACTCTCTTTATTGCAAAATACAGGCCACTTCTTAACGGGTCTACGACAAACAATTAATATACCTCCACTCTAGAATAAAAGAAATATTCACACACAAATATTACATTCCAAAGAATCCATTACTAATCACAGCTTAAATCACAGCTATAATCCATAACATACCAACTTCAAGTCATACAACACCTCACTACTTTAACCCATTCATATTCTCCCTTCTCTGTTTTTTCTTCTTCTGCCTCTCCATCATCATCATCATCATCGTCGTCATAATCATCACCACCATCACCATCATCGTCATCTTCTCCTCCTTCTTCTTCTTCTTCTTCTTCATCATCATCATCATCAACATCGTCATCTTCTTCTTCTTCTTCTTCTTCTTCTCCTTCTACTTCTCCACCTCCTACCCCTTAACTTTGTCACTAATGTTTTTTAGTATAACACCTACGCAAATTCTATAAACAAGCCTGTCAATATAAATATTCTCCTGAATTGAACTGAGACTGCCAGCCGCCACTGATCATTCAAAATACGACCATCAGGGCACTCCCAGATTCTCCCACCCCCTTTCCTCACCAGCTTTCTTCCTCTACTACCCTACCAAGAACTCACAACGACCTCCAACACACAAGTGCAAACAAGGGAGTCAGAGAAAGGCAGAATGCCACTTAAATCTGAACACTACTATAGAAATATTCTTTTAAAAAACTTTTCTTCTAATTTTTCTAAATTTAATTATTTAATCGTTACAGTTGAAAAGGTCTCAAAATGACCGAAACCGGTACTGAAATGTTCACTATAAAATTATTTTAGCATTTTCTATTTTTGACTTGCTTTTCATATATATTATATATATATATATATATATATATTATATATATATATATATATATATATATATATATATATATATATATATATATATATATATAATATATATATATACATACTTATATATATATATACACATACATATACATATATATGTGTATATATATATACATATATATGTATATATGCATATATATATATATATATATAGATATATATAAATATACATATATATTTGAATGCACACACATACACACATACACACAGACACATACACACACACACACACACACACATATATATATATTTATACATATATATTAGCGCAGGCGTGGCTCTGTGGCTGAAAGCTTGCTTCCTCTCAAGCTATAGTAGAATACACTTAAGCAAGTGTATTCTACTATAGCTTGAGGCTGAACAGACCCTTGTGAGTGGATTTGGTGGATGGAATCTGAAAAAAAGACAGTCGTATATATATGTGTGTATGTATATATCTATGTTTGTATTTATACATATGTCTATGTGTGTGTGACTTCGAGTCAGTGTTTGTCCAACCCATCACAGCTTGACAACCGGTGCTGGTGTGTTTAGTGCTAGGCTTACAAAATATGAATCCTTGGATCGATTTCTACTAAAACCATTCAAGGAGGTGATCTAGCATGGTCTATCAAATGACTGAAACAAGTAAAAGAATAAAAAGAGTAAAGGAATATGTGTGCGTGCTTGTGTGTGAGTGTGTGTGTGTTTGTATATATGTATGTATGTATATGTGGATGTATGTATGTATGTATGTATGTATGTATGTATGTATGTATGTATGTATGTATGCAAGTATGTATACTTGCTTATTGCTTTATTCTGCCGACAAAGAAGTTGCCAGCTTTGAATTTCATTTCTTTGTTCAACCGCTTTCATTCTAGTTATGCATCACATTACCACTTTCACATATATGATTGCACTTTGTCTCAACCGCGCAATGGGATAGCACAACTGCAGCATGAACAAACTAAAGCCAATATAGCTGCATTAGTATTAATTAAAATTAGATAACAGGCGTGGGCGAAGTTGTATTGTAAGGAGTTTACTTCCCAACTCTATGATTCTGGGTTCAATCCAGCTTCCTGGCACCTTGAACAAGTGTCTTTCACTATAGCGCTGTGTTGTCCAAAGCCTTGCGTATAGTTTGTTGCACGGAAACTGATAGACGTCCGTTGTTTTTACATGTGTGTATCTTGGTCTCTCACTATTTGACAACCGGTGTTGGTGTCTTTACGTTTCCATAACCTAGGTGTTCGGCACGTGCGAACAATACAACAGTTACCAGGCTTTAAAACTTATGACAGGATTGATTCGTTCGACCAAATTTTATAAAACAACCTGACCCAGCATGACCGTAGTCTATTGGCTGCAACACGTAAAAAAAAACTAATTCAATTGAATTGCCAATATCTTCAAAATTGGAAGCGTCTCATATATCCGCACCTTGGTTATACGTTCACA